>NC_140484.1:3557500-3905000 GCF_964271855.1 Acomys minous
CACATGTGCACGTGCGCTCAGTTTTTTAACAAAGCTTTAAACAGAATGCCTAATACATAAATGTCTTTAAATTCAAGGTAAGCTCACGGTATTGCTGGCCTTGAGCTCCTTGGCCTCTTACCTAGGCCTTGCCTGCTCGTTGAACGCTGGCCTCAGGTGCACGCACACACCACACCAAGCTTAAGTTTATCTTGTGGAGAGGACTCAGCACACTGTGTCCATCAGAGGATCTTTTATTTTGCTGTCCTGTCAACTTGTTAGTTGTTGGTCACTCCTGTGGTGATAAACACGAGACATAGTTTACAAACAGCGTTTATGCCCAGCTGAGTGATGGCTTCAGCATCAAAGATTGTTTCATCTTCACCAACACAGCCATGCAGGAGCTGTCATGACGTGTCTAAATTGACAAGAACCATCTGTTATGCTTAAGAACAGGTCACTGGGACGCCTACAAAGACTTTGTAAAATTCCCCAGATGTGGCCTTCCCTCTGAAAACGGCCTGTTCCTAGTTTTGGGGGAGTTGGTTTATTTTGCTTGTTTTACTGCAGAAACAAATTGCTCTTGGCAATCAGGGTTGATATTTTTTCAAACTAATTTTTTCCTGTGAAAGGAGAACTATTTTAATTGACATTTATCACCAGACTGAATAAGAATCATTTCAGTTTTGAAATTTTGGAAGAAACATTTCCCATCTGTTCCAGTAACCCAACTGGCTGATTACATCGCCAAGAATAATTTGTCACAAAAGGAAAGACCATGGTGGGCGGGGCCTGGGCCATGGTGGGCGGGGCCTGGTCCTCATTACTTTGTCTTCTGTCACATACTGATTGGTGAGCAATTATGAAACTAACTCATGTCATGGGTTTACTCCACAGTTAGACTCCCAAGGGGTCACAGCTTCCTGGTTGGTCCTTCCTGGTGCCTTAGAAGGAGAGACGGAGGCCTCCTGACAAGGCAGCTCAGTTGGTAAAAGTATTCACCACCACACCTGCTGACCTCCTGTTGATCCCCAGGACCCATGAAAAGAGAGAACAGACTTTCACGAGTTGTCCTCTGACCTCCACGAGCATGCTGTGGCACACACACTCTAAATAATAAACAAGCAAACAAGAGGTAGCTTAACTCACTGTGATTAGCTTTGTTCTGCTTTTGAGGGAGAGGTCACTGAATTATAACCACCTCAGCTAACATGGAAGAGACAAAATGCTGTCTGTCCACAAGCGCCCCAGTTCACTGTCACTACATGGCAGGTGGCACTTAGTACATCAGGGAAAAACACTGATGCTCAGCTTAAACGTCTGTATGTTTGGAAAATAATGTAAATTTTTGTGCCTTGGATCACACATGGCTTCCCACCACGGTGAGACTGAACCTCTAAATGGTAAGCCAGCCTTATAAGAGCTGCTGTGGCCCTGGTGTCTCCTTACAACAATGAAACCCTGACTAAAACAACTGTCCAACACATTTAGAGCTCAGTGAGTGATATTAACACTAATAGCACTGTGGCAATGATTGTTGACACTGTCACTATGCACCTTTGAGTTCTCTGCTTTCCTAGACCTCCAGGAAACACGCATTCTCTCTGGCAGGGTTTCCTCCTTGCTTTCATCACCAGTTTGGCTCCCGATTCTGGATATGTACAGTAGAAACTTCCAGAAAACGTAAGGGGGGGGGGAGTGTAGCAAACACAACATTTAGCACTTACCAGCATGAGATTCTAATTTGACACATCTTGGGTTGGGACCAGAAATCAAATTATTTTTGCTGCTGTTTTTTGTTTTCTGGGAGTCTCTGGCGTACAGCAGGCCACCTTAGGATGGTAGCTGGATGTCAGCTCGGGGACCTTCCTGTGTCTGCCGGGTGCCAGGGCTCTTAAGACAGGTTTGATGGGCAACTTCCTTAGTGACTTGTGCCCTTTGCCCTGTATCCGACAACACATATCACCTTTTGGTGCCCTCATTTAAGAAGCCTTAGGACCCTTCTTCGGATATTCAGTAAATTCCAACAAAGAGCCCCACTTCCTTAGTGAAATCTTTTGACTTCAGATAGATCAAACACAGTCATCACCACGAATGCCTACAGCTCGAGGGCCTCAGCCGTTAAACAGACGTGCGTGTTCTTTTGAAGGAATAAGAGGCCCCTGACTAAGAGAGTGAAGTTGTTGTCTTTGCTTTACATCCACTTCAAACGCTCGCTTTATGGGTAACTAAAAAGGGAGGAGGAGGTAAGGAAAAGCCCACATTCAGAGGGCCGGAGAGACGGGACAATCAAAGAAGCAGAAGAAAGTCTCCTGGACCCTGCCACCGCCGCCGAGAAACTGAACATCAGAGTGACCTCATCCTTTCATTCTGTCTTCATCACACAGATTCATTATTGAGAAATTTCAAAAACCGGCAGAAAGCACAAAAAGAAAGTTAAAAGCGACTCACAAATCCAGAGCCTTTTTCTTTACTTTTTAGTGTCTGAAGCGGAGAACAAAGTTTTACTCTCTCCCATCTCTCCAAAGACGCTTCCAAAACTCCCCCACATTTTTATTAACACACCCGCAGCTTAGCCTGATGTTTTATGCAGATTGTATCACTCAATTCCTTCAATAGCCTGTTAAAGTGTCTCCCAAAGGCCAGGATGCTGGCGGCGTGATCCCCAGCTTAGCACTACTGAGTGGTGGCAGAGCCTGTGCCCGGAAGTGCAGCTTCAGAGGTGTGAGGGCCACTGTGGGCACGCTGCAGAGGACGCGAGGACCCTCAGCCTCTTCTGTCTCTTTGCCCCCTCACCACACGGAGGGAGCTTGGATAGCTGCTACCACATAGCTCTGTCCCACAGGCTCAGAAGCAATCACACCAATTGATCAAAGACCGGAAATGCTAGGGATGCGGCCTTTGTTCTTGCTGGCTTCAGTGGCAGTAAGTATTTTTCACAGTGATAGAAAGGGGGCTACGTCAGCTCTCAGGGTAAAGTCTGGCTTCCGTGGCAGAGGCGAGGCAATGCAGCTTTCCCGGCAGAGTCTCCATTCTTACTCTGTGCTGATCTCAATGGCTGGGCAAGAGGGATGCAGAAGCCACTCAGTGGGACACCCACGATTCGCAGTCAGTGGGGACACCCATGATCCCCAGTCAGCAGAGACACCCCATAACCTCCTGTCAGTGGAGCACCCACTATCCCCAGTTAGCTGGAACACCCACGATCCCCAGTCAGCAGGGACACCCACGATCCCCAGTCAGCGGGGACACCCCATGATCCCCAGTCAGCGGGGACACCCACAATCCCCTTGTGGACTCACTCACCTTTGTTGCCATCTGTAAGCACTACCATCACTTCCCTGTGCTGCTCAACTATTCTTCCCAGTTCTCTGGTTTCTTCCAAACACAGCAATTACGCCACCCCTCTGCTCAGACACCTTTGCACGCTCTGTACCCTCAGAGTAAAATCTGAACCTCTTCTGCGTGTTCAGAAAATAAGACCTGTTCCTCCCTTAGCCCCGACCTCTGACAGGCTCCTCAGCCTCTGTGCTCTTCACACTGGCTTCCTGGCTTTCCTTTGAGCGTGCCAAGTGGCCTAGTCTTTTCTTATTGCTATGACAGAATACCACACAGTGGCTAATTTATAAAGAAGCACTTCCTGTAGTTCTTGAGGCTGAGATCAGTTTCAAGGTGCTGGTACCTAGTGTGGGTCTTTCTTGTGCATTGTCCCAGAAAGAGGGCAGGAGAGACGGGGGGGGGGGGGGGGGGGGGGGACGGGACTCACTCATTCTTCAGAAAGTCCAGCCTACAACAGGCTGCCCCTCCTGCAATGACAGCATTAATCCACCCACAAGGACAAGTTCTCGTGCCTTTTTGAAGCTCCCACTTCAGAGCATGAGGCTTTGGGGACTGAGGCTTGAACAACATGTAAACTTCAAGGGGCATAGCTAAAGCTCAGCTCCAGCCTTTACACGCCCAGTTCCCTCAGTCTGCAACAGCCACACTCCATGAAGGAACTCACAATAGGTCACCTCAGATTATAGCACCTTAGCTATAGTGTATGTGTGTGTGTGTGTGTGTGTGTGTGTGTGTGTGTGTGTGTGTGTTCCAGTGAATGCATTGGAGAGAGAGCAATCACAGGGGGATTCTCGCCTCTCCCTCCTGCATAAAAACAACTCAGAAACTTTTCCATGAGAAAGGTGTCCACCCTATGCCAGGAAGAGAAGATGTTTGCTATCAGAGACTGGGGTCCTGTGAAGACAAGCCTGCATATAGCCCCACTTTCTACTGGTTTTACACATATATTTCCTGGTCTCAGTTTTAATTTACTCCCCCCACCCTGCTTTTGTCACATCCCCACCAAACACCATCCTTCTTGAAAACTGTAGTACATATGATGCTATGTCTCACGGCTTCTTTGGATCTTCTCTTTGCTTTTAGAGATTCCCATGCGCATGTGAAGATACCCAACAGATAGGTGCTCTGCTGGCTCAAACCTATCACTAACCCACTAGAGTATGAGGAAGCCTTTTTCCTGGGCTGTACCTATGCACCCCACACCTCACTCTATACCCTTCAAGGCTCTCCCCACTTGTCACCTTTCACGGATGCCTTTATTGACTGCCTTATTTATAATTGCATTATCAGCCCCACCCTGTGTGTGGTGGTTTATTAATTTAATTGGACCAAATAAGAGACACACCTCTGGATGAGCCAATGGAGTGTTACCTGGAGGGATTAACTAAGGGAGAAGACACCCCCCCTCCCAGAGTGGGCAGCATCTCTGGTGGTAGCTTAGATATAAATAAATCTGAGGGAAAAGCTACTACCTTTGCCTGCCTGCCTTCACTTCTTGCTGGCAATTGCATCAACCCGGCTGCTGCTGCTTCCACTGACATCAGGGCTAAGCTTCTTTGGCCTTGTAATGTGGGGTGAAGGTTGGGGGCCTCTCTAGGAATCCTCCATGCCTTCAGTGCCATATCAGGACTGCGGGGGCTTCTGTCCTGGTGGACTGAGCAGGTTCTGGGTTTGCTCGGTCTGCAGACGCCGTTGTTGGATGGCTCGTCCGGATTGTGCAAACCCATCTGAGCCCCCTCGTAGCATATATCTATTCTATCATCTCCACTCCTCTAAGGACCCCAACTAACATACCACGGCCCCCTTTACTTTCGCTCGGTAGATGCGCTATGTAAGTTGTTGAGTGTTTTCCACCTGTAGGATGTAAGCATAGGACAGCAGGCAATGTTTTTCTGCTTCTCTTGCTTCCCTTCACAGGATGACTACTTGCCCCTTGTAACATTTAATGAGTTGGGCAGGCACCACTGCCAGCCTTATTTTGAGTATGTGGAATCTGAGGCACGCACGGCTAGGGCATTATCCTAGTGATAGTCCCTAGCGCTGTGGTGAAACACCGGGACCACAATCAAGTTGTGGAGGAAAGGGTTTCTTTGCCTCACACTGTTGTTCATCACAGAAGGAAGCCAGAGCAGGAACTCAAACTGGGCAGGAACCTGGAGGCAAGAGCTGAGGCAGAGGCCATGGAGGGGTGCTGCTTACTGGCTTGCTCCCCATGGCTTGCTCAGCCTGCTTTACTATAAAGCCCAGGACCTCTAGCCCAGGGATGTCGTAACCTACAATGAGGTTGACCCTCTCACTTCAGTTGTTAATCACTAATTAAGAAAATGCCCTACAGCCACTTCCTGAAGCTTTAGCTTTTGACAAGTTGACCTGAAGCCATCCAGCACAGGTGTGAATTCAGGCAGGCCAGCTGCAGGCCTAAGTGCTTCATGCTTGCATCTGTGTGGACGGCAGCGAAGTCAGGGACTGAAACTCAGACTGTCGGTCACCTCTATGACAATCATGTTGTCTGGACCCGAAGTGAATTTGTAAGCTTGCTCTGTTAGCTAAAGAATAATTAGGAAGCAAAATGGGGGTGCTGTTCAGGGGTCACATGCTTAGTGTGAGCACCCTCTACAGAGGATTGGGGTTCTGTTTAGAGGAGTCACATGAATAGTGTGAACACCTTCTTGAGAACTAGCAAGTGGTGGGAAATGCAGTCGCTACCGTCACTTCTGTGGAGAGCACACTACATTAAACGAGCGTCATTTTTTTTCTCTAAGAGAAGTACAGTTTATGCAGCCTAAGGAGCTCCTCTTCTGTTAATACATCTTGTTTCTGAAGCAAAGAAAACATTCCTGAAAGTCTAGCTGCTTCTGTTTCTTGTCCTCCATACAGTAGACGGCTCTAGGCCCCAAGAGCCCACTGCCATGGAGGTGAAAGCTCTGCTTAGAAAGCCAAGGAGGAGCAAACACTCAACTCAGTGCCCAAGGTTCAAGTGAAGTATTTCAAGGACAATGCAGGTCCGTCCAAAACCGTGACACTGTGCGAGATGCAGGTTGGCTCCTACGTTATCGCTAACAGTTTAGGATAAGCACAGTTGATGGATGTATAAATTAGACTCAGTCCGTCCACTAGGAAGCTCTTCCCAACGGTGCTTTTCTGCTGCTGGTATTCTTTCTTTTCCATGGTGACCTGCAGCTTCCAGTTGTGATTATATATTTTTAAGGATTCTCTAACTCTTTTTTTTTTTTAACTAACAGTACAGGGCAGATCCGGTGCCCCTCTTTTCTCTAAAGTGCTTATTTGTTGTAGCAATTATATTAATTTATATGGAAAGAAGCTTCTCTCTTTGTTTGTTTCTTTGTAAGGCAGGTCTTACCATGTAGCTCTGGATGTCCTGGAGCTCCCTATGTAGACCAGACAACAGGTTGTGGGTTATGTAAGAAAGCTGGCTGAGCAGGCAGTCGGCAGCTTTCCTGCCTGTTTCCACCTCAGGGCTCGTCTCCAGGTTCCTGCCCAGATTTCCCTTCATAATGGACTGTGATGTGGAAGTGTGTGTGTCTGTGTGTGTGTGTGTGTGTGTGTGTGACTGTGCACATGTTCGTGGTGGAGGAGAACATCAAGTGCCCTGGTCTCTCACCCTCTACCTTACTCTCTTGAGATAGGATCTCTCAAGGAAGTTGGAACTCACTGGTTTTGTTTGTTTGTTTGTTGTTAGAAGACAGAAAACCATAGTGATCCTCCTGTGTCCCCAGCACTGGGGTTGTGGGTCTGTAGCCACACCTACTATTTACATAGTTCCTGGAACTCTGAATTCTGCTCACTTTTCCCTGTATTTGTCTAATCTTTGTCTATAGAGTCACTTAGTTTTTAAAAAGTCAACAAATCTCTAATTGAAGAAAGGCTTGAGCCCTTTGTACAGTTGAGTTCAGTTGTTGCCTTAGTCTTTCTAGAAATACCCATTAACAAAGCTTATACGATATGCTGAAATTGCAACGCAGTAGGCCTGGAAGGACCTCAAAGGTTGTCTAGCACGGTGCCTGCACTTAGTGGTGGAGGTTTGGTCAATATTGCTATATGAGTAGTTAAGAAAAGCCACCGCCACTCATTCGGAGGCGGGAGTGTGTGCCGAATACTTACCGTGCATCATTTCTACTCCTTTTTTTGCAATTATGTACAAGAGTGAAGAGAAATGCTGGGCATGGCTGAGGACATGGCTGGGTGGCTGGGGATGTGCGTGGCTCCATGACAGGGACATGGCTGGGTAGCTGGGGATATGTGTGGCTCTGTGGCTGGGGATGTGGCTGGGTGGCTTGGGATGTGTGTGGCTCCGTGGCAGCGACGTGGCTGGGGGACATACTTCTTGCCTAACATGTAAGGTGCTAGGTTCAATCCTCAGCAAAGGAAGAAGAAACAGGAAAGAGAAGAATGCTTTTGGTTTGAGTCCTGTAGGAAAGGACAACTGAGGCAAAATATGTAAATCCCCTGGCATAAAGCTATTTTTTATCACTGTGTAGTTTTTCAGATGGTGAGATGGGTCACGAAGGGTTAAATCACTAGCATCGTGCCTGCTTTGGGTTCCCACTGACACTTAGCTAGCTGCTGCCTAGAACAGTGCCTTACCTCTGTGCAGGGGGCCGCATGTTTCCAAATACCCTCAGGTGCATGAGAAAAAAATCACTTCCCCAAACTGGCTCAAGCAGGTCTTCCGGAACCTGTGGTGCTCAGGCCTTCCCTCAACTCTCCATCCAACTCCTGGGCCATTTTCACCTCCTGTGAAATGAGAAAATAGCGACTCTTCAAGCTGATGCTGGGAGTAAAAACAGTGCAGACACTGTGCAGGAAATTGCTTTGCAAACTGTGAAAGAGTCCGTGTCTCCAGCTCAGTCAAGTCCTTGCCAAATAAAAAAAGAAAACGTCCACGGTCCCCAAAACAGTATCATGATAGAGGTGGAGCTAAGCAACCAATGGCAAACAACTGGTGAGATTGCTCTATAACCTGAGCATCCGGGAGTTTCCAAAACCTGAAGTGCTCTGAGTGCTAGCATGACACAAATGGGAAAAACTCTGTAGCTGGCCTCACATGCAAGGCCACAGTTAAAATGCAGAGGCAACATAAACGCTGCACAAAATTACCCTTGTGCTCCCCAAAGAAAATGTACATGAAGTTCACATATGCTTTGTGAACTAATGCTTGAGGCCCATCCCGCAGATATTTCATGTATTTGCAAATATTCCAAATTCATGGGGGGAAAATTTTTAAATCTGGAGCCCTGGCTCCAAGCATTTCAGATAAGCTGGCAGTGTCGTGCTTGAGCCTCACCCTAAACACGCAGACACCAGTCCAGCCCCTCGTACTCTTTACTGCAACGTGTTCCCAGATCAAACTGCCACAGCCACGGCCACGGCCACGACCACGGCTAGCATCAGATCCTATTCCTCACTGTGTTCTCCCCATGCCTGCGCAGCAGGAGTTCCACTTGTCCATGGATAACTAGAAAGCTGTGCTTTGCTAAAGAGGGGCCCTTCTTCTTCTTCTTCTTCTTCTTCTTCTTCTTCTTCTTCTTCTTCTTCTTCTTCTTCTTCTTCTCCTCCTCCTCCTCCTCCTCCTCCTCCTCCTCCTCCTCCTCCTTCTTCTTCTTCTCCTTCTTCTTCATCTGGAGCCATGAGGGTGTGCCTGACATTTTCTTTTCCATGCATGTGATTATAAACTAAATTAGCTCATGATCAAGCCAGTCCACTGAGCTCACCTCTCTTCACAGAAACTCTTAGGGACGAGAATGCGATTAGCATGCGAAGCTCAGAAACCCTGGGCAGAAGAAGCAGTGTGGGAGCTGTGAGCAGACCTGGATAAGAGCAGCAGTAAGGGCGGGCTCCAGTGAGGAATGACATGAGCTCTTTTCTTCCCACTCTCTCCCACAACGCTAGCCTCTCCATGGAAACTTCTCATGAAGAGAATGGAAATTTTTTTTATCTAGAAGAATGTGGCATTTTGTACGCCCAAGGGAAAGTCTTCCAGGTCCATCCTGGCTCTAGAGGTACAGTTCTCTAACCTGAAAGGCCAGCAGAGACTGGTGTTTTCTGTTTAACTGGTCCCTACTTTGTGACATGGCATGCATGCTTGGGTGTGTGCATGTGTGTGCGTATGTGTGCATGTATGTGCATGTTTGTGCATGTGTGTGCATGTATGCGCATGTGTATACATGTATGTGTGTCCGTGTGTTGGAAAAGTGAGCTGTAGGAAGCATGTGGAGGTTACTGTTGCACCTCTGTAGAGAAAGGTCACCGCAGAAAGAAGTGATAAAACCCTGAAGATTCAGGAGCACTGGAGGAGGACGGCCCCTGGCTCTTCTTTCCATCCAGAGCCCTTTGAATAAAATCCCCGTGGCCCTACTGCATTAACTTGGACTTTTGTCCCCTGTGGCCATCATTTTGTAAAACACCATGAAAAGGCTGAAGTGCCTCGTGGTGACTCATGGTTTAATGTGCTACTTTGTTCCAGGATGGCACACGAGGAGTTACGAGCTTAGTAAGTTCCACAACAAGGATAACAATGGCTACTGTGTTTTGAGTGGTAGATACTGTGTAAGCACATTAAGTACACAAATGTATTTAATTCTTATAACCATCTGAATATTCCTATTTTATGCATAAGAAAATTGAGATATGGCAGGGAGAAAACACAACCAAAGAAATGGTCTCCCCGCAGGATAATTTACAGGAAGTACAGCCATGAGTTACATCCATCCATCTTGTATATAAACGAGTTACATCCATCCATCTTGTATATAAATGCGATACGTGCAGTCGGCTCAGTGTGTACCCACCGACCATGGGGACAGGGCTTCTAGTTGGAGACTCGATAGTTAAGAAAAGCGATAGTTCAGCATCTGCCAGACAGAAAGTTATGTCTTGTGCTGTCTGTTTGCAACAGTTAAAGAGTCAGGCTGGACGCCAGGTACCCTGGACAGAGCAGGTGGGGCTAGAGAATATTTATCATCCTGTCATCCAGCAGTAGACATGCAGTTGAATCAGTCTCTGAGTAAGGTGATCGACGATGGTGGAAGTACGCCTCAGAATGATGAGCTAGTGATTTTCTCGTCCAGCCGTTTGCAAGCTCGATTCCTGCCAGGCTTTTCCGCTGGCCCAGCTCCACCACAGCTCTTGTCTCCGCTGCCTCCTCCCCCCGTCTGTTCCTCCTCCACATGCTTTCCACTTTTCTTTTCTTCCCCTCTTCTTCCACCTTTCAGTCGGTATTTAATGAGCCTCCACAACACACTGGAATAAGATTTCTGCCTTTGAGGAGATTATAATTTGCACACATATGCATATACACACACATGCACACACACACACACACACACACACACACACACATATACTCACATAAAGAGGCAGGAAATTCAGCAATGATAGTAACGGATGTGTGGCTATAAAATAGAAATAGCACAGGCTTAAGAAGCAAAGAGATTTAGCCTACTTGATTTTGTCTGCTCTCAATGATGTGATCTTGGGCAAATTTCCATGTGTGTCTGCATTTCTTTATCTGTAGGAGTGAGGGTAAGAATCATGCCTGTTTAACATGACCACTGGAGTAAGTACATGTGTAATTGTGTGTATACATGTGCTATGTGATCTATGTTAAAAAACAAAACAAAACACCTAGTCATTAAGCCCAGCCGGCGGCTCACTGTGTGCAAGCCCCTTGACAGCCTGACTTCCGTTCCCGCAGCCCACGTGGTGGGAAGAGAATTGACTTCATAAGTTATCTTCTGACCCCCTGTGTCTATGAACATAGATCCACACCACACTGCACACTGGCTCACAAGATACGTAACAAAACAGGAAACTAAATAAATAAATAAATGAATTTAAAAAAACTTGGCATCGTATCTGGCAAAATACTGAGTGTTCAATAAATACTGAAGTCTATGACACTTCCTCAAGCATTTGTCTTAAGGGGAAATCTGGCAAAGCAACTTTTCTCTGTTTGTGATTTAATGCACTGAGCATTATTAAAGTCTACCAGGAAGGAACACAGCACACGGGAATAAGAGGGCCCAGTCTGTATTATAACACAGTCCATAGACTTGCAAAGGAATGAGATAGATACATAGGAAGTGTGTGTGCTTAATAAGTACTAAGAGTTCTGGCTGCTCGTCAGAGGACCTGGATTTGATTTCCAGCACCCACACAGCATCTCTCAGACGCTTGTGAATCTATTTCCTGGGGGAGTCAAGGCCTTTTTTATAATCTGTGTGGGTACCAGGCATTCATGAGGTCATGAGGTACACTGACGCATATGCAAAATAAAATAAAATTTAAATTAAAGGAAGGAAGGAAGGAAAGTGGTGGCAGTGCGCGCCTTTAATCCCAGCACTGGAGAGGCAGAGGCAGGTAGATCTCAGACTTCAAAGCCGACGGGAGGTCTATAGAGTGAGTTCCAGGCAGCCAGGGCTACACAGAGATATTCCGTCTCAAGAAAAGAGAGAGGAGGGGGAGGAAAAGAAAAGAAGAAAAAGAAAGTGTTAATGAAGCTGACAAGCCAAAGTCTAGGTGAGAGTAGGTCCTGCTCTCAGGCAGCACGGGGGCTGCCCTTTGCCTGCTCCAGGAGCAGCTTATGAGGAGGACGGAAAAGTCTCTCGGGTCCACGTGACGGGCTGAAGAGAACAAACCCATCCTGAGTTTAGTAAAATCATTGTTGGAGAACATCACAGCTTCAGTGCTGTCTAGGGAGTATTAGCAGCCATTCAAACAGCGTGGGTTTGTAGGGACAGCCAGCTTGGTGATAAGAGCTGCGCACACACCAGGCAGCTCCAAGCCTGAGCAGAGTTCCGGCTGTAAAAGAGTGAAAGGAGCTGAGTGTGTGACACGAGGTTTACCATCCTGACCGTTTATACGCGTGAAGTGCGTTCCCATTGATGCCCACAACTTTTTTATCCCATCAAACATAAAAGAGGCCAAACAAGCTTGCCCACAGGTACCAGATCCCCACACTCAGGAGAAGAAGACAGGAGGACCAGGAATTCAAAGCCAACTTCACCTAAGAGTTCAAGGCTAGCGTGAGTATAGAAGACCCCATCTCCATCTCACAAAGCGATGGTTTCCTGCTCCCTCCTTGCACAGCGCCAGCCCGCCACCAGCCCACATTCGGTAGAGCAGAGATTTTACACCCTTGGAACTTGCTAAAGCTTCAACAAGGGAAAAAAATCCAACAACTTGGGCTATCGTGTGGAGGAGGGAGAAGGGATATAGGGTAGGTTTGTAAGACTGGGTCACACTGCTCCTCAAAGGAAAGCCTCCAGGCTGCCGAAGCCCGCTGGAACCAATCACAAGGCCGCTAGGCTTCCCCGCGGTCCCCTGCTTGGCCAGGCGCTCTTTCTTTGTGTGGCCTGTCGCCCACTGCTTCGCTCTGTCTTGGTAAATATTGTGTCCCAGCAGTTTCCTGACTTCATTTGTTACAATCCCCTCCGTGCACAGGGACTAAAATCTGATTGTGACAGGGGTCGGGGCGGGGAAGGAAGGAGGGAGAGACGGGGAAATCGGAGTGGATGGGAACAGAACCCAGTACTTGACATTTGCCTACCAGTGTTCCAAACCACAGTATACGCCACGTGTGTGTGGTGGCCATCGCTGGTTTCAGGGAGAGCAGTAACATCTGTGGGTGAAGAAGAACAGCCTAAAAGTTGCCTTCTACGTGTTTCAGGAAAACAGCTAAACTCTCCTGAAAACGGATTTTCTGCATTGCCAGGCAGAGGGGTGGCAAAGAATTGGGAGGGACAAAAGATTTAGTTGCTAGCCAGTGTAGGTGGCACCCATCTGTAATCCCCGCACTCAAAATGCAGAGGCAGGAGATTCATGAGTTCAAGGCCAGCCTGGTCCACATAAAGGAACCCTATCTCAAAAATAAAATAAAAACAAGTTTTAAAAAAATATACAGTTGCCTTTAAGGAAATCACAGCCTAATTGGAAAAACCAGACTATCCAAGGAATGTTCTAGAGCTGACTGCAGGGAATGACCAGGATCGCTGTTGTTCCTCAAAAGCCTACTGATGTCATTTAAAGTCTTCTGGAAGATACAGAGGAGAACCCACAGTTGCCTCTAGGGTCACTCCCAAAGGACAGTGGACACATTCCAGGTTACAGAGTCCTTGGTCCTAATTTCGGGAGCTGCCTCCGAGGTCAGGGGAGTTTTATCAGCTTTCCTGGAGTTGGGCTTTTCTCAAAGTCACAGTTTGTTCCTATTAGAGATGAAAAAACAGACGAAGATGAGAAGGCGGAGCTCAGAGAGGATCCGCAGTTAAAAATAATATTCAAATCGCACCAGTCTCTGCTGCGTCCTGACAGCCTCCTCCCACAAGCCATCCCAGATTTTGTTATCAGCAGATTTGTGACTCCAGCAGCACTTAAATGCAATAAGCATAATTAAATACAAGCTTCAGAGGGAGCAAGGGATAGAGTCACAAGGCCGCCGGAGCTGCCCTCTCTTCAGAGGACTTAGGTGCCAGCTTCTTTAAATTTAATTTTACCTGAAAATTTCAAGAGACTGGTTGGATTCCAAAATTCCATATTTTGCTGCAGATGAAAGCTGACTAGTTGAGCGAATTGTGTGTCAACTCATTCCTCTCGACATCAGTTACCAGAAACCCTTTTAATGAAAGCTCTGAGGCCGCCCATTCCGCTTCCGAGGAGCCTGAGTCAGCAAGCTCATTCAGATTTAAAAATGTAACTGGCCCTCATCCAGTGGTTAATCAAAAGCTAATGTACTCTCACGGTCTGAGTCGTTGGCATCCACTGTCTAGAGAGGACGCTGGATTCAGTGGTCCAGAGAAAGAGCTTGTGCCAGATGTTAACGGCTAAACACCACGGAGAGGGCAGCGTGTGTCTGCCCGTGTTTGTGTGCCCGTGTGAATTGTTCTTCAAAGGCCTTCACAGTTACAGAGCATTAATGAGCCTCTGCGAGGTCAGGCTTGCCACAAATGTTTTCCTCTCCTCTTGTGGAACTAGGACAGGATACTGCCCCCTGGCCTTGCTGGTCTCCCAGAGTCTGTGGACAGACTGAACGGGCGAGTGGGTCCGGATAATAAAAGGCAGGGACGTTCTTCAAGGATTCCAAACTCTTCCTCTGAAAGAGATTTGGAGTAAGGCTGACTTTATCCTGGAAGGCATGAGGTTGGATATTTAGCTCCCTGCAGATAAGCGGATCTCACATGGGAGGACACCTAGCAGTTTGTGTCTCTGGCATGCACTGGAGCAGGTTGCTCCTGGATAGTAAACCGCCACCTGGGGTGTTAGGAGCAAGCTGGGGCTCTCTGCTTAGCACGTGCACCCTTTGGGTGTTTGTGGCAAAGGCGCCTCTCTGCACAGGTGCAAACACCAGAGGTCAGCAGTGCCCACGAGAGTCGAGGATAGGTCCGAAAGTGTTTTCAGTGGAATCTCAGTTACCTAATTAAAGACACACTGTGTCTCTTGCATGGTTTCTTTTGTTTCCCTATTGAGCAAAGCCAACCTGTTCTTTTAATTGCATAGACAGTACTTTTTTTGTCCCTTGGCTAATAGTGACTTCCTGTTAAAAGGGAGCACAGAAATTGACAGATAGTCTATTTCACCCAACCCAGTGACTTCTTTATGCGGGAGGGTCGTGAGGACAAGGTTTCTGTATTGTACTGCTCAGTGTCCCTTGGTACATAAGCCAAGCGCATGAATGCCCATAAAACATTTACACCCAAGCAGGGCAGCACTCATTAGCAGTCAACTACGTGCTAGTGCAGCTGAGCAGAGCTTGAGAGGGAACCATATGTGAATGACTTACAGGAAAATTGCCCAAATTATCAGTGGGTTCAAAACAATTACGCAGTAAAACTAGGGGCTTTTAAAAAAGGAAGGTTTATCTGAAAAGCTCGCCCTTCTTATTTCTGACTCAAAATTTACCACAGGCTCTGGGGCTCCCTGGCAGGAGCTTGCTAGCCTAACAAAACGTGCACCACTTCAGGAGGTGGTTTGGGGGTTCAGGTCTGGACATGCATGGGGGCATCCACACAAAGCATGGGTGATTTCAGAAGGAAGGCAGGGTGCCACACAGAAGAGATGGCCTCCTCTTCTGAGATTGTATGACACACGTGCATCTATCTCAGGCCATTTCTGATGCCATGACTGAGTGTCAGAGACTGGGTAATTTATAAAGCAAAGAAGTCCCTTTTTGCTCAGTTTAAAGGCTAGGTAACTTTCCTTGCTGCTGGCCCAAAATTTTTGACAAGTGCAACTTGGGGAGGGAGAGGGCGTTTTTGGCTCCGAGTCCATCAGAGCAGGGAAGTCATGAGCTTAGGGATCTGCGGCAGCTGCCACACTGTGTCCACAGTCAAGGAAGCAAAGAACGAGAAGGTTTAGTTTTCTGCTTTGTGCATAGTTTGGACCCAAGCTCCTGAGAACAGTGCTACCCACTTTCCCAGGTCAATTAACCTAATCAGGATGATCCCCACAGGTGTCCAGGAGAGGGTGGTCTCCCAGATGATTCAATAGTACCAACACAGCAATCCAAGAGTGCAGTGCTGGGGTCAGGTGAGGACTTCGTGGCGTCCCCTGGCAGAAGTCAAGTGAAGTGAAATCCATGGGCCATCCAGTGTCCTAACAAACCCTCTCAGACTGTCCACCCCACCTTCAGAAGGCCTCACTATCTGCAGAGTGGCTTTAGTTCCAGAATAATTAGCAAGATGTCCCCAAACAATGCACTTCTAAGTCACTTGCTTTCTGAGCTTGACCTGGGTGGCTAGGGACAGGGACTCTAGGGACATGACTGGCTACGTGGCGACAGTTTATCTGGTCCTGAGTAATCTGAAGACACAGAAACAAGGCTGGAAGCTGGAATTCCAGAGGTCTGGAAAAGGACAACCATCATGAGTATGAAGCAATCGGAAGGGAGAGACCCATATAAGAGGTCCAGACGGCAGCAGCTTCTAGAAGCTTTTTATAAAGCAGTTGTTGCCTCAGGAACAAGCAGTACGTGAGCAAATAAAGGCGCTGAACTCAAGGCACAAGCACCACTGATGCAGTCCAACACACACACACACACACACACACACACACACACACACACACACCATGAGCTACCTTGTGGAAGCACTTACAAAATACAAGAAGAGCTCAAGGGAAAGCGCTCTTAACGTTTCCTGCTAGCCCTTGTCTGCTCAGCGCCATCCCACCCGACCTAAACCCCTTCCTAAGACCCAGTAGCACCGTGAACACCTCAGCCGCAGGCAGGTGACCCACGCTGCACTGAGCCTAGTGAGGCCCTCTCCACCTGGCCTACCTGGAAGGCTGTATAAACCGATGTACTCTTCTCTAGACTGGCTCATTTGAATTGAGTCCCTGTCGCATGCAACTCAAGAGTCCTGAGTGATACGCCCGGCGATCTCAACTCCAGTCCCTTTTTCTCCTACACTGAAATATTCGGTAATCATTCTGGTATAGTCAAATTTAAAACTACACCCTGCACCCCTGCATCTGACTCCTTTACTATAGGGATTTGCTCCTCATGGGAACAAGGAGATGGTAGGCACACAGATGAAGAAATGATGGCGCCGCAGCCCGCACAGCAGAAGGGCATTGTAGACTGAGACCTCGATGTCGATTTGCCTCTCTGAGCTCTCTTTTCACAGCTCTGAAGAGAGAAGCGAAGCAGCCAGAGGTGAAGGTACGGTACGTACGTGCTGTGTGATGCACCTCCGTGCAGAAGTTGGCATGACGGGAAACGGCTGGGGATGAATAGAAGAAAGCGGAAGAGTGAGTCAAGAGATGTCTGTCGTGCAGTGTTTGCTCTGTGAGAGGCACTGCTAGGCTCTCTGAGCTGTCTACAGATGGGTAGGATACGGCCACCAGCCTGAAGGGGACCACGTGCTGTTTGGGGAGATGAGACATGCACACAAACAGGCCACCCAAATAAGGCCAACGCTAAAGACCGTGGGTGGGTTAGACAGGAAAACTGCACAAGTCTGAAAACAGCACGCAGCAGTGCAAGCCGGTTTCTTATTAGTTCTTGGTTGCAAGGAGACATCAGCTAGGTTTAACCAAAATGAAAAACTTACTGAAGGAAAAAAAAGCAAAGACAACATCCTGGACTGAAAAGTGTTGAAGAAAGGAGGCTACAGAGATGGCGCAGGCTCAGAGTGCTTGCAGAAGACGCATATTTAGTTCCTAGTTCCCACATAGGGCACTCCACAGCATTAATAACTCCACATTTAGGGACCCAGCACCCTCTTCTCCTACACCTATACTCATGTAGGTACACACACACACACACACACACACACACACACACAGGTACACACACACACGTACGCACGCACGCATGCACGCACATACTCGTGCGAGCCACAAAACAAAATCAAATGCTCTGTTTTAAAAAGAGAGTTCATCAGCAAAGTTGCAGAAGGAAGAAAGCAGAGTAGGTCCAAATGACCTCCTTGGTGTTCACAGTGATGGTGAGCGTGGAGAATAAGGCCTGGGCGTGGCTGGGCATGGCTGGGCGTGGCTGGACATGGCTGGGTATGTCTGGGCATGGCCAGGAGGCAGCAGAAAGTAGAAGGGGCCAAGAGGAGAGCTACAAAATGCCCATATTCTTTAACCAAAGAGAGCACGCTGACTGTTCTCAGAGCCTGGGAAGAGACAGCTGACCAGCTATATCTGACACAGTGACCGACAAGACCAGGGGGAGGGCAAACTGTGATTGCAGTACCCTCTCAGCCATAACAAAGAATTCTCCAGAACCATCAAAGAGCAGCTAGGGGTTTTAACCACTTGTGAGCCAAGAGCGTCACAAAACTGTGTAAGCTTTTCTGCACGCTGCGGTATCGGATTCGGCAATCAGTATGCAGGAGGAAATGCTCGGCCTTCCGGCTTTATTGAGCACTATCGACAGGCCCGGGCATCCGTGACGGCTAATCACAAAGCTCCAATTACCCCTTGTCTCCTGATGCTCCTCCACTGGGATCTGCTGTTCGAACGAGGCTGGTACACCCTCGCCTGAGGGAGACCCCATAGAGGAAGCAAGCACCCCAAACATTGCGGGGGGGGGTGGTGGTGGTGGTCAGGAAACGAGCATGCATGCATGGGCTTGCATGGACCCTGTGCTCTATTTCATGGAAGAAGAAACATATTTCAAATTTTTAAATAATATTTTCTAAGGTCTTATGGGCACAGGATGGGGAGTTAAGGAGTGGGTGCAGAAATGACAGTATCAAACAGAGCACCCACAGATGGCTGCCTTCAGCTCAGCCAAGTAGGAGGCAGAAAAGTTGACAAACGACTCCCTGAAATCTGAGAAATTTCTTCTTACTAAACGCATGACAACTCCACTTTTAGGAAAGAAACCTTCTTCTCCCAAATCTCAGGCGCCCATGAAGAATTCCCAGAGGTCAAGCCTAGGAGGAAACCCGGCTGCTCAGTCTCCGTTCACGTCACAGGTCACTGGCTTCACCCGGAATCGTCGTGTGGCCGTTTCTGACCAGCTCATTGCCTTCCGTGGTCATTTCTTGGAGTCGTGGGCCCTTTATCTGACATCCTCCTCGCCCACCAGGCTATAAAGGCCCTGTGGGAGAGGCAGCATGTGTCTAGCTCTGCTTGTGGCCGAGGGCTGGCTCTGAAGTGCAGGAGGTCCACTGGGCCACACAATGAAGCCACGCCCTTCAGCCTTCTCAGGGGCTCCATCCTCCTCCACGGAGCTCCTGTGAGAATCGTGGTGTTCCAGGCCCAGTGGCTTATGCCCTTTACTACAGTCAGAGGTACTCATGAATGGCATTTGCTACGTTAAAAAGCACGCTTGCCGCATACGTAGCACATTCCCACGTTATCACTACGTGCTTTGCAAAGTCCCATGGGTGGCACAGCGGGTATTATTACCATAGTTTTATAGATTAGAAAATAAAGATTCGGAGAGATTGAATCCCTCACCTTACATGGTTACTACGTGGTGAGCCAAGCCTCCAACCTGACTGTCCACCCCACCCCAGCCCTACAGGGACAGACAGTGGTGGCTCAGTCCTATGAGGTAGGCTCACGAGCCCCGTGGGCCTGGAGCCCTCGTGCAGCCCTTCTTCCTTCCCTGGGGTAGATAGAGAGCTGTGCGTTCTCTCCTCCTTAGCGTCAAGATAACAATAGGACAGTGTTTGTGACCTCACTGAGCACAAGGGCACACCAAACAGCTGGCACAGATGTCAGTCACTTGAGCTGGCACTCGATTTACCAGCCTAGACCTGGTACAGAATCAATCAACTCATGCGTAGGGGCCTGCCCATAACTCCAGGAGACCACACACACAGCACAGGGAAATCATCTTCACGCTGAGCTGGAGACACTGTGTTCTTCTTCTTAAGTACTTGGGATGTACCGTCTGTTATAAGGCCCTCTTGAACAGAATCTAATTCTTGGTAACATTTCAGCAACATATAATATAAAATGTAAATTGATGTAATCCTCTTAGGAAGCATTTGGGAAATTTATATTAAGAATCAGAAAAATGTTAATACTATTTGACTTAGTAATTCCACTGGTGGGAAATTATGTAAAAATGTCTAAGAAGCCATACCCGCTCACAGGAGAATTCAAAATAATACAGGTAAGCATAATGCTTAGCAATTTGCCTATCGTTTATAGATGCTCTTGGTGCAGAGAACAGGAACAAGCCAAACTCTATTCAGTAAAGGAAAATAATGGGAAGAGGCTCCTTGAGTGAGCGACACAAGGAGAGACCGGAAGTATCTATCGTCTATCTGGCTTCAAGATCCTCAGTATGAGGCCACGTGAGCATCTTTCCTTCTTAAAGTGGCCCACTGTAGAGAGATCATGAACACCCCCTCTCGGCCCCCCCGCTAGTCCCGTG
Source organism: Acomys minous (assembly GCF_964271855.1). Taxonomy (NCBI): domain Eukaryota; kingdom Metazoa; phylum Chordata; class Mammalia; order Rodentia; family Muridae; genus Acomys; species Acomys minous. The sequence continues at coordinate 3,577,674 of NC_140484.1, forward strand.
CTTGGCCCCAATCCGTAGCTCAGTTTTCCAGCTTGTAGAACCTTTAGGAGCCATGCTTCTCTGAAGAGAGTAGTTCTCTGGAGCAGCAAGGCCTCGAAGACTGGTGGCCTGGCTTACATCCTATGTCCTCTCTGCTCTCAGGCTCCTGATGCAGATGCTATGTGATGAGCCACCTCCTGTTCCCGCTGCCACCGCCTACCTACCCCACACCTTCACGAACTGTATATCCTTAAGTTACTGTTCCTCATATATTCAGTCATGGCCACAAGAAACTGATGAACATACCCACTTTCTAACGAATACCAAATGAAGGAAGGAAGGAAGGAACAAATGAATGAAAGAAAGAATGAATGAATGAGTGACCCTATTATCTAGTGACTGTGCATAACCGGTTGGTATGCATCCCCCCTCTTGCCCCTGAGTAACTCAAAACTGGGGGTGTGGTCAGAAGCTCTATGCAGACCCCTGCACAGGAGGAAATGACATTTCCCTAAAAGCAAGAGCTGCAGAGCAGATGTCCACCACCAAGGCAGCTGGCCAAATGCATTTTTATATATCAATTAGACGATATTTTATGGTTGCAAGCATGACAATTACACAGACCAGAGTGATTGTTTTGTCATTTTAAATAAAAAAGGCAGGATAGTAAAAAACTTACCTGAATGTACAGTTGTGCTTAGGAAAGAAAAACAAGTGGCGATAGGAAAAAAATGGAAGGAAAGTCTCCAAACCCCTGTGACTGGCTGTTGCTGTCTCATCTATGCTCTCCTGTGGCCTGGCCAGAGAGTGGCACAGGAGTTGGCTCTTTAAAGATGCCACACTCACCACAGGAAGTGGAGCCGGAGGGTGATTCTCATCCAGTCCAAGGAGTGAGATACTAGGGCTTGAATGAAGACAATGCCCGAAGTCCAGGTGGAGAGCAGGCTGTGGAGGGGAAGTGCAGCGTCACTGCCTTTGGTCTGAGCGTGGCCGCACAGATGGCCCTCTTCACCGGGAACTTGTTTATAGGAAAAGGCTTCAGAGAGGGCGCAGGGGAGAGGGAGAGGAGATTGAGTCCCCTTTGTGAGCACTTATATTTTTTATTTGATTCTGAGAGTGTAATTCAAGGCTATGCTCAGTGCACACAAGACCCCTGGTTCAATCCCCAGCACTTCCTAACCCCAAAGTACACAAATAAGGAGAACAAATAAAAATGTATTGGAGTTTTTAATTTTTTATTGTTTCTATGCGCTTTCTACTTAAGTGCCTGGTGCATAGTCTGAAAAACTTTGCATTCAGAATGTGAGAAACGCCTATTAAACTCAACTGCCGTCGATATATGGGAACTGTAAAAATGTTATTTGTTTGCTTTGGATATTACCTACCTTTATCCAAATCCTGGAATGAAATCTTTCTGTTCTGTAACTTAACGATCCGAGAGGAAATCTTGCTTATGCCCAGATGCAATGACGTCACAATTGGTCCCTTCTAGGTTCAATAATCTTCTGTTTTTATAATGCTCCAAAGATGCAGAGATGAAAGCACTGCCTGCAGCCTTCTTTAAAAATTCTACAGTGTTTCCCTTGACAGTAGGAAGACAAGGAAACTGTGAATAACAATTCACTTTACACAAAGAAAATGGACTCTTAGCAAAACAAAGTAACTATAGGACAGTATGACTGTGTGGTTAGGTTCTGAATCTCTGTGTAGTTAAAATAGGCATTACTCCTAGCTTCAGATTTCGCAGAAGGGAGGCAAAAACAAAAACAAAAACAAACAAAAAAAAACAAAACAAAAACAAACAAACAAAAAACCCAAACTCCAATCCATGCAGAAACTATATGCATAATTATACAGGTTTTTGAGGAATTTTTAGAAGAAAATAAAACAGTGTTTCCTGACTGCTGATCATCATATTTTAAGATTTACCTTTTTTCCCCTAAGATTTATTTTATTTTAACTATGTGAATGTCTATGTGTGGGTGTGTGAGCTGGCCCTGAGGCTCTAGGCCATGTGCCGCCTGGTGTGTGTGTCAGGGCCTAACTCTGCAAGAGGAGTGTTTGGTATTACCCCAGAGCCACCTGTCTCTCCAGCCCAATCTATGCACCCTTTTTAGGGCAAGAAAAGGAAAAAAAAATTATTCTACAGAAAGATGACCAGACCTATTGTTCAGAGCTTGTTAACACTTCCCGAGGAGAAGATGTGCCATGAGTCGAATGGACTTCAAAAGTCAGATGAATCTTCCTTTAGTATAAAACTATATTCTCTATTCTCTGACCTGTCCTTCAACCACAGGATTTTTTTTCTTTTAACAAAACTTCACAAAGTATAACATGAATATCAAGATACAGGTACTAAGATGGAAGTCAGTCTGTGTGTGCACAGAATTGTCCGCATGACCTAGGGTATCTTGGGAACTCCCACACTTTCATCTTCAGTGCCGTTAGCTTTTCATGATAAAAGCTTACAGTCTTGAAATGCAAACCAAAGGTTCCAAGGAAAATTAATTTGTTAAATTAGAAGGGGGAGGGGTAAACCAGTTTGTCACTGGAAATAACAATAATTCAGTAGTTACATGACAAGTTCCAGACTTGAATGCGTGAGCACTCCCATTGGGTTTTCAATTCAGCTTTGATGCTAGCTGAGCATGGTTTTCTCAAAGAGACTAGGAAGAATACAAGACTATCTTTTTCTTATTTTCATCTCTATTTTCTTCTTCTTCTTCTTCTTCTTCTCCCTCCTCTCCTCCTTCTTTTTGGTCTCTCCTCTACACAAGCAATAGCCCACAGATCTGCATATCTAAGCACTAACTTAAACCAGTTTATTTGTTTGGTTTTGTGATATCATAGGCTCTGAATAAAAGCAGCTCCCATAGGCCCATAGGGAGGGGCACTACTGGGAGGTGTGGCCTGGTTGAAGGAAGTGTGTCACTGGGGGTGAGTTTTCAGGACGCTCAAGCCAGGCCCAGGGTGGCATTCTCTTCCTATAGTCTTTGGATCCGATGGAGAACTCTCAGCTCCTTCTCCAGCACCATGGCCACAGTCACGGTGTCTCTGCACAGCAATAAAACCCTAACTAAGATACTGACCTTGAATTCACTGCAGTTGAATATAACCTGGCACCTTTCATCCTCCTGCTTCTACCTCCTAAGTGCTAACACTACAGGCGTGATGGACCACCGTTCCCGGTTCATACGGTGCTGCGGGCTGAACTCAGGGCTTTGAGCATGTTAGGTAACCAGCCAGTAACTGAGCTACATGCCAAACCTCAAATGGAATTTATTTTTCTTTTCTTCTTCTTTCTATTTCCTCCCTTTCATTTCTCTCTTCAATGCTGGTGAGATACAGTCCTGCTAGAAGCCTGTTCGCAGGGCACAGAGATCCTACCAACCGTCTCTGATGAGACAAACCAGCACACACACCCATGCATACACATACATACAGGCACGCACACACTCCAACATACACACAGATACACATAATTCACTCACACAGACACACAGATACACACACATACATTTACACACACACTCACTCCTACACACGTACAGACACACACATCACACACTCACACATACACAGAGAGTCACATGCATGCATGCACACACACACACACACACACACTCCAACATACACACAGATGCACATAATTCACTCACACAGACACACAGTACACACACATACATTTACACATACACTCACTCCTACACACGTACAGACACACACATCACACACTCACACATACACAGAGAGTCACATGCATGCATGCACACACACACACACACACATCACACACTCACACATACACAGAGTCACATGCATGCATGCACACACACACACACACACATCACACACTCACACATACACAGAGAGTCACATGCATGCACACACACACACACACACACACACACACACACACACACACACACTCCTTAACTTTTCAGGATCCTCAGAGAAAATGAATATCCCACCACTTCAAGTTATAAGACACGTAGGTTGGATAAATACCTCACCCAAGTAGTAAACGTTTAACTATGTCCATGTGAAATAGCACAGTATTTCTAGCTCCAGAAGAAGCGTGTCTCCTCATGCTTCCAACACTTTGCTCTGTGGCAAGGAAGATCCCACAGTGGAGGGCGGAGGAAAGTCTGCTCCCCGCCCCCGCCCTTTGTTTCTCCTCTATCCCAGGATTCTCTTCCGTCAGCCTCTTGTTGGGGGGCAAAGAAGAAGCTGAGGTAAAGGAAACCTGACTGTCTAGTCGCCCACTTGTCTGGTATGGGGGTGGGAAGTGATTGATAGCTGAGTAGTGTGTTCAAAGATGAGAGGAGGGGGGGAGAGAGGGAGGGAGGGAGGAAGGGGGAGGGAGAGGGGGGGAGAGAGAGAGAGAGAGGGAGGGAGGGAGAGAGAGGGGAAGAGAGAGAGAGAGGGAGGGAGGGAGAGAGACAGAGAGAGGGAGGGAGGGAGAGAGAGAGGGAGAGAGAGAGAGGGAGAGAGAGAGGGAGGGAGGGAGAGGGAGAGAGAGAAAAAGAGAGAGGAGAGAGAGAGAGAAGGAGGGGAAGAGAGCAGTGGGAACATGGTAGGTGCAAGATGTATCCTCATGAAAAACAATGGGTTTTGTCTTTGCTTTTTCTGTCAGTGGTCGTCAGCCTCATAAGGGCTCCTATTTCTGAACCTTGCCCTCTGTAGGACTTGGCAGCAGGACCGTGAGACTGCGGGTCGTGCTGGCATGGCCACCACCTATGTCAGGAGTAAAAGACAGAAGCTGTCTAAAGCCAGTGCACTCTGCTAGGTCTGTCTGGGTTCTGGAAGATACTTTGGGAAGAAAGAAATCACCTCACTGAGCCGCTTTCCGAGTGTCCCCTCATGCAACGCTGGGGTTGCTTCTAATACCCTGCCTCCCCAGCACTGGGGACATCTTGTTAGTCTCTCTCCACAGGGGCAACTGAATTCAACGGAAAAACTGCACCTCATCAGAACAGGGACCCAGGCTCCTGCAGCCTGCTGCCTCCTCCTGCTATAAAGAGGCATCTCCACCTCCTGTGTGCTGCTGCAGACAACCACATCCCTGGCTAGAGATGGGGCTCAGCCGGGGACCCTGGTCCCAGGGGATCTAATACTCACCTCTGACCTCCTCAAGTACCAGACATGCACACAGTGCACATGCAAACACGCAGGCAAAATACGGAGACGTAAAATAAAATGGATAAATCTTTTTTAAGAAGCAAATAGAAAACTGTATCCTCTTCAGGGACCTCTTAGACAAGGCCAAAGTCAAAATCCCTGACGCTTCTCTCACTAGGCCGTCAGAGACATCTCTCTCAGAGCAGTTAGTCACCTCCTAAGCTGGGAAGCAGACATGGAACCGCTCACAACAGTTTCCCAGTTAGGCCCCTGGGATAGGCTTGGTGAGCCCTCACCGCTTGCTGGAGTGACACAGTAGGCCTTTCTTGCCTGTGCACAGCAACAGAGTAGGTTTCATCGGGAACACCACTCTAAAAGAAACCATTTCCCATCTGATTCCCAACTCCCGTTCTTAAGCGCTGTAACAGGTCCCCCCTTACCTCCTCCAACCCCACACAGATGTTTCTTTTCAGTCCATGGTAATCTGACCTCCAATTTGGAACGAACGTGGTTAGGTTTTGTTTTGGTTTTGGTTTTGGTTTGTTTTGTTTTGTTTTGTTTTGATTGACCTATTTTAATTTTACTCCTTCTTAATATCTTACTATTTATGCTCAGAAGAATATTCTAGCTGATCATGATGGTGCACGCCTTTCATTTCAGCACTTGAGAGGCAGAGGCAGGTGAATCCCTATGAGTTTGAAGTCAGCCTGGTCTACTAAGTGAGCTCCTAGCCAGCCATGGCTACAAGTAAGACCCTGTCTAAAAAAAAAATAAAAAATAAAAAAATCAATCAACTAATTAATTTAATTAAAAATTTTAAAATGTTGTAGTTCAGCCCCAACCCACAGAATGCAAATATATTTGAAGTAGATAATGTTCCATGTTTTGATTAAAGTTACCGTTAGTATAATCCAAAGATAACACAAGTGTGATATAAAAATTCAATAAAGATCTCAGAAAGGCAATGCCCTGAGCAGTCAGAGAAACGGCATGGAGCCCACGCTATCTGCAGAAGTTACTTCCTTTATCGCGTCACCTTTGTTTTCCTGCCTGTTCGCTTTCTGGGCTCACCAGACCTTCCTTCCCCCTCCTAGAGACCAGGCCGCCTAGTCAATTACACGGTCTCCCTTTCAAGCTCGCATCAAGGCCAGGAGTAAACTGTTTCAACACAAAGCAACAGCCTGTTTCTTTTGAAGCAACTAAAATAGGACCATCGTCTTCAATTTTTTTTTTTAATTTTGTTTGAAAAGTGACAGGAAAAGAATGAGGCTACGGAGAGAAGACTGAGGAAACGCAGTCTGAGCAGCACAATACCCTCCCTGACGGGAAGCAGGGAGCTCTTTTGTTTACTAAAATACCTCAATCAATTTTGCTTTTAATGACTTCCATCCCACTGCCGACTGCGCGCTGCTGAAGGACGCGTTCGCCCTGAGTCTTATCTCTCCCGTGTTCTTTATTGTTGAGAACAAGCACACTGCAGTCATGTGATGTGACTTGTTAGCTGTAACTGAAGCTGAACGGGTATAATTAACGGGTTATTCCAACCGTCTCTTTAGTTCCACGGCTCCTTTTCTTCTTAAAGAGATGAATTCTAATAAGGGCTTTATCAGATTCTAAATACAGTAGAGACGTATTAGAGGAGCGAAACCCCTCGTGACTTACCACGTGGCTTATTGTAGTGCTGAAATAAATGCCCTTCCAGGGGCCTGGCGCTGGGTTAGTGCTGCCCCCTTAACGCCTCGCAGAGCCGAGAAAGGCGGTTCCTTCCCGCCGCCCTGTGTGACTGGCGAGTGATGCGCCTCGTCCGCAAGACGACCTGATCAAGCAAATGTCTAAGGAGATAACTTAAGGCAGCCATGCTTCTCACAGCTCTTGTGTTTATTCCTGAAGCGTTAAAGAGAAAAATCAGTGGCTGTGACTTATTTCTTGCCTAGCTCGCACGAGGCCCTGAGTTCAGTCCTCACTAGGCAAACGGAATGTGGGAAGTACCTAGCTATGATCCTAACACGAGGAAGGCATGAGAGTTCAAGGCCACCCTCAGCTACAGTGACAATTTGAGGCTATCCTGGATTACATGAGCACCTGTCTCAAAAAAGAAAAGATTAGAATGTGTGGTACACTTTTGAGTAATTTTCACTTTGTTACTGATTTCTACCCTTTCTCTGATTAATACAGATTACTATTAGAATAAGAGAAAATGTTACTTTAAAAGAGGACAACAGGGCTGGAGAGATGGCTCAGCTGCTAAAGGCGAGGCTCACAACCAAAAAACAAAAAACAAAAAAAACCCAACAACAACAGAAGAGGACAACAAAAAATTTTATATATCTTTAATCTTCACACATTTATCTTTAAAAAAAATTGGTATGTAGCACTCCCATAGTAGATAATAAAACCTAATCAGGAGGCCAGGGTGTAATGCTGCATTGTGTTTTAATAACACTCATGGAATATTTATGTCTGGAAAGAACATATATGCAAAAATAATTTCAAAGGCAAATCATATGCTCTCCTGGTTCATGTGGCCCTTTAATACAGTTCCTTGTGCTGTGGTGACCCCCCTCAACTGTAAAATTCTTTTCATTGCTACTTCATAACTGTAATTTTGCTACTGTTATAAATCATAATATCATGATTCATATCAAGCTGTCTTTCTCAATGGTTTTAGGAGACCCCAGTGAAAGGGTAGGTTGACCCACCCCCCAAAGATGTCTCGACCCACAGGTTGAGAACCACTGATGTAAGTTGACAGTTGCCAAGGCCAGCGAACTGTGGTCGGAAACCTCAATTAGATCAGTTTTTTTCAGCCAACATTATTGGGCTCAAGGCTTAGAGGCTGAAGAAGGATGAGATTACGTCACCACAGGAGGCGTGGACACTTAAGCAAGGCTAGCGGGAGGACAAATGCGCTAAGGCATCAGAGCCAGTGCTTGGAGAGGTGCTAGCTCTTTCTGACTGAGCACAGAGCCCTGGGTTTATGCTAAGGAGCTTCCACTCTGGGCCAGCCTGAGCTTTTGAGCAAGTTATTTAGCCGCTTGTGTTTTCTGAGTTGAAAACTGAAGAATGTGAGATTTCAGTTTTAGATTTGTATTTTGGACATTTTTGAGTCATGGTCTCGAGTAGCTCGGGCTGGCCTTGACCTCCGTCCGAGTTCTTCTTCCTGCTGCTGTGGTAAAATACCCTGACGCACCGGCTATTTTTATACCAACTTGACACAAACTATAGTAATCTGAGAGGAGGGAACCTCAGTTGAGAAAATGCCTCCGTGAGATGGGTCTGTAGGCAGGGTCTCTCTGTGTAGCCTTGGCTGTCCTGGACTCCCTTTGTAGATGAGGCTGGCCTCGAACTCACAGTGATCCGCCTGCCTCTGCCTCCTGAGTGCTGGGATTAAAAGCATCTGTCACCACCACCCAGCCTCCACTTACTATTTTTGAAGCAGGATTTTTCACTGAACCTGGAGCTCACTGACTCCACAAGTCTGGCTGGCCACTTGAGTTCGTGGGTTCGAGCCTCCCCAGTCTCAGTGCTGGGGTTGCAGGCATATGCTGCTGCACCAAGCACTCGCGAGGGTGCTGGGGGTTCAAACTCAGGTCTCTACACTTTCCCAGGCAGCACTTAACCAGCTGAGCTGTCTCCCTGGTCCCTGGCTACTGGGTCTTTGGACTCATTTGTGCAGTCTCCCTGATCACTCACTGCTGTTGATGCTCTATACTACTGACTCTTGTCTTGTTTGTCTCCTTCTATTACAATCTCTTCACATCTATTAAACTATCCAAGTACCCAATTTGCAGATAGGAAATTTAGCATTTGACCTGTGTATGCACAATAAAGCAAATTTGGCTCAGAACTTCCCCTTACTTGTAACTTCTCCTCAGATATTACTGATTAAATGCTGGTTATAGCAATATATATATATATGTTAAATTAGGGTTTTATATAATTAACTGGCTTGAGCCTTCCTTCTAATTTAAAGGCATGGAGGAAGTTCATGCCTTTTTTTTTTTTTTTTAGTCTGTGATTTTTCCAGGCTCTGTAAATCTTGCACATTAACCTTGAAGCCACATGCTTCTCTGAAGTTCTTTAAATTCTTTAAATAGATCTGGGGGGTTGGACGAGGCTGACTTTATGAGCCTTACATTTGCAGCTCCTTTCTTTGTTAAAGGTGTCATCATTGGACCCTTTCAAAGGAAAAAGCATGCAGCCATTTGACAATCCACTCAGGATGAACACAAGTTATATATATGAGAAGCCATCCTCTTGTTATTTATTAAAACATGTGTGAAATTAATGTTTTAATCTATTCACCATTTAATTAAAATATTTTTTATGGGGCTCTGGTATGTGAAAGGCAAAACATTATTTTTAAAAATGCCCCAGGCTTTCGTGTGAATTTATTCTTTTCCTTTGACATTAATATGATTTAGCCCTTTAAAAACTCTGCAGGCTGCTGGGGGCTTAGATGAAAGCTGGTACTAAAAGGGCAGCCACTGATGAGAGTTGAAACTGCAAGAGGAAGCCGGAGCAAACTCTGGCACTACTGACATTCTTAGCCAGATGATTGTGTTGTTGTTGTTGTTGTTAGGAACCGTCCTATGCTTTGAGGGGGGTGTTTCACAGCTTGCCTGGATCCCGCCAGCAGTGCCCTGTCTTTCCCTCCCCCAAGCTGTAACACAGCTAACAAGAGTCAGGCTCACACCTGCTTAAGCCCCACTGAGCTACAGTGACTCTCAGACAATGTACCAGTCTCCGCTCAAAGTACCTTCCCGGGCCAGTGAGATGGCTCAGAGGGAAAGGCACTTGCTGCCAAGCCTGACAACCTGAGTTCAATTCAGCATGTGGAATGCCGAAACCAACTCGTCAGACCGCCATCTGCACATGTGGTATGTGAGTACTACACACACACACACACACACACACACACATACACACACACACACACATGCATGCACATGCACACACATGCATGTACTCATGCACACACACACACACGCGCGCACACATGCACGCACACACATACATGCATGTACACATGCACACACATACACATCACAAATAAATAAAAGTAATAAATGTTTTTAGATCGTATTTCTTTTACTTCCCACAGATGATAATAAACACATTTAATGTGTGTAGTGAGACTTCATTTGTTTCCACCACCAGAAATAATGGCTCCAGGTGATTGATCTCTTCATGAAAAAAGAGTGAAGAGTGGCTCGTGGTTTACAGTGAGAGCTAGAGGTCAGTTTTCCTAGACACGTATAATCCGTAGCAGTGTGGCCTTTGAGTCCAGTCAGCCCCTCATGCCTTGGTTGCTTCTGCAGCTTTGGCAACAGAGATGCTGGGACTCCGCCCCGGAGGCCGGAACAGAGGTCTGGTTTGGTCAGGTCTCTCTTCCAGTGTTACAATAAATTGTATCGGTTCGGTCTAGGAAGCCAGTAACTGACACAGAGAGACTGAAACTTACTTTAAAGCTGCCAGCACTACGCTGGGCAGAATCTAAACTGATTCCAATCTACTCCTAAACTAACATAAACTACTCTAAACCTCATAACATATATATATATATATATATATATGTGTGTGTGTGTGTGTGTGTGTGTGTGTGTGTGTGTGTGTGTGTATGTATATATGTATATATCCAAAGCACTTGCCAATCTGATCCTCGCACACTTCTTCCTCCTTCCCCATCAACTCTCAACAGTCTTCTTCCTCCTTCTCAATTGTCAATACTTGGCTCTGTCCCCACTCTAGGAAGTCCCACCTTCCACTTCCTGTCCTTCTGCCCACTTGATTGGTTAGACAGTGCTTTATTGACAGTTGTTACATCCACTCAAGACATTCCTCCACAATTCCGTTTTTTAGTCTAATAATAATTTTTTAAAAACATTTTACCTATACATTTATATTATTACACCAATACATTTATATTATTACACCAATATACAATATACACACACAAGAACCACAAAACAATCATTATATTCATGTTATAATGTTTTGCTGCCTTCAACCCCATCAGAAACTTGAGAAAGCATAAAATTAATTAGCTGAGTAAATAGGAAGTGCAAGTTAGCAGCTTCCAAAATTAAAAAAAAATGACAGAGACACCTTATTGCCTGAACAGTCACCCAAAACTTTCTAACATGTTGGAGCATCATCTTTAGCCTTCTGGCCCAGTATATATGACAGATATATTTATGAAGCAGGGACTATTGAGGACTTGTTAACCCTGTCTTGGCAGAGTTTGGCTCTACCTGTATCCAAGCTTGCCCATTTCAGGCAGAATTCTGTCTGTGGCAGAAAACAAGGACATTTTTGCCCATTGGCTGGTTTGCCACATCTGAAGGCATCTCTGTAAGGATGCTCATTACGTTTTTTGAGGCAGGCTGGGTGTTGCCAGGAGTCAATCTGTCTCATTTAGAAAGAATCCTCAAAACAATAAATATTTCTTTAAATGCCATATTCTGTAGGTCTCTGAGGTTTTTGAAGACCTTATCTAAATATTTTATCTTATCTATCTATTGAACCTAGGATGTATATTCTTGTGATAAAATTGAATAGTACAATGAATTAAAAATAAACTTATTTTACATCAATATATAATATTCTATACCAATGTTAAAAAATAGCATTGTAAATAACAATTAAGGCCTTAGGTTGGCATCCAACTTCTCGTAGAAAGAGCACGGAACATTCACTGGTTCCTGTGTAAGGCACCAATACCATTTGGAAGATCTCAATCTTTGTGACCTAGTTACCATCTAAGGCTCCAACTCCTAGCATGAGCTCACTGAGAATAAACATTGCAACGTTTGACTAGAGAGACAGGACAGGAATGTTTATTCCATATTATCTTTCATGACTAATACAAAGTAATACAAAGGAAGCATTACTTTACAACACCATGATCTGGGGAGTTCAGAAGTCCGTATGTTTTATAATTAACAGAGCTGTGAAAAGGAACCTCCAGTCCTCATACTGCAGTATATAAATTACCTAGAAATCTGATTAAATTGCAGATCTCTAGGCTCCACCAGGAAAGAGTTTGACTTAGGAGATCTTTTGCCTTCTAAAGAGTTATCAAACATCCTCATGCAAGTGGTTTAAAACTTGGAAAATATCTACCCGAGTCTGAGAAAGTAGTGTAGTAGTAGAAGGAGGCTCTAAGGTGGATCTCCAGTACTGGACAAAAAAACAAAACAAAAGAAACCTCCCTGGAAGATGTAAAGTAGCTAATCCAGACTTCACTTTAACACTGTCGGAGGCATCGCTGTGTCACTGAAGGGCCAGACTATTGAGAAGTGATGAGGGCACAGTCAGCCTCAGTCACGACATATGGGAGAGTCTCTGAAAGGACACTATCCATTCAAGTGTGAAGTGTGAACACAGCGTTGCCCAAGGCCTCATCTCTGCCTTCCTTAAGACAGTGCGACTCCACTGTGGAAATGGGTGCTTAGCGTCACTGTAGCCTAATGTCACTAAACATTCAGAATATTTAACTGGCTCCTTTTGTATTCCCTCGGGGCATGCCCTGGGGCAACTCTTCTCACCATAAATCAATAAACTGATGTTCTGATGATATATATATGGCCGTGAGCTTGGGTGACATGAATCCTTGCCAGAAATACAGCTCTATTCTCAGCATGCTGACGAGCCGAGGTGCTGAGTCTAGAATCCAACCTGTGATAAGTTAATAACCAGAAAACCTGTGGTTTGTTGGTAAATCTCTAGCAGGCGGCAGGGAAGCGAGAGGGAGCATGTAGCACCTACGTTCGCCTCTTTGACCAATCCTCATGAGTCAACGCCCATGGCAAGCAGCAGGACAGCAGGCTCTGTGCTGCTGTGGACTTAGATTGGGGTCAGTCATAATGCTCACGCCAAGTTTAAAACCACTAACCTGGTCTCATCGATCCTTTGTGTGTGTGTAGCCCTTGTGCAGAGCAGAAATTGCCATCTGCACACGATTCCCACTGATTTTTTACAACCACATTGTGAGCTAAGTGTAAAAGATACTATTCTCTTCTATATATGAAGAAATGCTCAGCTACTTGCCAAGGATTAAACAGCTGGTACGTGGCAGAGCAGAGACCTACGGCAGCTGTATTTGCTGAACTTCAAACTGGAGGCCAGAGGCGTTAATGTCTGGTCTAATCTTGAGCAATTGTATGAAGTGGACCTCACTGGCTCACTTTCTGTGTTTATGTGTAGGGGGGTGCAAGTCTATGTGTATGGATGTGGAGGTCATAGGTCAACCTTGGTGTTATGCCTCAGGATACTGTCCATCTTGATTTTTGTTGGTTTGTTTTGTTTTAGAGACAGGCTCACTCACTGGCCTGAAACTCACTGATTCAGCTAGGCCGGCTGGCCAGTGGCCCCTCAGGATCCACCCATGTGTCTCCACCTCCCCAGCAGCGGCATTACAAGTGCAAACCATTATAGCTTTTGACATGGGTTCTGGGTATCAAACCCAGGTCTCCGTGATTGCGCAGCAAGCATTTCATTAACTCATACAATTGGGCAGACTTTTTTTGTTTTCTGGAGGTAGGGTTTCTCTGTGTAGCCCTGGCTGTCCTAGAATTGGCTCTGTAAACCAGGCTGGCCTCAAACTCAGAGATCCACCTACTTTTGCCTCCCAAGTGCTGGAATTAAAAGCATGTGCCACCGTGCCTGGCTCAATTGGGCCTTCTTTAAGCACCAGAAAACTGAGCTCAGTGAGACTCTAACTGCTCAGACTCTTCAGGAAGTCTGCCTGAGTTGGGATCAGCTACTCAATGTTTAAGGCACCCCATAAACTCGGGAAAGTCTTCTACTTTGTTGTCAATAGTCCATGTGGAGGGGAAAAGGTACAAATATGTTGTTAACCTTCTAGAATCACAAATTTTGAAATGCATGACTTTTAAATTTTGGTCTTGCTTCAGAGAAAGCTGACTTCTCATTCATCTGGCATATGTATTTAGAAGCTCAGCACGCAGGCGATACTTACTGATGATGTTAATCACAGTATGCAGAAGACATCTTTCCGAGAGGCCTTCAGATGACAGCAGTCACGTGACCACTTGTTTTCCTCAGGGTGGGCTCAAGGTGGAGACAGAATTAACTCCATCTAGGAGAGTGCAGGTCTGTGGTTCTGCGCTGGCCTGGTGTGTGTTGATGAAGGTCACCTGTAGTCTTCTCAGCAACAAGGAATCTTGGCTCAGGACAGAGCACACATACATACAACCGCTGCTCAGTTTAACAGCCTGAAGCCGTCTTCCCCTGAGGGCAGCTGCTTGTTAACAGTTTAGGTAATTGGAGAACACTGAAGACGCCAATCAAGTGTTTTCATTTACTCATTTTCCTCTACATCCTAGTTACAGTGGGAAGCTATGAGTCAACATCTATTCTATACGGTTTATTGAATCTGACCTATGGATTCTCCGATAGCTCCTGAAAAAGGACATTTTATTAAAATAGCTTTGGTTCAGTGTATCATATCTGCACAATGATTAGACGGTTCATTTTTAGATAATAAGGACCCCCATGAACACTTGCCCAGTTAAAAATTGTAATTTAATTATGTTCAATTGCAACATGTGATCGGAGGAAACTTTCTGACCCAGCCTCACTATTCCTCCCTTTGCCTTCCTTTTAAAACACCAAGCACTCAACTCGCTGTCTCTCCAGCGTTCATTTCATGGCTGACTGACGGCAGCAGGGTTCACCGCATTTCCGGTGCTCAGCCCTATGCAGATGATGAGGGCCCTTCTCAGTTGAAGCGCTCGGCGTGGCTCCTTTGGTTTTTACTTGTCCATTTCCACTGTGACAGAACGCTGGAGCAGCACTTGGGAACTCCCAAGGCCCAGGCCTCACATCACCAGGAAGCCCTGACCCCATTCACTGGGAGTCTGTGGTTGTGTCTGGACTTCCAAGGAGAGTGTCAAGCTTATCCACAGGAGAAGCACGGAGTCTGAATTTGGGGAAAGGAGGCTGAATTCCCAGGTTTGGATGAAAATCCCTTCTCACCTACTGAAACTGATGGATTTAGGCTCCTTGGCATCTAGTGTGTGCCTTGTGCAGAACCATCTCAGGTACTAAACCATCACAGGTACTAAACCATCACAGGTACTAAACCATCACAGGTACTAAACCATCACAGGTACTGAACCATCACAGGTACTAAACCATCACAGGTACTAAACCATCACAGGTACTGAACCATCACAGGTACTGAACCATCACAGGTACTGAACCATCTCAGGTACTAAACCATCACAGGTGCTAAACCATCACAGGTACTAAACCATCACAGGTGCTAAACCATCACAGGTGCTAAACCATCACAGGTGCTAAACCATCACAGGTACTAAACCATCACAGGTGCTAAACCATCACAGGTGCTAAACCATCACAGGTACTAAACCATCACAGGTGCTAAACCATCACAGGTGCTAAACCATCACAGGTACTAAACCATCACAGGTGCTAAACCATCACAGGTGCTAAACCATCACAGGTGCTAAACCATCACAGGTGCTAAACCATCACAGGTGCTAAACCATCACAGGTACTAAACCATCACAGGTACTAAACCGTCACAGATACTAAACCGTCACAGGTACTAAACTGTCACAGGTGCTAAACCGTCACAGGTGCTAAACCATCACAGGTGCTAAACCATCACAGGTGCTAAACCATCACAGGTACTAAACCGTCACAAGTACTAAACCATCACAGGTACTAAACCATCACAGGTACTAAACCATCACAGGTGCTAAACCATCACAGGTGCTAAACCATCACAGGTACTAAACCATCACAGGTGCTAAACCATCACAGGTACTAAACCGTCACAGGTACTAAACCATCACAGGTACTAAACCATCACAGGTACTAAACCATCACAGGTACGCAGTTCTTCCAAGAACACCATCTTCGTGCACATCTAGTCCAGTTTCTTCCATGGCAACACACAGCCATCCTGAAGGTTGCTCCCTGTGGACCCTTCGTTCACGCAACCTTAGCCCCACCAGTGTCTCCCAAGGGACATCAGAACCAAGGGGCTGCATGGTTTGGGGCATCACCATGCTGAACCCTCAGCATTTCTCACCCCGCTGTGTGTAGCTCTCTGATGGTGCTACCAGGGCTGGAGCGAACACCCCTACCGTGAATATCACATTTCACCACAGGCTTTGGTTGGTGGGTTAGACTTTTGTTTTGTTTTCTAAATACATATTTAAATTTTTAGTATGTTTTATTTACTTACTTGTTGTGTGTGCATATATGTATTGAGGGGCTCATATAGCATGCGTGTAGAGGCCAGAGAACAGTTTGAGGAGTCGGTTGTCTCCATTCATGATGTGGTATCAAGTTCAGGGCATCAGTGCTGGGGGCTGCAGTGTTTACCACTGAGCAGTTCACTGGCTCTTTTTATTCCTTCCATTAAAAAAAATCATTTGCCTGTTTCTTTATTGAGATAGGACTGCACTGTGTAGGTAGCCCAGGCTAGCCTCAAACTTGCCGTTTCCCTGCCCCAGCCAGGCACGAGCTACCATGCCTGTTTTGGGAAGCACCCTATTATGTTACTCCAGCTTTGTATGATTACTTCATTCATGATGTATTAAACCCCCAAGGAATAGACAGGACTTATGGCAGCATGTAAGATTCGGAAAGACCCAACAAGGGACACTAGTCCAGTGTTTGCTTATTGAGTTTTGCCTGGTGCCTGCTACTTTGTGATAACCTGTTATGACTGGCACAAGGAGAGCTCTCAGGAGACGCTCCTGTGTTACTCTCGACTGTGACAGGCCCTTCCCTTGAAACAGCAAGAATGAATCAACCCTAACCTGCAACATGCCGTTCGGACCCTCTGCCAGGCTGTCACCTCGCAGCAGTCAGCCGAAGGGCAGGGCCTCTGATGGCAGGCGAGGTGTGTGGGTTCAGAATCTGCCTGGAGACGCAGCTCCATCCTTCTCCTTCCCTGTAGACTAGAGTTACCAGCTCCCGTGCCTTGCAAGACAGCAAGGGCGTCCTCCCCAGGGGTGAGGGACTGGAGAACCTTGATCCGTGTTAGAGGGCTGCGCCCACCAGGCCTTTCACTTGTGGGAAGATAAAGATTTTAAAGCACTGATTCGGTGGCACTCTTCCATCAGAGTCCAGGGTTCCTTCTGAGAGATACAGAAGTGTGCTGACAACAGACTGGGGTGTGCGTGTGTACAAAGAGGCAGAGGAGACAGAGTCAAAGACAGAAACAGGCAGGGGGGAGGGCGAAGAGGGGTTGAATAATCGAGGATTCTCTATAACGGATATAGAAACTGTGTTCACCTACAAGCCAGTTCACAGCCAGCTAGCACACCTGGGAGGCCAGACTTTCCTCGGAGGTCATTTTCCTCTGGGAGAGTTCATCCCCTCAGTCTGCCCTGCAGCTACTTGAGAGCATTTCCCAAGCAGGATGGTGCAACGCAGTAAGCGGCCCCAGGGACAGCTTCCTCAGACCTTAAATCAAAAGCCGTTAATGCGGTCTGATGGCTGCTTGGCAGTCTGTGGGAGGTGTTCGCAACTGCAGCTTCCCGGCCCATCGCCTCTCCTGCCAACTGGCCAAGTCAAATAGAGCCACTGCTTTGCTGCCTCCAGCATCAGAGGCAGATGGACCTGAGGCAAATCCTACCTTTCCAACCCTTCTGAGCCTGAGCAGGACTTGAGGGCTAACCCACCTGAGCTAGGAAAGTGGGTCAGAGAGATGGATAACAGCTCATGGTCATGTGACCCCTCCCAAATCTCTATGTCACGTCAATATACCAGTAAGACTATGTGTTAAGTGTTCTTGCTTTCCGCGTACCAAAATACAATTAATAGACATCCATAAATTTGAGATGAGTCAAAATTTTTACACAATTATCTGGAGAAATGTATTCAATAAACAGTAAGAAATGGAGCCAGAGAGGCCACTGTGACCACTTGACTCTGCTGCTCTGGGGCCGGTGGGAGACAGAACAGCCTGGAAGGAGTGGGCACCAGAAGGCTGCACCTGGGAAGTGCTGGTAACTTCTTCCTGGGAGGCTTGACCTCCAGGCTCTACCAGCTGACTATGGCACCTCAAGCAAGTGGCCTTTAGGGGACTCTTCCCAGGCACATGGGGAGGCTTGCTGGAGGCTGCCCGCCTGGTGTCTGGCTTTAGGTGTTCTCGTGTGAAAGCCATGAGTGCACATGTCAATGGTTGCCTCCAGTGAGTAGCAAACCTGCTCTCAAGGAGCAAGCAAGGGCCATCCCTACAGGTGAGGCCAAGGTCTTCGCAGGAGGATTGTGTGAGGGGCTGTGCTAATTATCTGTCTTATCACCATTACTAAACACTTGACAAACAACTCAGGGAGGAAGAGAGAGAGAGAGAGAGAGAGAGAGAGAGAGAGAGAGAGGGAGAGAGAGAGCTTATTTTTGTCTCACAGGAGAAAGGGGGGCGAGGGGCAGAGGAGAGCTTTTTTTGTCTCACAGGACAGTCCATCAAGGCAGGGAAAGCTAATTTACACTGGGTAGCAGGAGCTTGTAGCTAGGATGTCTCACCTGAAGGTGGACCAGCAACCAGAAAAGGCCAGGCCGCTGGCAGGGCTGGGCTCTAACTCTTAAGGCCCGCCCCTCAGTGTGCAGACTAAGTTTCTCATCTTGACTACTGGAATCAACCAAGAGACACAGCTCTAGGTGGGTCTGTGAGACAGTTTCCAGGACGGAGCAGTTGATATGCGAAGAAGCCTTCAGAACCAGCAGTCCCGTTTAACAGAGGCCAGATGTAAAGAGTCCAGAGAGATCCAGTGCAGCTTGATTTCCTGCCTAAGGCTCTTGCAGCTAGGTAGGTCACCACTACCACACTTTACCATCGCCGCCACCACCACCACATTTTGCCACCGCCACCACATTTTGCCACCACCATCACATTGTGCCACCCCAGGGTCCAGTTTCTTTGGCTTTCCACCAAGGACTGGAGACTGGCTGCTCCCCCAGGAGTCCCCCAGACCTTCAGCACTATCTGGGAGCTGCTGAGGTAGCTAGCCTCACAGACCACCGGGTTCTCAGCTTCTTCGGTGTGCAGACACCAACACTGGGCTGCCTAGCCATTTCATGTACGTCAGTCAGATAAATCCCCTTGTGCTATGTATTCACGCTACTAGTCGTGTCCTCTAGGGGACTCAGAATAACACACTCACTGACTCATTTCTCCCAGCTTTACCCTGGGCTCTCTACTTTACTAGGGCTCTCTAGTTTCCTAAACCTGCACCACCAGCTGGGGACACAGACCTATGGGAGACATCACACATATGACGAGCATTTGGCAGACGGCAGGAGACTCCGCCTTCCTGACCATCAGAATTTAGTTAGACGCAGGCGAGGCGAATGCCCTCCTGTCTTACTGAAGTAGAGCAGTTTCTTGTTACACATGGCCACCATTTCTTTTTATGTGGATAAAATCCTGCTGAAGGCATCCAAAGCACACGCTATCTCTTCAGCTGTCACTTGAGCTCTTGGACCGTGGGCACCGCGATGCACACGGCTACTCGTCCGCTCGTTTGAGAGCAGAAAGAAGTATGTGATGGCTGTGCATGCTGAAGCCTTTGTGGCCTGGGAGCTGTTGTGACTTTGCTAGTGTTGGAATGTGCTATTTAAGAGAGCTGGGTGGAAGGAGCCGATGTTCTGGAGCCTCGCCCCGAAGCACTGAAGCCCAGCGGGCAGAGCCATTTCTCTTTGGAAGCTGCAGAGCATCCAACACCGATCAATACGTTTGCACAGTGGCCAAATCCAGCTCTGTTTCTTACTGCTATGAATCATCCAGACCAGGCATTTAGTTTTGACACTTTGTTCCCTAAGTGAAAATGTTTACGATTTTTTTTCTTACTTACAGAACCACAGAAATGGGATTTATTTCATAACAAGATACTATTTTAAAAATATATTGCTTCCTGAAAATTAAGAGTCAGAGACGGAGGCTGCTGCGTGTACCCCAGTGGATCCCATCTGAGCACTGCATGACAGACACCAGCCTGCTGCAGCAGTCAGAGCCTCCGTTGCTATCACCAAAGATATCAAAATAAGTTATCAATGGTCCCAGAAAGCCTTGGAAGCTCCTGCTCTAGCGTTCAATACACCAAGCAAATACTGGGTACAGCCAGACCCACGCTGCGTGGTTCGGTTCCTCAAAGTGTGGTCCTCAGGTCACCTGTACCAGAGTCACGCTGCGGGAGGCAGCAGCTTCTCCAAGGAGACGATACCTGGGCCCTGGCACAGCTCTGCAGGAGAGCCTCTGAGAATGGAGGCAGCCAACTCGCTTTCTTTGATCAGTTATTCATGTTGGATTTTAAAGGCATGCCTAAGTTTCAAAACAATTTGCATCACTTTTCCTAGAAGATGTTTCCGTATTTTTCAGTCCACAAATAAATATAAGAGAAAATACTTAGCAAATACTATGGGTATTCCAAATAGTCTCATTAGTATTTTGTCCTAATGTGATTTTTATAATAACTTTATGGGGTGGGCATCAGTTCCCTTTTATAGAGCACGGAGCAAAAGCAGAGACGTTGGCTGTATCATACAGCAAGGACTCAAATATAGGAGCGTCTGGCTTTAGAGGCCGTACTTTTAGCTCTCCATCAAAGTATTCAATACGACAGCTTCTTATGATGCGGCACTGACGTCATGGCCTGGACATCTACCCAATATTTCTTCATCTTTTGTGACTCACTTTTCATGCCTGCCTCTGTGGCTCCTTCCTCTGACCCCCTGAATAGAGAGCCCTTTTCCACACAGAGAGGCACTGGACAACCAGCTGCCGACAGTTGTGGAGGGACAGGACACTGGGCGCCGGAAGCGAACCAAAGGAGAAATCCTTGCCTGGCAAGGATTCTGAGGTCCGGTGGTCACCTGCAGCGGTCACTGGTCTCAGTCCTGAGGCTAATGAAAGTTCCAGAGCCCATGAGGATCACTGCCACCAAATGTGGTTGGCAACCAAACATTGAAATTCCACGCCCAGTTTTACGAGATGAAGTTTCCCGTAATGACTGCGAATCAGAGTAAAGCGCTGCTCGCGGAACAGGGGCCCTCTCAGGGCTCTTTCTCATGTTTCTAGAGGCCCAGGGCAGCCTAAGACTCAACAGATTTTGCTGAATAGAATGAGTGAGTGTTGAATGGCAGCGTGTCATTAGAGCGAAAGCAACCTTTCCAACCTTGTCCAAACTGGTGGCCCTGCTTTGCCATATGATTAGACATGTAAGCTGATGTGACAGTGTCTATATATGTGTGATACTTTGACCCAAAGGAGACTGCATGGATTGTCAGCTCTGTTCCAGAGAATGCTGGCAATGCAGTGCTGGCATCCTACTCGTATATGCAGGACCAGTGGACATGAAGGAAGGTTCACGTGCTGCCCAAGGTCAGTGGCCATGGCTGGCCCAGCCACCAGGACAAGCATGCTTCCCAACGCGCTCGGGCTGGCCTTCAGCCATGCCATGCTTCTTCTTGCTCTCTTTGGCATTGAATGCCGTTGGCAGGGTCTGGTCACTTACATGTTTCCGTTTCCTGGTATCTGACTCTCTTTTTGTCCCCACCAAGTACATTCCCAGTGTGTCAGTTGTCCCATCAGCCTCTCCAGGCAGGGAGATTTGAAAGGAGGGACACTGTTTTCCGTGAGTGCAATTATTTATGTGCACAAATAATTGTGCATATAATTGGCTAATGGAAAGTGCAATCGGCCACATGTGGGCATAATTAGACACTTGCCCCTCGTTCTGAGGGTGTAATTATCAAAGCAGGCAATTTTATATCTGCAGATAATTGTACATGCAAGATAGAGTCAGCTAGGAAATTCAGTCCTTAATTACTTTTCATGTCCTTGTTACCGAGAAGCATCATAAAGTAAAGGCAGCATTTGCGTTTTGGGTGGACCGGGTGCACTAGCCATGGAGAGGAACCTGAGCAGGGACGGGTCTGGATCTCGGGCAGGAAGCTGCACAGACCCTGCCAGGAAAGCCCCAGCACCCAATTACCCTGGACGCTGCCGAGAAGCCCTCCTGGTGCTCAGCCATCTGCCTTGGCAGACAGGAAGCCTCCATTTTGCTCCTTCCCTGTTTTGAGCATCATTTTTGCTTTGGCTGTTTTAACGTTTTCCCCACTTTGTTGTTTTATAATCTGGGAAAGGCCAGTTGGCTTGGAACAGTAAGTGATTTTATTCGCGGCTGGAAGTGGGTCATTTAAAATGCCTTAACAATGTCTTTAGCTAGTCATTCATCTGGGATGTACACAGAATAAAAAAAAAGTGAGAACATGAACGTCTTTCTGGTTTGTTTGTTTTTTTCCCCTAAGACCTTAGATGGCAGAGATTTTGCAGTCTCTGCTGTGCCCCCTGCATTCTGGTTTAAACAGCTCTGCAAAACTTTTCCCACTCTCCCACTCAATCACACAAAAATACACTTGCTAACAGCAGAGCCTAAAAATACATGTCACATGCAAGCACAAGGGAGGTTTTAAAAAAAAAAAACATGAATTGACTCTTCAGGAATATACAGGCTGAATAAATGTTTTAAAAAGGGACTATGAATCCCTGATTACACTCCACCTCTTCCCCATCAGACTGTTATCTTCTGGAGGGGGCAGTGTAGCCACGTGCTTGGGGAGGGTTCTTCTGATGTTAAAGAGAGACCCACGTGCCGTGCTGGGTACCAGAAGATAAATTGCTTAAACATTTGGTTGGATTTTTTTTCTGTGTAAATAGAATGCAAACAAAGCACAGATCCTAATATTTAGGCACCTTGTAGAGGCTCAGGTAATGACACCTACATTGCAAGTGTTAAAGGCCTCCTTCCTTCGTCTCTGGCATAGCCTGTCTCCACCAGGCACACGGCGCTCCATGCATATGTGCGCAGTGCACTGGATTCATTTACCTCCCAATGGGCAGGAGTGTGGGCTTCCACGTCTTCGTAGAGCACACAGCCTCACACCCACAAAGGATCGTCTCTAGCTAGTGGTGAACGGCAGCCATCGCACAGCCCCACGTGGCAGCCGGTTAGCACGTGCTGAGCTCAAGGCCCCGGTCCTACTTGCTTTTATGGTTTCCGGCCCCGAATGCTATTCTTTCCTTGGGCCACCTTCACAATTTTAGTTGGTGATCTCTAATCTCTGTTTCCATCTCTTTAGCTTGATGACCTGTGCGGGCAGTTGGCTTCAGCCACCCTCCACCCCTGGCCCTTAGCCTTTGTCTAGCCTCAGTCTTGAGTGTCCCAGGATCTGGAATTTCATTGACTTTGCTGGTTCATCTTTGTGACCTTGCCGGAGACCTGTGCCTATTTCATGCTCACTGTACTTTTAGCTACTTCGTGTTGATAGCTTGAAACTGGTTGCAGATCAAATATTTAAAGCATAAAAGCAAGCGAAAGAAACATCCCAGGGCCTCTCCTCCAGAAAGGCCAGTTGTTAGGCATGGTCCAGCAGAGTGTCACGTAGACATGTTTATATTTACATCAGAGGCCTGACCCTTCACACGTAAGTATTCGCCACCATTACTTGCTGATTTCATTCACCTTCCTACTTTGTACTGTAGACTCAGCTTTTTTCAATAACACGTTGATGTTTTCTTGATTAATGATTGGTATAGGAGGGCCCAGCCCACTATGAGTGGTGCTACTCCTGGGCAGAGGCTAAGGGCACTGATTCCTTCCCCCAGAGGTCCTGAGTTCAATTCCCAGCAACCATACGGGGCCTCACAACCATCTATAGTGAGATCTAGTGCCCTCTTCTGGTGTGCAGGCACACATGCATGCAGAATATCGTATACATAATAAATACATAAATCTTTAGAAAAAGAAAAGAAAGCAGACTGCACAAGGCATGAGGAGACAAGCCAGTCAGCAGCACTCCCCCGCGGTGTCCGCTTCAGTTCCTGCCTCCAGCAACACCCAGGGCTCCCCAAATGGCACCCCGATATCACCTAGGGACCAAGTATTCAAAGACCGGAGAGTGCGAGGGACATCTCACTGAAGGGACATCTCACTGAAGCCATCACACTCACACACATACTATTGTCTCCACCCCCATCCCTTTGATGGCGTTGCCCAATCTGACCCCCAGTGCTTGTGTGGATGGTGCTTGTGTGGACAGCCATGTTTTCAGGTAGTCATATTATCTCTTAAAACGAAGGAGGGTTCATGTGAAGGTCTTTTAAAAGCAAGCCGGTTTGCGCCCTTCTAGCCCACTTTTAACATTAATGCAAGCCTGCAGGCGGTGACTTCCACGTGCCACTTGAGGCTTTCTGCTCTTACTTCAAAATAGAACTCTTTACCGCACAGTACAGCGCAGCGCAGGTCTCTTAATGCACCTCAGCCTTGAAGTATTATCTCAAGCTGATAGAGCTCTTCCCTCACTCAGTCATATCTATCATAAATGCTGCCTTGTTAAAATTTAAAACCTTCAGTGATGTGCTTACCATCGGCCAAGTGTATTCCAAGGCTGCCTCTAACGGGCCAGCAAGGGACCCTTCCGGTTGGTCCGCTGGATATGAGCTGGAAGCAGGAAGGTATAAAATGAAGTAAAGACTGTTCATTATGGGTGCGGCCCACTCCCCTGTGCCTCTGCACAGGTCACACTGGGCTGGGAACACTGGCCAGCATAGGCCTGTAGGGCATGCCAACAATTTTACAAATAAGTCGAGATTTCTGACTTTTCCTGAGAAGTCTTCAGGATTGGCGAGGCTGGGCTGCATTCCTCATGGGAGCACACTTGGCTGCCCCCTGTAAAGCCCCAAGGCTCTCTCCAGCTGCAGCAGCCCCCATGATGCTCCACTCAGCCGTTACCGCTGTGCTCAGGCCAGAACCACTCCTCCTGTTGTCTGAGGTCACTTGAGTCTGTGGCTTCTAGCCTAAAGGAAGCCCTCGTGCTCTCTCACCTTAGACTTTTCCCCCTGCAGGGCTGGTGTGCAGCACCCGGAGTCTCAGCCCTCATTCTGAGCCTTCCTAGTGCGCTAGACAAACCAGATGCTCAGCTAACAGGATGCGGTGCTTGCTGGATGCAACGTCCAGCCTTTGCGCCGGTGTCAGCTCAAGCAGGTTCGCTGAGGCTCCGGGCCATTCTCCTGAAACACGGGGTGCAGAGAAACACCCACAATATTTTAGGCTCTACTCTCTTGGTAGTGGACAGGTCTGCTGCGGTCCTTATGGGCCACAGGGTCTTTGAACCAATACACCGGCGAAGCTCCCTTGATCAGAGAGATTTCTCCTCTTGAGTTGAGACTTCAGTGCTCCATCAAAGGCCCAGTGTGCTGATGAGATCGCATCCTCCTTGTTAACGTCATTACCATGGTTGGCCTCAGTTTCCTCACGGGAAGAACAGAGTGAACATTCTAAAGGTTCCCGCCCTGTTTTCCTCCTCACGAGAGGCTAATAAACTAGTTATCCAGACCTTTCCCCCAGCTCCTCATGATAAGTGAGGCTCCTCACCGGCCTTTTAAATTTATTTTTAAATTTCTGAGTTCCTATAAAACAATCACCTTTGACTTCAGTACAGAGTGAAGTGGAGGAGTGGAGAATATTATCGTTGTCGCTGCCCTGACCTTGGGGCCCCTGGCATGGAGAAGTGAAGCCCCCGACTGAGGTGGAGGACCAGCATGGCCTGGCAAGCATCTGGCCGCTCACTGCCTCATGCAAGAGCACTTCTCATACTAATTAGAGCGGAACAAAATGGATGCCTTGCCTTTTTGGTAGAAAATTAAAAACCAAGACTCGGTTGGCCCTCTTTGAGGTGACTTGATCCCAGGAAGCCGCGCTCGTGAAGTGGCCTCTGACCGGAAGCAGGAGATAAAGAAAACGCCAGGGTGCTAACTGAGTCTTCTCTCTCAATGCCACAAAACCAGGACCAGAGCAGCTTGTAAGGATCTAATCCACCCAAATGGGCCCCTACTCAAACTAAAACTCTAAAATAAATAAACTGTTGTCAATTGCAGCTGAGGTTAAAAGTGCAGTCTATAAACTGTTCCTAAGGAGGCAATTTCCAAAATAGAAACAGCAGCAGTATTTTAGTGAGTACCCTATTTATCGTATGCCAGGGCGAAGCAAAGCCTGAGGGCTTCGTTCAAAACCAAATTATTAACTTACTTTTATACTTGATACTTTGTTTTTTTGAGACGTGGTCTTTTATGGCCCTGGCTGGCCTAGAACTTGCTATGTAGACTAGGCTGGCCTGTAGCTCAGAGATTTGGCTGCCTCTGTGCCTCCTAAAGGCTGAGAATAAAAGGCACACGTCACTACTCTGAAAAATCTGGGACTCTTGCATCTAGTCAAAGAAAACAAGATCGGCCTCTAAGTTGAAGACAGTAGCATACACTCGGGTTACAACGATGCTTTAGGATTACTAGGAATACTTAAGGGAAAGTTTTAAAAATGTTTAATGACTAGTCAAAATAAAAACTAGAGCTGTTGAGTAAATCTTTACTGCTGTCTAGTATTTGTTAACCATTTCACACCAGACACTATCTTGATCACACCTTACAGGTTTGTTCTTTATGTGAGCAGTCCTTTTTCTGTTGTGTAAGCAGGAGAGGCTGTGGCAGGCTCAGCGCATAGGGCCACTCAACAAGCGGGCGTGAGCAAGGATTTGACCAGTCTTACACAAATGTTCAGGGTTATGAATTTGACAAACTCAGCTTTGACTGTATTCTATAGGTTTTAAAACTCAACATTCATGGTATTTGTGTGTGTGTGTGTCTTATAATGTTTTTATCTGTACAAGTGTATTGTGTGCATGTGTGTATGTGACTACGTGTATGCCCCATGGAAGGCAGTTGAGGGTAACAGATCCCCTGGAACTGGAGTTACAGAGAGCTGTGAGCTGCCATGAGGGCACTGGGAGCCACACCAGCGTCCTCTGCAGCAGCAGCTGGTGGTCGTAACCACCCTTCACATGTTCTGCTCAAGTGCCTGGTGAAGATTTTCTTTTTTCTTTTTCAAACATATCTCTTGAGATCCTAAACTTTCGTAAATGTATGGCTGGAGGGTACCGTAGTACACATTGTTATCATTTTAAAATCCCAGCACTCGGGAGGCAGAGGCAGGCGGATCGTTGTGAGTTCGAGGCCAGCCTGGTCTACAAAGGGAGTCCAGGACAGCCAAGGCTACACAGAGAAACCCTGTCTCAAAAATAAAATAAAAAATAAAAAAACAAAAAAAAAAAGTCACACAACCCTTTATTACATACACACCATGTGTTTGTCACGGGTCACTTTAGAAAACACTCGGGAGGCACTGTGAATTCGAGGCCAGCCTGGTCTACAAAGCGAGTCCAGGACAGCCAAGGCTACACAGAGAAACCCTGTCTCGAAAAAACCAACCAACCAACCAACCAAACAAACATATGTATCTTCACTATTTCCTTGCACTTTTCAACACTACCTGGCAAAAATCTGTTCCCCTTTGTCACAGATTCTGCTATTTTGTTTCTAAATTGAAGAAATAATGGGTGGGAGTAAATAGTTAAAAATAAGATATAAAGGTGTAAGTTTTAAATAAAACAATGGAAAGAAGGAAGGAAGGAAAGAGAAAGAAAGAAAGAAAGAAAGAAAGAAAGAAAGAAAGAAAGAAAGAAAGAAAGGAAGGACAGTGTTTTTGTAGATAAAGGAATGTGCCAAATACAGTGAGGCAGAAGATTCTGAGAGGTCCCAGGTTTGAATCACTCTGAGCTGCTATAGGTAAAAGCGATGCTGAGGGAGAGTGAAGAGATGAGTCAGAAATTAAGACTACTCATACACACATTTAAAAGAAAGTTCTAGAAGCATTTTCTTTTTAGTTTATGTATGTGTCTAACCATGGAAAGCAGCATCACTTTCTTCAGCACAGTGCTAAACAGGGGCCTCGAACCGCTGAAGAGCTGCTGCTAAGCATGGTCAATGGCTAGCGCTGTGAGCCCTGCCGCCTTGCTCTCCAGGACCTTTGAGCTTGGTCATTTATCTTCCTGTCTACTTCCCAGTGAGCGGCTTTCACCCCTGTGCCTGACGCATGGCGGCACCTAGACGGTGTTCCCTGAGAGAATGCAGGCACTGCGTGGGGACAGTCATTACAGACTGGGTTGGACCCGTGGCCTTCGCACTGGTCAGAGTCCAGCTAGGTTCTCCCAGCCCCTGGGTTCCTGGAGCTGGGTGCTCTCCCTGAGGTCCCGGGAGCTGGGTGCTCTCCCTGAAGTCCTGGGAGCTGGGTGCTCTCCCTGAGGTCCCGGGAGCTGGGTGCTCTCCCTGAAGTCCTGGGAGCTGGGTGCTCTCCCTGTGGTCCCAGGAGCTGGGTGCTCTCCCTGAAGTCCTGGGAGCTGGGTGCTCTCCCTGAGGTCCTGGGAGCTGGGTGCTCTCCCTGAGGTCCCGGGAGCTGGACATGGGCTGGCCTCCTATCCTGGACCTCGGCTGCCTCTAGCTGCCTCTTCTCCCTCAGTGCCCTGTGTGCCAAGGATCAAGTCCAAATTCTGGCAGTTAGACAGGAGCCAGCACTGCTCGGGGGCCTCAAGCTGGCTCCTCTCTACCCTTACCACTGTCAGAGGGGACAGATGGCTGTCTGCGGTGCCTATTAGCATGCCGAACTGCCTGCCCCTGTCACAAGTACCTGCTGTATATGCCAGAGTCCATCCTGACCCCTTGTCTCTTGCTCCTTGCCCTAAATTCCTCCAGCTCTTGGGCTTCCCTCCCGCCTCTTCACTTGTACTTACGAAGCCCAGCAATTTCAGCTATGCCTGCTCACGCTCCCTCTGTCTCTGCCTCTCTGTCTCTCTCTGTGTCTCTGTTTTTCTGTCTCTGTCTGTCTGTCTGTCCGTCCGTCCGTGTCTCTCTCTCTCTCTCTCTCTCTCTCTCCTCTCTTGCCCTTTCCCTTAGTTTTCTCTGCTCTTTCTTGGTTGTCTCCTTGTCTTCGTCTCTCACCCACGTGCCCCATGATGGAGTCCAGTCCACTGGCCACGCTCAGTCGACCTCTTCTCCTGCTCCAGACTCTGCCAGTTGCCTCTGGCTGTTGTCTCCTTCACGTCTGTAATAAAGACCTTCCCCTCAGCCAGACCATGGAAAGGTCATGCCGTCGGCTCGTGCACAAATGGTGCTGAAACCCACAAGCTTCTACACAACTATGCTGCTATTTGGAAAAAAACCTGAGTGGACGCTGAGGCCTTTCCTAGGAGGGACCGGGGAACCATGACACCAAGTCTGCAGAGGGAGGCTCCAGTTAAAAAGAGAACTTGACAAATTCCCTCAGATTTGCCAATTAGGTCGGAGGGCACGGGTCGCCTCTGCTGTACAATTTAGCAAAGAAGGAAACAGGGACAGGCAGTATCACAGAGCTATTTAAAAACGGTTAGTGCAAAAGAAAAAAACAAGATGTTAGCTAGCCGGAAAACCAAGGTCAGGGAAGATTTTGTTGGCTTTCAGCTTTCGTTGTTTTAAATCCTTGGTAACAGTGCAGTAGAAAAAAAAATCTAGAGCAAAAGAAAGATTTTCTCACTCTCAGAACTGATTCTGAAGGAGGCCGTGATAATTTAAAACGTGACTTGGAGTCAGCCATGACACAACCTTCAAAGATTACAAGAAATCAGAGCGAGAAGCAAAGGCCTTAGAGACCATGACTTGACAACTAAATGTCATTTTGACAGCCTTTTTCTTGGAGGTACATTTAAGATTATTTGAGTTGTCATTTTCTCTAGGAAGACTTCACTTTAATTACACAAATATTGAATTTTTTTCAAAATGGTAAAGAAATCTGCTTTGAAGTCTTTAGCCTTCAAACAGTTTCATATGAACACCTCTTCGGAGAGGGCTGAGGGCATGCAAATCAGTGCAATGGGGCCTCAGAAATGAGCAGCTGTGAATGGTGACACAGTGGTTTTAAACAGGACCTTTAAGGGCCAGCAGAGGGGCCTTATTATTTCAAATATCACAGCTCTATGGCTCCCTGGCAAAAACAGAAATAAATATTGGCAAATGTGTATAAAGGCAGCAAGGCAAAAAGAAAAAAAAAAGCCAAAAATTTGAGTCTGCCATTTAAAAGGTCACCTAACCTTTCATTTATCTCCTCTCTGTGGCAAACCAGAGGAGAGTTTAAACACCTAGTGAGGTTCTTTCGCTGAACAGACCCTGAAATATTGGCTATCAGGGGATTTGCAGTGTAATTGCTTTGCTCTTGGCCTGAGTGCAACCAACAGGAAAAATTGAATTTAGCCTGCTAGTGGATGGGGCAGGAGCAGGGGCAGAGGTGGCTATCGGCCTTGGTGAGGGGCTGGGAGACAGGGAGGGGCCAGGCATGCTGGCTGACCTTGGATGTCCTACTCTGTAATTGGGGATCCTGTGTAACTTATAATTATTATTATTATTATTATTATTATTATTATTATTATTATTATTATTATTATTATTAGCCTCATTTCCCTCAACTACAAACTGGTCATGTTAAGATCTAACTTAGAGACATATGGTAGAAGTGAGGTTAGGGTGAAAGGTCAGAGTTCATTCAAGGAGGTGTCTATCAATACCACTATGTGCCAGGCCCTGTGCTGGGAGGCAGAGGGAACCAATCTTTTGGATGCAGAGGGTACAAAATGGAAAAGCCTTATCCAGGGGTGTGGCAGAGAAGACGCAGCAAGTGCAGAGGGCTGAAAGAACTCGTCCATCCCGAGGGTCCTTGTGCCTCTTTCACAGCTGTTCTGTTTTGTGTCTGATTCTGGGATAAACTTCAGTGCCCTAGTTACTGTTCTGCTCCTGTGCTAAGGCAACATGGCCAAGGCAACGTAAAAATGAAGAGTTTATTGGGCTCACGGTTTCACAGGGTTGGCTCCTGACCGTCACGGCAGGGATCACAGCATGAGGAAGGGTGACGCGGCGTGGCTTTGGAGCAGGAGCCAAAGTTTACATCTGCTCCAAAAGCGCAGGGTAGCGAGAACAAACTGGGGATCTCATGGGCTTTTAAAACCTCACAGCTCGACCCCAGTGACACGCCTTCTCCAACAAGGCCACACCTTGTGGCTGTGTGGCTGGAGCTGAGCCAGTGAGGAAGACAAAAGCAGCAGATGAGTAAAGACCATCTCTGCAGCCGGCCACCATGACCACCCCTGCGGCCGGCCACCATGAGCACCCCTGCAGCCAGCCACCATGAGCACCCCTGCAGCCAGCCACCATGAGCACCCCTGCAGCCGGCAACCATGAGCACCCCTGCAGCCGGCCACCATGAGCACCCCTGCAGCCGGCCACCATGAGCACCCCTGCAGCCGGCCACCATGAGCACCCCTGCAGCCGGCCACCATGAGCACCCCTGCAGCCGACCACCATGAGCACCCCTGCAGCCGGCCACCATGAGCACCCCTGCAGCCGACCACCATGAGCACCCCTGCGGCTGGCCACCATGACCACCCCTGCAGCCGACCACCATGAGCACCCCTGCAGCCGGCCACCATGACCACCCCTGCAGCCGACCACCATGAGCACCCCTGCGGCTGGCCACCATGACCACCCCTGCAGCCGACCACCATGAGCACCCCTGCAGCCGACCACCATGACCACCCCTGCAGCCGACCACCATGAGCACCCCTGCAGCCGGCCACCATGAGCACCCCTGCAGCCGACCACCATGAGCACCCCTGCAGCCGGCCACCATGAGCACCCCTGCAGCCGACCACCATGAGCACCCCTGCAGCTGGCCACCATGAGCACCCCTGAGGTCGGCCACCATGAGCACCCCTGCAGCCAGCCACCATGAGCACCCCTGCAGCCAGCCACCATGAGCACCCCTGCAGCTGGCCGCCATGACCACCCCTGCTTACTCTGATCTGGAGGACACCAGATGGTCAGGGCCTGACTCTGGGGAAGCTTCTCTACTGCAGCTGAGGCCTTGCCTCTGAGTTTCAGTCACAGTCCCTCTAAAAATCAAAAGTGGGCTCAGCAATGAGTCTCAAGACACTAAGATCTTAGTGGCAGCAGCTGGAGGTCAGCCAAGCTGTCCCTTCTTGGTCTTTTTGTTTTCTTTTTCTATTTTTTTAAGATTTATTTTAAGTTATGCTTCTATGTATTACGTGTCAAGGTATATTCATAGTGAGTGTGGTTGCGCAGAGGCTGGGTGAGGCCGTCCGATGCCCTGGACTTCGGAAGATGGGCAGTTGCGAGCCCCTGACATGGGTGCAGTGTGTGCTCTTAAGCCCTGAGCCGTGGCTCCTGCCCTTCGTCCTGACCTTAAGAAAGTATCTCTCGATGGACTCAGGTGGAGCCACTGCTGTAGCTTCAGCTCTTGGTCACGTGACTTTTTAGGAGGAAGATGAGCACAGTGGTTATAAGTTTAGACTCTGGAGAGGCCACGCTTAAATCCTAACTTCGGCATTTGTTCGTTTGCTTATGAGAAAGCAACTCACTATGCAGCTCAGTCTGGTCTTGAACCTGTGACCTTCCTGCCTTAGCCTCTGAGGTACTGGAGTACAGGCAGGCACCACCACATCCAGCTCAGCTTTGCTTTTATGAACTGTCCCAGCAACTCATCTTTCCTCTCCATGTCTCCATTTTCCCATCTGTAGGATGAAGGCATTAACTGGATTGCCTACAACAGTTAAGAGGGTTACCATGACATGCATCCCAGGCACTGAGCCAGGACCTGGCACTTCAGAGATGCTTAATCATGTCACCGCTACAGGTGCGGGCACACAGCCTGGCTCTGGGCACGCTGCCTCATTCTGCGTTAGCAAACCCACCATCCCTCTGTCAGCCCTCTATTCCCTGTCACCTTCACCCACACCCCCTTCCTTTAGGCCTCAAAGGCCCCTCCCCTCACGCCTGTCATTGTCTCTGTGATGAGGAAATCTGCATTTTCTCTCACTGTGATTTTTCAACTCTCTTCCTTTCAGGATGATGAAGGAGGGTTGCAAGTTCAAGGCCAGCGCAGGTCAGTCAGATAGCCAGACCTTGCCTCATGAAAGCAAAAACCTACTTAGGACGACCAGATAACTCAGGAGACCCAGTTTCTACCACCTGTTTCTGGCCCCCCTCTTTCATGGTAGTGAATGCTCTAGGGTCCATCCCCTGCATGTCCCCCACTTGCTCTAGGGTCCACCCCCTGCATGTCCCCCACTCTCCGTTCTCTTCAGTGCCCCCCTCTCCCTCTAGAACCCCCTACTCTCCCACACAAATCCAGGCCCTGGCCCATAGTCTTTTATTCATTCACTCTTGAAGGGTCTTAACAACCCACCAACAGCGCCCCCTCCGGCCTGTTCTCTGAGATACTCGAATTGCCGCTTGGTCCCCCATGAGTACAAAATAGGCACAAAGGTGCCATCCTTCTCAGGGGTCCTCAGAGCTGCTTTACAGCACCACTCTGTTGGCTGGAGGGAGAAGGCTGGCCTGACAACCCAAAGCTCAGCCATGGGTGACTCAACCCTCCCACGTTCCAGATGTTGGCTGTCCTCGGTGAGGGGACAGAACAATTCAATAGATAAAAAATGCTATTAGTCTGAGAACTTCTGTCCTAGCTTATCCAAGTGACCCCGAGCAAGCCATTGAGGAGTTCTGTCTCGGTCCATCTGTAAATTCAGGGGCTAGACGACACTTGCCTTTGATGGTTCCTGCAAGCATGGACATGCTGCACTTCCCCACCCCCCACACCCCTGCTGCCTCACCCCCACACCCCTGCTGCCTCACCCCCACACCCCTGCTGCCCCACACCCACACCCCTGCTGCCTCACCCCCACACCCCTGCTGCCCCACACCCACACCCCTGCTGCCCCATCCCCACCCCCACACCCCTGCCGCACCACACCCACACCCCTGCTGCCTCACCCCCACACCCCTGCTGCCTCACCCCCACGCCCCTGCTGTCCCACCCCCACACCCCTGCTGCCCCATCCCCACACTCCTGTTGCCCCACCCCCACACCCCTGCTGCCCCATCCCCACACCCCTGCTGCCCCACACCCACACCCCTGCTGCCCCATCCCCACCCCCACACCCCTGCCGCCCCACACCCACACCCCTGCTGCCCCACACCCACACCCACACCCCTGCTGCCCCACACCCCTGCTGCCCCACCCCCACACCCCTGCTGCCCCACACCCCTGCTGCCCCACCCCCACACCCACACCCCTGCTGCCCCACACCCACACCCACACCCCTGCTGCCCCACACCCACACCCACACCTCTGCTGCCCCACCCCCACACCCCTGCTGCCCCACACCCACACCCCTGCTGCCCCACACCCACACCCACACCTCTGCTGCCCCACCCCCACACCCCTGCTGCCCCACACCCACACCCCTGCTGCCCCACACCCACACCCCTGCTGCCCCACACCCACACCCACACCCCTGCTGCCCCACACCCACACCCCTGCTGCCCCACACCCACACCCCTGCTGCCCCACACCCACACCCCTGCTGCCCCATCCCCACCCCCACACCCCTGCCGCCCCACACCCACACCCCTGCTGCCCCACACCCACACCCCTGCTGCCCCATCCCCACCCCCACACCCCTGCTGCCCCACACCCACACCCCTGCTGCCCCATCCCCACACCCCTGCTGCCCCATCCCCACACCCCTGCTGCCCCACCCCCACACCCACACCCCTGCTGCCCCACACCCACACCCCTGCTGCCCCACACCCACACCCCTGCTGCCCCATCCCCACCCCCACACCCCTGCCGCCCCACCCCCACACCCCTGCTGCCCCACCCCCACACCCCTGCTGCCCCATCCCCACACCCCTGCTGCCCCACACCCACACCCCTGCTGCCCCACACCCACACCCCTGCCGCCCCACACCCACACCCCTGCTGCCCCACACCCACACCCACACCCCTGCTGCCCCACACCCACACCCCTGCTGCCCCACACCCACACCCACACCCCTGCTGCCCCACACCCACACCCCTGCCGCCCCACCCCCACACCCCTGCCACCCCACCCCCACACCCCTGCCGCCCCACACCCACACCCCTGCTGCCCCACACCCACACCCCTGCTGCCCCACCCCCACACCCCTGCTGCCCCACACCCACACCCACACCCCTGCTGCCCCACCCCACACCCCTGCCACCCCACACCCACACCCCTGCTGCCCCATCCCCACACCCCTGCCACCCCACACCCACACCCCTGCTGCCCCACCCCACACCCCTGCCACCCCACACCCACACCCCTGCTGCCCCATCCCCACACCCCTGCCACCCCACCCCCACACCCCTGCCACCCCACACCCACACCCCTGCTGCCCCATCCCCACACCCCTGCCACCCCACCCCCACACCCCTGCCGCACCACACCCACACCCCTGCCACCCCATCCCCACACCCCTGCCACCCCACACCCACACCCCTGCTGCCCCACACCCACACCCCTGCTGCCCCACACCCACACCCACACCCCTGCTGCCCCACCCCACACCCCTGCTTCCCGGTCTCTTCCAGCCTCACTCCTGCTAGAGCAAGCTTACATTCTCATCGCAGTTGTCAGAACCCAGACGGGACCATTCCGCCTTCTCCCTGTGTCCTGTGCTTCTCCGGGACACGTCAGCTTTCCAGGCACCCACCCCAACCTCCCTCTGCTGCGGTTCTTGCTATGACCTTAATGTGACATTTGCCCACTTCAACATGGCGCTGACTCCATTATAGCGCAGTGTGGGGTCACCTGCCTGGGGTGGTCTCTAGGCACCCTTTTCTCACAACTTTGCTTATCCACACCAAAGCTCTTACATCCCGACATTGTCTCCTTCGCTTTGTGGTTACGGATCACATATGTTTTCCCTTTTCACAGTTTGTAAAGCAGGGCCCAGCTACTGGCATTTGATGAGCTGCTGCTCAGTGTATGAAGAGGTACAGCACACAAAAGGACGCGTGTAGGCTCAGAGAACTTTTACAAACCTGCTTCCTTTGGGGTTATGTAATGCCTTTGCCCCCCCCCCACCTCCAACCCACCGGCCATAGATAGGAGAGGAAGACTGTTAACAGGGACAGAAGAAGCAGACCTGTTTCGACTCAGTTCCTTGGAGCGACTCCACTCTTCGTCATCAGGAGTCCAGCAGACCCGTCAAACAGCAAACCAGCAATTCAGCAAAGGTGACGGCAATCCCCACACCTAGAACCCGGAGCAGAAGTTGGAACCCGGAACCTCAAAGCTTTGTCTGGAGCATTTCTCTCCAGGAGCCTTTGGTTTGGGGTATATCCTCTCAAAGCCCATGCTAGGATGCTTATCAGCCAGCAAAGATCATTCCCCGACACGAGGCAGTTCCTCTCCTAGTGGAAAAACACCACATGTCCTCTCACAAGTCTGTTTCCAGCAGACAAACACCACACACCCTCACACAAGTCTGTTTCACATCCCACACTTGGGATCAAAACAAAAACATGTTTACATCCACTACAGATGCATGTGCCATCATGACTTGGGCAGCAGGACTTGAATCATAAAGAAAAGCCAAACTTAGAGTTACTTGTCTCCTCATTTTGAAAGGGATATGCTTTTAGTGTGGCTAATCTATTAGAGCCCCTTACGCAGATCCAGCACTGAATTCCCCCTTGCCCCTGGAGACAGCCCCTGGTATAGTCCCCATTTTAAAAGAAGAATCAGCTTCTGAAAAAATTGTTTCTCTGCATTTCTCCTTTCTTAGACTTTTTGAAGAGTTTCCTGGAAACTCCCTGATTTTCCTCCTTCACACTTGAATATACTTTATAGACAGATCTTCTGAAGTTTGATCTTGGTTAGATCAGTGGATAGAATTCAGCTGTTTGTTTGTTTGGTGGTCAGAGCTACAAAGACATAAATTTTCTCAGGCACAACTACTCAGGTTGCTATTTGAGCCACCTGAACAGTCTGATTTTAGCTTCCCTGATTAAACATGAGACCCTATAAGCACCCTTAGGCTTTACTGGGGCGGGGAGAGCAGAGCATTTGATAAGGAATGCACAGAGCCCTTCCTTAGCTTGAAAAACCAAGTCTGATGTGCACATGGCTACAGTTCACCTGTTTATTTGTTTTCTCCCAGGAGAAGTTGTCCTTACTGACGACAGTAGCTCTCCATGGGAGAATCTTTGTCTAGATAATGCCTTTATTGGTTGGTTCTGTGGGTAATGAAAATGCAGGCAAGTAGAGACCTATTTTCCTAGTTAGGGTTACCTGACCAGGTGTTTCCCCAGTGTAAAAGTTGCTTTCGTTTAAGAACTCTGGGAAGAGGAGGTATATTTAGTAACGAGAGAGCCCTGGGCTATTGTAAATTGAGTTGTCTTCCCCTAAAAGGCAATTAGAAGTCCTAACTCCCAGTGCCCCAAAATAAGACCTTCTGTGGAAATACAGTCATTGAAGATGAAATTCGTTAACCTGAGGTAAGACGGGAGTGGAATGCTCCTTTAGGCCATGTTGCTGGTTATTGACAAGACAGAGAGGGCCTCCAGCTGTTGCTGACTGAAGCCACTTGCTGTCAGCATGGGCATCTCTACCTCATTACTTGATGTCACAGTTGATGCTGAAAACCCTGGGCCAAGAGTCCCTCTCACTGTTTGCAGACAAAGGTCCAGAGACAGGAGAATCTTCATGTTCTGCGCATTGGAGAGACAGGATACGGTCACAAGTCTCAGACGCTGAAACATTCTAGGCCTGGGTTAGATTGTACGGAGGCTGGAAGCTGAAGCCTTCAAGGTCTGGGCTTGCAGAAGATTAGATTGTATGGCGGCTGGAAACTTCCAAGCCTAGGCCTGGAGATGGTTAGAGGGAAACACTCTGGCTAAGCCTGAGCCCTGTATTCGCATCGGTCTCACTTGACTTTCATTCCTTCACGTGACCCCTTCACCCCTTCACGTGACCTATAAGGGGCGTGACTTAGGTGGTGAATCCCGGGGGTAAGATTTTTAGCCTGATAAATACAAGAGACCCGGAGAATATTTTGTCCCTTCCACATTGATATGTGAGAGCATGGTAGCAGCCGTCAGTCTGCTAGAGTTCAGCCCTTACAGATGTGCGATGTACTGGCGCCTCCGTCACTACATTGGTAGAGACTAGACTTCTCTTTTTCAGATGCTCAGTCTACATGATTTTTGTTACAGCAGCAGAGTGGACCACGACAAAATGGTCCACAGACGTGCAGAGTCCCCAGGGTGATAAGATGTGGGTGACACTGCCCCTAGTTCTTTCTTCTCTTTGTGCTGTTTGAGTCTAAGAACAACTTCCCAGAAAAAGACGGAATTAAGAAAGGGACATTCTAGCTGGGCGAGGTGACGCACGCCTTTAATCCCAGCACTTGGGAGGCAGAGGCAGGCGGATCGCTGTGAGTTCGAGGCCAGCCTGGTCTACTAAGCAAGTCCAGGACAGCCAAGGCTACACAGAGAAACCCTGTCTCAAAAAAAAAAAAAAAAAAAAAAAAAAAAAAAGAAAGAAAGAAGAAGAAAAGAAAGAAAGAAAGAAAGGGACATTTTCAGGAAGACATCGGACCTCCTGATAATGAGGGAAAGTGGGGTTTAAGAAATTAACAAGAAATTTTTAAAACAATGTCGCTGTTTATATCCCAGGTTACAGATGAGCAGCAATTGGCTGCTGGGCTGGGAAGGGGGAGGTGTTCTAGGAATAGCCGATGAGAAAATCTGTTACAGGAAGGTTCAAAGGGGAATTTCTGAAACCTGTAGTCGGTTCGTTTACTCAAACCTCTGGATACACATCAAATCAAATCTCCTCTGCAGAAGTGAAGCGGCCGTGTTCAGTCAGCCAAGAGCCAAGTTGCCGCATGAAATCATCAGAAACCGGTCAGCTGCTTCCGCATAGAACCAAAAGCAGAAAAACAGCCATTTTCTCAGCCATAGTTTGTCATCAGCAGTACGTTCTGCAAGGGCTGTGTCACAGCGCAACCTTACATGGCTATGGCATGGGCGCACCGGCGTTCCTCCACGAGCAAAATGTCTGATGAACGGTCCTCTCTGGGCCCTGGGTACCATGGACTGGCAGAGCCATGCTCAGTCAGCTTAGTGTGCTTCCAGTGGAAGCTGTGGGGTTTCTGTGTTAAAATGGATGTCCCACAATAGGAGCTCATAAGGGCTCCAAGACCGCCTTACTGGATGTGTTACTGCATAGACAGAGGAGACTTTACAGGAAGATAACAAAGTCCTGATGATGGACGGGAGCCGTGAGACGATCTTAACTCTAGACGGAATCATAAGAGAAAAGACGAGGCACAAGCTGGGAATCAGGACTCTCTAATCAGTACCTGGCAGCCTGTGCTTTGTTTCTTTGCCACGTGCCTGCCTGTGTCTCCGTCATTTTAACTACAACTTGCCCATCTCCATGGTGAGCACAGTGTGGGGACTTTCTTAGAAGCACTGCTAGAAGGGACCTTTAGTTCTGTGCCCTTGTCTATGACTGGACTTGGCAAGGCTGAAGCCAGTGCCTCGAAGGGGTCAAGGCTGCAGCTTCTGGGGACCCGACTCTTCTCCCTGGGCTGTGGTTATCAGACCTAAGGCAGCTGTCTCTGAGGTGTCCTGTGTTGTTTTTGCCAGTGTTGTCTGACCTAGCTCTCTGCTGGCCTTGGCTGTTTTCCTCCTGTAAATGGTGTATAAGATGCTGTAATTCTTAATAAAATTGTTTAGCAGAAAGCGTCGGCTTATACACCATCTCCTGGTCCCAGCCATTGCTTTTGTCTTCTCTCCTTCTCATCCCTGGTCCTCCCACATAAAACCATGCTGTTCCAGATGCTTGCTCCTGCAGGTCTGGATCAGCACAGCAGCCCTTTATCTCCAAGGATGCTGGGAGCCTTAATGGGGTGATGTCTTCTATACGCTTTCATGAAAATAAAGGTCCAGAAAAGAAGCTGAGGCCCAAGTGAAGGGCGTTGCTCCTGCCTTCTCGGACAGTGCTGAGGGAGGCAGGTTGCTTTTCACCATACCTACTTTCTCCTTTTATGATTCCTCTCACTCTGTTTCTCTTCACCTATTTTACATGAACACCGCTATATGTTTCCGTCCTCTTCTTCCTTCAAGGCAAGAGCGTTGGAAAAGAAGATAAAGTCATTCACTCAAAAGACGCCCATCAGCGCTTCCTTAGCTGCAGGGAAAGATGGGGAGATGTTTAGGGCACCATTAGTGCTGTCAGCGGGCTGCAAACACAGATGACAGAACCAAACACGTCTGTGACAAGTGCTATGCTAAAAAAACACCATGAAACAGAGTCCATGGACCTTCAAGGGAAGGTACGATGTGTGCGAGCCCTTTAAAGTTAGAGCCAGAACTCAGCTCAACATGGCATGCACTCGGGAGAGGTGACATGAGCCACAACAGGGTGGCAGTCAGGGTTCCTACTGGAAACAAGGCTACTTTGGTAAAACAGTAGGTTGACTATAGTCAACTTGCACACATTAGTCTTCACCTAGGAAATTCAGTTAGGGCGTATTTGAAGAGAATCTTAAATGCCAGGCTAAGGCTAAAAGTAACTCTTCAAAGCATTTTCTGCTTAGCTTTGATTTGGGGGGGGGTTGTTTTGTTGGTTGGTTTTTGGTTTTTTGTTTGTTTTTGGTTTTGTTTTTAAGAATTATGAGTTTGGCTGTGAGTTTGAGGCCAGACAGGGGTACACAGTGAGACCCTGCTTTAAAAAAAATTATGATTTGGAAACCTGGAGAGATGGCTCAGTGATTTAGGGCATAGGATGCTCTTGCAGAGAATGTGGTTTCAATTCTCAGCACCCACACAGTGGCTCCCAAGGATCCATAACTGCAGTTCCAGGGACCCAACACCCTCTCCACAGACACCAGGAACCCAACACCCTCTCCTGGCCTCCACAGACACAGGCGCGCTCATGGTGCACGTACATCCATGCAGGTGAAATGATCATACACATAAAGGAATCCTAGCATTTAAAACAAAAGTGTTTGGATTGAGAGCAGAGCTGCGCTTTCTCACGGAAGGAACAGAAAGTCATTTCTTCACATTGTGGCCACTGGAACTGTAGAGCGCTCTGTTGAGTAATGAAGCCACATGCAGTCAGCGAGTGTTCCTGAGGAAGGGGAAGGTGGAATTCCCACAGACTGTTCAGGAAGCACACCCAGTGTCACAGCACAGCAGAAATAAGACAACGAGGAGGAGGGGGAGGAAGAGGGGGAAGAGGAGGAGGGAGAGGAGGAGGAGGAGGAGGAGGAGGAGACTATTGTTTGGTATATAGTAAACATTAAATAAATGAGTGAAAATAGCAGAGGAAAAGATACAAAGAGGTGTTACCGAAGAATAACAGATCCACCTTCTAATAATTGATTGATTGTAAGAGACAAAAGGGAGGGTTATAGTTTTTTTTTAAAAGGTTTTAAGCCTGGGCTCCTGGAGCAATGACAGGAACTAAGCCCTAGGGGAGCTGAGGGGTTGGGGAAACAGATGACACACTTTGGAGAGAGATTCGATTATAAACGTCTAGGGACATTTGGAAATTGGAGGCTGGAACTCAGGAGAAAGACCAGAGTTATTGATATGGAAGGAGTAATGTAATAAAGGCTCATGTGTGGGTGAGATGACACAGAGAGTCTACGAGGTGAGGCAGCTTCTGGGAAGCAAGGGCTTATGGGAAGAGAGGAGGAGGGATACCAGGAGATAAAGGGATGCTTAGAGACCAAAGCCACAGCCGCTCCCCATCATAAAAGCCCAGAGGCCTTCTTTTTTAAAGGATTTTATTTTATTTTATTTTACTTTTATTGAATCTCTATGATTTACACGTCATGCACCAAAATCCCTCTCTTCCCCCCAGTAAAATAAAACAAACAAAAAATCTTGTCACAGAAACTGTAGTGTATCACGCAGTATAGCCTTTTGTCCACATATGTTTACTTTCAAATGTTCATTGCTATGAGTCATGAGTCTGGTTGGAGGCCTGCACCATCGTTACCGGATCCTCACTGGGACTGCTGTCAGATATCTCATTGTTGCTGTGTGTCAAGGAGATTCTTAATCTTTGAATCTGCAGGTCCAGCCCTTTCATACATGGGGTAGATGTAGGGATGAGGTCTCATCCTGCAGCCTTTAAAGGGGAAAGCAGCTGCGCAGGCAGACCCTCCGTGGACACGGGAGGAGCCACAGAAGATTCTGGCCTTGGGACTTCTGTCTACTTTCGAGGCATCAATTTCAAGTCCTGAGCAAGGAGGTCAGCATCTCCAGGTAAAGGAGCAGAAGGCAGACAAGAAAAGGAAATAATAGCAATACATCGTGATTCCGGAAGCTCACAAAGAAAGAAACAGGATCATGTTTTTTTGAGTGCCTGGTCCCTAGTGAGAGAGCTGGGAGCCATCAGGAGGTGAGGCCTAGCCAGCAGGCATGTTCACAGAGCAGCAAGAAACCTTTCTTTCTTTCCTTATACTGGAAGATTGTCAACAAGTTCACAAGCACCTAGGAAACGGACAAACAGTCAACAGAAGGGAAAGTTATGGTGGGAAAGATCAGTCAAGTTTTCAGAGTGATGGGAGCTGGAGACATAGCTGGGAAAACAGAGTGCCTGGGATGTGAGCATAAGTCTGGTAATTGGACAATTATCGCGTGTACTGCTGTAATTTAAGCAATCCCATGAAATATGCTCCACCTGGAAAAATGCTCATGTGCGCTCGATTAGTCATCTGGCAGGAGACTAAGCAGCAGTTCCTCCAGTCGTGTGGATGGGAGACGTCCCCCGCCTTGAAATGCTGTTAGGAGCCATCGGAATGCCAAGGCATTTGCACAAGGCCTGGGATACGCGGAGCCTTAACTTCTGAGAACCCACG
Organism: Acomys minous; assembly: GCF_964271855.1. Classification (NCBI taxonomy): domain Eukaryota; kingdom Metazoa; phylum Chordata; class Mammalia; order Rodentia; family Muridae; genus Acomys; species Acomys minous. The sequence goes on from NC_140484.1 coordinate 3,620,464, forward strand.
CTTATTGAAACTTGGTCCCAGCGAAAACTAAATATGTGTGGTGTCCCAAATGCAGACGTGGAGGGCAGAGGACAATTAAGGGGCTCTCAGTGGATGTTAGTATAAGCACTGGGTAATTGTAACAAATAGCTATGCAAGGTGTTAACAGTTGTAATAACCGAAGATGGGTGGAAGAAGCTGTGCTGCCTTTTTAACTCCTCTGTAAGTCTAAAAGTGCCCTTGTGATGGACATAGTGGTGAGTCCTTTAACCCTGGCGCTTGGGAAGCAGGGGAAGGCAAAGTCAGCCTGCTCTATTTAATGAGCGCCACAACAGCCAGGGCTACATAGAGAGTCCCTGTCTTAATAAAAATAAGTAAAAGTGGGAAGGTTTAGAAGGATGCAGGAGGCTTAGGAATAGATCTTGAATCCTCTACAGCACCAAGCTTTTCTTTGACGGTGACTCTGTTGAGTGAATAGCCATGTGCTGCCTGCTCTGTCTTCTCTGAAGCCTTCGTCATGACGTCACAGTAAACAGTACACAGTACACAGTACACACAGCACACAGCACACAGTACACAGTGCACAGCACACAGCACACAGTACACAGCACACAGCACACAGCACACAGCACACAGCACACAGTACACAGTACACAGCACACAGTACAGTACACAGTACACAGCACACAGCACACAGCACACAGTACACAGTACACAGCACACAGTACACAGCACACAGCACACAGCACACAGTACACAGCACACAGTACAGTACACAGTACACTGCACACAGCACATAGCACACACAGCACACAGTACAGTACACACAGGACTCCGAGGAAGAGAACCCAGCAAAGCTGGGAACAGCCTTGAGTCTGGCACCTCCCTGGCCAGGATGGACTTAGCAGCAGGTCAGTGGGGCCTAGTGAGCAAGTCTCCTGGACACCTGATGGCATCGCACTCCAGTTCCAGTGAGTGGAGGTGAGGAGCTGGCAGGGCTGGCCTGGAGTTTGCCACGTGCCTCCAGGAAGCCTTCCCACAGCTGCCTAGCTGGGTAGCTGAGTTCTGGCAGTCAGACTCCTCCATCTGTCCATGAACTAGCTTTCCTCATATTTCCTCTTCAGGCATAGACTATGGGCCATTTTACCTCATGACCTTCTGGAACCCAATTCCGGCGATCCTGCTGCGCAGCACTAAAGCCTCATGTATGAGGTACTTGTGTTCATGTTAGGTACACATTACCTTGTCACGTGTGCTTTCAGACAGGCTTGATCAGTGTGTTCTGTGGAACATTTTGAAGACTCAGAATAGTTAAGAGTTTGCTAGTGACATATTTAAAAAAGAATGTTAGAAACTATTAGAAGAGATGATCAGGCCTACAATGTGGTAAGGGAACAGATGCTTAGTGACAAGAAATAAGACTAGTCAATAAAAACCAGGTACATGCTTTAAATCCTGCACTAGAAAAGCGAATAATTCGAATGAAATATAGCATCAGCTACTGAACATAATTTTGAAGGCATAAGGAAAGAGCCAGAAAAATGGCCAAAGTTAATTGATTATTGAAAAATATTAATTACATGTGCTACTTAAAAAATGAGTATGATAGAAATGAAGGCTTGCGAAAAATATAAGCTCTGAGGAGATAAGATGAAACATCTTTCTGAATAATCTCAATGCTGAGCCTAGGTCCCTTTGTCACACGTGGCTATGCTAAGCCTAGGTACCTATGCCAAGCCTAGGCCCCTCTGTCACATATGGTTATGCTGAGCCTAGGTCCCTTATGCCAAGCCTAGGTCCCTTTGTCACACATGGTTATGCTGAGCCTAAGTCCCTTTGTCACACTTGGCTATGCTGAGCCCAGGTCCCTTATGCTGAGCCCAGGTCCCTTTGTCACACATGACTATAGATCTTATATATTAAGATTTGTAACATTTCATGTGGTATGATTTGGGAGTTACTCTGTATGGTAATGCAAATGAAACTGGTGACAAACATAATTTAAAAAAGGACACAAATTTATCTTACCAGATTCACAAGGGCATAAAAATATCCACACATGGGCCCATCTTCTGCAGTCTACTTAAATGTGACCTACTTCGGAGGCATGGTCAAAATTTCCAGACACCTGCGCAACATTTGGTAAGCAACCGTCACTGATGTGCTGACCCCTTACCTATAACTGACTTCATCCAGTTGTGGGGGTTACTCAAGACCTCGCTCTGAAGCTCTGAGGCTGCAGATGCCAGTTTGAAGGCTGAAGTTTTGGTTTAGCTGAGCACAAGTCTCGAGAGGTGCTCAGGCCACCCTCTGCCTCCAGAATGTCACCCTTCTGAGAGAAGGGGCACGGCAGCCCATGCTCTTTGTATCCCTTTGTTCTTGGCATGATATGATTCCAAACTGCAGTTCGCCACAGGCACCCAGGCCACGCCCTGCAGAGAGAACAGCAGATGAGCCACTGTTTTTTATTAATTTTTTAATTAATGTATTCATATTACATCTCAATTGTTATCCCATCCCTTGTATCCTCCCATTCCTCCCTCCCTCCCATTTTCCCCTTACGCCCCTCCCCACGACTGTGGCTGAGGGGGACCTCCTCCCCTGTATATGCAGGCAACGTTATTAAAAAGCCAAGAAAAGAGAAGAAGCCAGAAGCGGCTGGAGGAGCCAACTTCTGAGGATGCTGAGCAGCTCCCTCGCCATGGCCACAGGCACATCACCGTCTGTCTTAGCTGCTTCTGCATCACAGTGACCAACATGCTGGACGGATGCTGGAAAGGATTGGTCGGCTCTCGGGATTCAGAGGCTCTCAGTCCATCATGATGTAGGTGGCACTCTGGCACTCATGTGGTAAGGAGCATGTCATGGACACGCTTCACAAGGTGAAGGACCAGGAAGCAGGGACCATGCCCGAACCAGGGCCAGGCTGTACCCTTCAAAGCCTGACCCGCAGTAGCCTGTTCCCACCACTCGGGCCACATCTCTGGAAGGCTCTGCATCATGAGCTGGAGGCGGGGCATTCCAGACATGAGCCCACGGGGAACATTCCAGATTCCAGCCATGCCACTTCCCAATTTTGTTGAATCCCAACTATGATTGTCACTTGTTTTCATTCAAATTTAGAGTTGCTTTCCAAATAACGGCACACCATTCTTGAGTTACTTTGCAGATCCAGTGGAACAAGGTGGCTAACTTGCTTGGTACTGGATGCGGCCTTTACAGAGCTCAAGTAAGGAAGCCCACACTGTGAGTCACTCCATGTACACACAGCAGAGACACTAGATCTTGGTGCATTCACTTCAGTGAGACAGAGGATCGAAAGACACGTTGAGAAGCACTATCAGACAAACAGATAACACAAGCGTACACACCCCTGAGAGCCCGTGCACATAAGCAAATGCACGTTAGATGTATCAGAGTAATCCTGTGGGTGGTGAGCGGGGTGGGGCGTGCTCAACACACAGGAATCCGGAATAATACATTAAACAAGAGCAGGGGCTGCCAGGGACGCCAGTGGCAATGGGCTCTGAACTGAGGCGCAATTAATTCAACTCCCTGCACTGAAGTTGAAAATAAAAAGATGATAATAGTTATAACTTGTTCTGGAGCTTCTGCTGGCTCTCAGGTTGGAGAGGCTGGGGTACCCTCCCCTCAGCGCCCGGCTTGCCCTCGCTCAGGTTGGGAGCTCTGTCCTCCAGCTTTCTAGGTGATGTAACATACCAGGGCCTAGGTGTATTAAAGGCACCGCGTTCTCCCTGTGTAGCCTCTGTGGACTTCGGAGCTAAATTATAGAGTCAGTTAGGAGTGTATGATGTTGTCTGTAAAATTAGGGCAAAGCAGGAAACACACAAAGAAAAAGAAGTGATTTATCGTATTGTTGCTCCTTTGAAATCGAAAGTCAAGAAGCCTCTTTTGGCCCACAGATATCAGGCATGATGACTGGACCGTAGTGGCTATCACATCCCTTCAGCACACACACACACACACACACACACACACACACACATACACACGCCCCACCACCCACCCACCCCGCCCCGCAGGAGCTCTCCCTCCCTGCATCCCCATCTGCGTGTGCAGCCACAGGGCGAGTGACTGTGACCCTGTGACGGTGCAGACTCCTGTCACTTAGCTCTGTCCGCGCTGGCACAGAATAAAGGAGGAACTGAAAAATATTTGGATTTCCAAGGAAACAGGACGAAGCTGGAACGCAGCCGCTAGCCATGCTGAGGACGTTCCGCGTTGACCGATACGGCTTCATGCTTTCCTTCAGACAGCTGGAAGTGAGCCAGGCTGCAGGAAACGCTTCCTCATTCCTTCTCCAAGGTCACCTTCAGTTCAAACTGCCAGCTCTGTGGAGAGAGCAGTAACAAATCTGGGGGCTGAGGAGTGCCGTCCTGGTGTGGGCTATAGGGTCAGGAATACGTTCCCCCGCCAGGCTTTCTGCTGATAACATTAGTCTGCATGGTCACATGCATTTCAACTCAGGCCAAGGAGGTACAGAGCCAGCCCACGGGGCCTGCCACCCTCTGCTTGGATGAGGACCTCCTGGCCCTCACTGAAGACACCCTGGCCTGTCCACTCTCTGTCTCTTGGCTTTTCTCTTGTGGCTACTTTTGTTCATCCTTCTTCTCCTCCCCTGCCAAATCCATTCTCTCTCTCTCTCTCTCTCTCTCTCTCTCTCTCTCTCTCTCTCTCTCTCATCTCTCATCTCTATCATCTGCCTATCTATCTATCTATCTATCTATCTATCTATCCATCTATCTATCTATTTATCATTGTTGTGTCCTCGTCACAGTCTCCCAGGAGCACTGGTCTGATAGGAAGCAGCATGGGCTGTAGCAGTTCAGAGCCCGGCTCTGCACTCGTTAGCTGGTGTAACCTTAGGCAAAGTACTTAGGATGGATGTGCCCTGGTGCTCATGTGTCAGGCAGTGAGCTGGCATATACTCTATAGCATTGTTGAGGGGATTAAATGGGTGATATGGTACCTGACATGCAGGAACTGCTCAGTAAATAATTTGAAGGGACTCCTGAGATTGCTCTGATTGTGGCTATGACACAAGTGCTCTGTGTCCAGTGACTCCACCTGCTCTGACTTTCTCCTTCCTGCTCAGCAGCATCTGTCACCCTCCCCACCCCAAGCTATGTCTGCCCTTGATCCTCAGGACCCTGCTGTCTGCTGGTTCCCTCTTACCTCGTAAGTCTCACTTCTGAATGACTAAGGACTCAAAAGCCATTTAGCTTCTTTATATTTTCCTTGGAATTCCTTTCCGTCAGACAGCACCTGCTGAGTTTAAACACCCTGATGACTCAGACGGTCAGCACCGCCATGAAGTTTTCTCCCAAGAGTCTTGCTTGAAGACCCATCTTAGCCAGCTAATACTCCTCAAACCCGGCACATGCGGTGGCAGCCACTGTCTCTACATCTCCGCACTGGCCTCTGCCCAGACTTCACTCGCCTCAGTATCACAGACGGAAGACTCTTGTGGGGACAAAAGGAGCCATTTGTGGCTCAGGCTCCAACTGAGGGACAAGCAGGGATATGCTGAGGAGCAACAGGGCGAGCATTTTACTAACCACTACACACCGCGGAAGGCACCGGTCAGTGGCTAGGACGTCGCGGATGAGGGCAGGGATGGCTATTTCGAAGCCATCTAAATCATCATATCTGTTTTTAGTTTCCAAAAATATTTAAAACATTCAGAAAACAAATAGAGGGAGAACGGTGTTTTTACTGCCTCCCCTGTCTATGACACGAGTGTATGATGTCCTCTTTGGACGGTACCCACCGGTGCACAGTGGAGTCATTTATTCTCCCGTCTCCTGCAATGCAGAACAGTGCCGGAAGGGCGGAGCCTCGTGCCCCTCGAGTGTTGCAGGCTCCGTGCATGCCCCGTGCCCCTCGAGTGTTGCAGGCTCCGTGCATGCCCCGTGCCCCTCACGTGCTGCAGGCTCCGTGCATGCCCCGTGCCCCTCGCGTGCTGCAGGCTCCGTGCATGCCCCGTGCCCCTCGCGTGCTGCAGGCTCCGTGCATGCCTCGTGCCCCTCGAGTGTTGCAGGCTCTGTGCACACACACCCCCATCGCCCTCCATACATTAGGCCTCTGGCTGGACTGAATCAAGTTCCTGAAAGACCTTAAAGCGACTTTCAGGAAAAAGGCAGGTACAGCGAGAAACATGAGCTGGGCTCCCAGGTTTAAGAGGGGGCAGCTATTTTTAAGGAGCATTAACTCAGGAAGAATTAGTGTTAAGTGAAAACAGCATAGTAGCCATGTAATATCAGAACTATATTCCAAGTTGGGAAGCAAAGCTCTGTGCAGCTCACATCCCAGCTGGAGTTGGCAGGCTCCTGGCTTCTGCACCTTTGCCACAGCTAGCTTCTTTTGATTTGTTAAGGTATTTAACCAGTAACAAAAGTTTTCCATTGAGGACTTCCTGTTTATTATTAGAACAATGTTACACCCTTTGTCCGGGCTCACCTGCTCTGTCTTGCGTCCTAACATGATTTTAACTCGCTGTGACCCTAAGTTAGGGCGGCTGCACCAAACATTAGAGTTCATACTTAATATTCCTGGGTCCAGTGCTCCATCAATAACTCACTAGAATCCCTAAAAGAGTTTGCTACATAACAAGGTCAGAAGGCACTAGTGGCATGCTTCCTCAGGGGGACAGTGGGTATGGCTTGTCCCTGGTGAAGGGCAACCGATGTCCTTTAGTTCTTCCTGGTGTTCCATCTGCGCTCTCTCAAGAGCCTAGTTTAGATGGCAAGTTGTGGGGTTATCTTTCTAGTCCCCCACCCACCTCCCATCACAAGTCAGGTGACCACATATAAATGGGGCTTTGGCTGCCTCACGTGCGCTGTGCTGTCCAAAAGATTAAATAAGAGCCTTCAGTTGCCATAGAAAGCCACGGTAAACAGCACAAATAAGGCTCCTATTTCCGGCCTGCTTTCTGAACAGAGTGTGCAGACTGAAATAAACCCCTTCGCCCAGATGTTACCAGCCAAGTGGTGCTGATGTGACACACAGCTGTTGTTCTATGGGGAGAGAAGAAAACACCAAAATAAATAAATAAATAGGAATTAAAACTCAGACCACACAATAAAATGCTCAACATTTACAGTCTAGGATTGCTGACTGAATGTGGGTGAAAACCAGCTTTAAAATTTCAAAAGCAGCAGCAAACATCCAGGAAGACATTTTTATTACAAATTAGAATGTTTCTCATCTCTAAGTCTGTGCCAGTCCTCAAAGAAAAAAAAAGTTATAACATTAGGATAATGTGCGGTTATAACTACATTTTTAGCTCAGCAATTTCAGCCCAATTTTCAGCACTAGTTTCATCAGACTAGAACATTTCCTGGATGGTTTGAAAACATGATGAAAATCCAGCCCTTTTTTTTTTTTTAACTCATGTGAATATATCCTAACTTATTTCCCAAGACTAACGAGACTTCACGTTAAAAAATTAGAGGAGGGCTGTTAGATCGATGGCTGAGTAAAGGCACTTGTCACCAAGCTTGGCCCTGGAATCCACCCGGTGGGAGGTACACAGTGCAAAAGTCAACCTCTGACCCACGCTTGAGCGTGCACACATACAAGGCCTCGATAGATGATAGATAGATAGACAGAGAGATAGATAGATAGAAAATAGATAGACAGAAAGATAGAGAGATAGACACAAAGATAGATGTAATATAAATAAAAACTCAATCGATACCCAAAGGTGGTTCTTCTTCTTCATTTTATTTTATATTTTGTTGTTGTTTTAAAAGAAACTCAACTTGCTGTGCACATTAAATAATTCAAATTAACGTTCCTTTTAAGTCCCAAGCAACGCATGAACCGGCGGGGAGGCCATCTAATGCTCCGTGCTTTTAGGGGATTACATTAGAAAGATTTTTAGCCTGATATCGCTTTTATACATGCAAATGTGTGCAGAGCAGACGGATTAGGGTCTGTACAATTTAGCAGTGATCGAAACTTGTAATTTCTGAAAGTGGGACAGATGTCCAGAGTGGTTACATTAAGATGCGTCTCATTGGAGAGAAAACCGAATAAACAACCGCTCTCACCGCCGTTGGGTGGACACAAACAAGCAAAGCCACCGCAGCTTCGTGCAGTACTGTCTGTGTAAGTCTCGTCTCCTTCCTGGGTTTTGAAGTGGAGCGGCAGCTTGGCGTATCAGAATTAATATCTCCTGTGCCATCACTGCATTATTTATCATCCTGTTCTCAAGACACAGAAATGGGAGAAACTGTTGCCCACTTGGGAACTTCACTGGGAGAAAGTCTAAATTAGAAAACAGCTACGTTTCCTGGGCGGTGGCGCATGCGTCCCTCCAGCCAGGCTGGCAAACAGGCGGCTCTAGCAACACTGCGCATGTGCAGAATGAAGGCCCGCTCACTGGGTCTAGTCACATAAACCTGACAAGAGCTCACCGTCTTCCATCCGGGAGGTCACCACTTCCGAGGTTTATTGAACGATGCTGAGTGCCTAGACTATATTATATTTTGTGCACTGGGAAATGTGAACGAAAACAGCGTCTGTTCACCGGAAGCCCACACTCTAGCAGGGAAGACAGGCAATTAAGCATACTATTATAATGGGGTGTTAAGTATAATAAGCTTATTATGAGGTGTCAAGGTATCTGAAATGAATGTGGATTAATTTTGACTGGGTCAGCAAAAAAGACTTCATTACTATAAGTCCTAGGTCAAGCCAGCTCTAGTTAGGAGCTGGCTTGAGCACATTTCCAAAGGTCCATGTGCTGGAGGCACAGTTTTCAGCGTGACATTGTTCGGGTAATGAAACCACAGTGAGTTAGGGGCCCAGGGAAAGGTGATTATGTCACCCAGAGTGCTGGTTCAGAAGAGACCGGCTCCCACAAGAGCAGCCAGCTACACAGTGAACCTGGCTTGCACCTCTTGCTTCCAGGACTGACAGCAAGATTGCTCCCCCCATAGCATGGTCTGTAGTGATGGAGCCAGAGATGACTGATGCTAGCGCCAAGCTCCAGACATGCACAACTCGGATTGCTCTTCTGGCTATATATTCCCAAGCACCAGGCATCTGGTACAGCAACCCACAGCAGGCTGAGAGGGTAGCCAAGGGAGAAACCGTCCTCTGCACAGAGGGAAGGAGACATGTACAAAGGCTAGAGAGAGGATGGTGTGAGACACTGTGCTGCACACGTTCTGTCAAAGCGCGCGCGCGCGCGCGTGTGTGTGTGTGTGTGTGTGTGTGTGTGTGCATATTCGTATGTGCACTTGCATGTACAGATGTGGGTATACATGCCTGTGGAGCCCAGAGATGGATGACCGGTGTGTCCCTCTATTGCTTGCTTTTTTAAAGCGAGGTTTGTCTTGCTGAATTTGGAGCTTGCAGATCCAGTTAGATTGGCTAGCCGGCGAAGCTTGGTTGAGCCGCCTCTGGCAAAGCCTTTCTTTCAGTTGCTTGTTTGAAGCGGGGTCTCATTATACGGTTCCAGCTCTGCTGGAGCTCTATGTGGACCAGCCTGGCCTCCAGCTCAGAGATCCGCCTTCCTCTGTTGGTATCCAAGGAGGCGCCATCACACCCAGGCCCCTTGACCAAGCGTGACTGAAGAGCACACAGGATGCTGAACACCATGACTATGGCGGGAAAGCGAGGTGTGGCTTCCCCAGCCTTATTGGTGGTAGGCAGTTCGTGCTCGCCAGAGTCACCCTCACGTTAAGCCGGTCTCCATCTTTTCACTACCACCACACGTTGGCCTAGTTGTACATTCTAGAAAATCTCCGATGCGACAGCTCCTGGGATATCGGGCTTTGTTCTGCTTGATTGCCATCAGCAGCATCCAGATCAAATATTTATATTCCTCCAGCAAACTCACGAGGCTTATGCTACAAAAGCACTTAGACTTCCTGCCTGGACCAGCCAACGCAAAGAGGTGAGATGAGGTGAGGTCCTCTGCAAGAGGGGAAATGACAGAGCTCGCTTTATAAATTCTTCTTGAAAACAACAACAACAACAACAACAACAACAACAAAGCAACAACAACAGCGCACAGAGCTGTGAGGCTCACACAGGCTGGGCAAGGCACTCTCTCGATGAGCCACACCTACAACTCCGTTCTCGTTTGTTTTGATTTGGCTTTGGTTTTGCATGCACATGTGAGGATACATGCATGTTCAAGTGTGTGTCTCCACATGTGTGTGCATGTAGTAACCAGACTGGCGCCTGATGTCTTCCTCTGCGCCTTTGCATCTTACATACCAAGGCAGGATCTCTCACTTGAACCCAGACCTCGTAGCCTTCGCTGGCCCTCCTGCTTGTCTCTGCCTTTCGTGTGTTGGAGCTACAGACTGGCCACTGTATACCTACCTGGCACCCGGTGGCCATATGTGAAGGTCAGGGATTCAAATGCTGGTTCTGCTTGCCTGGCAAGTACTTTTTACCTGAAAAACTGTCTCCCTACCCTGTTTCCATTGTTTTCTGCTTTTGTTTCAATCTTCAAAACAGTTTTCGAAGTTTTCTCCTTTAGTTGGACACGGAGGCACACGACTCTAATTCCAGTGACTTGGGAAGCTAAGGCAGGGAGTATTGTAAATCAGGTGAGCAGACACATCAACCTCTCCTCCATTCCAATCTACACACACGGATGCGCGCACACACACACGCACACACACACACACACGCACACACGTGTGCGTGCACACCTTTATTAGTGACCCTTTTTTCTTCCCAAAGTCTACAAGAGTTTCTCCATTTGAGTGACCAAGGTCTGTCATTCTAAAGACACTGGGTCTTGCTGGGCGTTGGTGGTGCACACTTTTAATCCCAGTGCTTGGGAGGCAGAGGCAGGCAGGTCTTTGGGGGTTCAAGACCAGTTTGTCTACAGAGAGTTCCAGGACAGCCAAGGCTACACAGAGAAACCCTGTTTCAGAGGAGGGAAAAGATACTGGATCTTCCCTCAATGACAGGAGATAAGGGGTGACTAGTGAGAAGTGGGTTAACAACCTGCCTTTGACCTTTAAAAAAAAAATCTCTGGGAATGCCACAAGACGTGCACTGCTAAGGATTTTCTCAGTTTCCATATACAGCTCTAGAAGGGACCTTCCTCAGGACCATCTCAGGAACGAGATGGCAAAAGTCCTGGGTCCTAGTCAGCCAGCTATCTGCTCACCAGCAAGTGTGCTAAGGCCCAGAGCCCAGGGACCGATGTATTGCTAAATTTGTTCAGGAAAATATAACAAACACCTTTGAGTGTGAAGGTTTTCAAGCACATGAGAAAGCAGAAAAATAAGTAAAATGTACTCTCAGCGTTCCCCCTAAGGTCCAGGTGATCACAGACTTGCCATCCTGGCTCCATCCGTCCTCCCCTTCTCCCTAAGGTCCAGATGATCACAGACTTGCCATCCTGGCTCCATCCGTCCTTCCTCTCCTGTCTCTGCTTCTCTTCCTGCTTCTATTTCTTCCCCTTCAATCCCTCATCTTTCTTTGCTGTAGTATTTTAAAGCAAATCTCTTTGTAATTGTTGATTGCATGTCAATAATCCAGTGTGTCTAACACTGGGAAGAGAGCTTAAATATTTTACATTTATTTACCTTGTGTGTGTTCTGTTTGAGTCATAAAACTCAGAGTCACCAATGATGTGTCAGTAACACATCAAAGAAGGAAATCAGAGCTTTTTCCCCTTGATGCTGCTTAGCAAAGAGCCAGCCCAGACTTCAATTCTCCTCTTCACTGCTCCTGTGTCTTCTGCCGTCCTCAATCTGGCAGTTTGCTGTATTAGTCTGAGGTTGCATTGTGTGTGTGTGTGTGTGTGTGTGTGCGCGCGCATGTGTGTGTGTCCTATAGATGGTTTTAACAACAAAGAAAGCATCACACAGGGAAGGAATAAAAGATTCTTCGCACAAATCTTTAACAGGTTTTTACATGGCATAAAGTCACTGCCTTCAACTGACTCCAGTGACCCAGATACAAACAAGCACTCTGGTGTAATATCAGAACAGTGCTTCAGAATGTATGGTGGCCACTCATTTTATAAGGACACTTTATCCTATTTGATATTTCCATCAGAAGATTATCCTAACACACATGCAAGCACACGTGCCTTACTCGGGGGCGTGACTTCAGACTACAGCTATGATTAGCTTACGTTGTGACGATTGTTTAAGTGAGAGCTCCAAGGCAGGTAAGGATTGTTGCATTGTTACACACGTGGGCATGTGTGTGTCACAGCACCATATGTGAAGGTCAGTGGGCAGCCTGCAGGAGTCAGCTTTTGCCTTTCACCACTTGAGTTCTGGGGGACAAACTCAGGTCATCCGGATTATTGGCATACCCTTACCTGTGGAGCCACCTTGCTGCCCCCTCCCCCTGTGGTTTTTGGGACAGGGTCTCAGTTTTCTAGGCTGGTATCAAACTTGCTACATAGTCAGGGACTATCTAGGATGTCTACTCTTCTTTCCTCCGCCTCCTTAATGCTGGGCTTACAGGTGTGCTGAGGGACTGAACATGAGGCCCCATGCATGACAGACAAGCACTCAGTTGGTGAACTGAGCTGTATCTCGAGCCCTGACATTTCCTTGTACAACCATTAAGGCCAATATCACACGTGGCCAAATGAATAACAGTCCTCTGACCTCTAACACCCAGCTCCCAAGAAAGTTTTAAAAACCACAAGGCTTGAAATTTCTATTGCTTCCAGAGAAAGGCTCTGCCACACCCAGCCTTAATAGGTCAGGGAAGATGTTATACGCTCAGCTTACGCTTTCATCCCATTACTAACATCGTGCCCCTGTGTGTTGCGTTGAAGGAATCATCTGTCTTCAGTGTTTACACACTTCAGATACTGGTAGAGTTTAGCCCTAGCCCCTACCCCACCCCCACCCCCACCTCCAGTCATTGCTTAGCTGAGCTGCATATATTTAAATCTGCTAGTCCATGCTAGTAAACCCCACCCATCAGCGCCTCCAACATATCACCCCTGTGCTTTGAACTGTGCCCAGGTGGTTTCTATAAAGCCCATTCCAAGCAGTCCCAAGCCAGATGTAGCCAAGAGTGGTCTCACCCAAATTAAAGCACCGCCGGCTGCACCCGGTGCTCAGGCTCAAAGCAGAAGTCTCCTGTTCTCTGCTAGAATGGAAACAAATGTTTCGCTCTCTGCTTTTATTCCCAGATTTTATTTAACTTCTTTCTTCTCTTCTTCTTCTTTTTTATTTTTCCTCATTACAACATGTGTGTCATCCCTCCCACCAAACATCTGTGCCTCAGAGCACTTCTCTCCAGCTGTGATGTGACAGCCATCTGCAGCGCGCGGAGTGTAGAGAGCCCTAACTTTGCCACACTGCTGGGTGAGTCACCACGCCCTGCAGTGGCCACTTCAAGTTCTTCACCTAAATAACAGATAAAAGACAGAGCCGACTGATGTCACAAGATTAGCTGGAAGGGACTAATTAAATGTGTAAGGAAAAGGGTTTTGAAGTAATTAACCCCTTACTGCAGGGGGCACATTCCAAGGTCCCCACAGAATGCCTCAAACTGAAAATAGTACAAAACTCATGTTCGCCACCTTCACGCACGTATCCACGTGGAAAAGGACAGCAGCCAGCCGCTAATAATAAATGTCATGTAGAACTTAGGAAATGTTCATCTCTAGAACTTTCCATTTAAAATTCTCAGATAGTGGTTGTCTACAGATAAATGGAACTGGAACGTGAGACCACAGAGAAGAGGACCGCTGGTCTAATGTTAACACAGTGTCTATAAATGTACAGGCAAATCCGGCTCAGGACTGCTTGGTACCAGTTTTATAGAAAACAGCTGGGCTTGGTTCAAAGACAAGCTCTCAAATGATGGAGGAGCTGGTGGGATAGATTTAAAAATAAAGAGTAAATGAATAAAATATGCGCACATATATATGTGCACACACCCATGCACGTACATGCACTCCTGTGCGCGCACACACACATGGTTTAGAGCACTCAGCATACCTTCTGTGCAAACATGGGCATCTCTGTTCCCTAGAGTCATTAGTTTTACTTGCTGAACAGCTTAACTCACCAATAATCTCGACTGCTGTAGTTCACATCCTGTCATCAAATAAGAGAACGCATCTCAGGAACACATATGATAGAACCCAGGAGAATGTTGCCTTCTCTGCACAGGGACAGTGTGTGGGACATGCAGCTACTTACAGCTCTAGTTCCTGGACCCTAAGAACCATGCTAACCTGGGGCTCGGGACTTTGTGAAGGGGAGCACTGAAATCTCCTCTTTACAATCGAGGAAACTGGGCGTAGGAAGTCAATTATCTTGTCTAAGGTCAATAGCTAATGGTAGCACCAGCACTGGGAAAAACATACCATCCTCTTCAACCACTAGCAAGACTTTGTGCTCCCCATCACAGGTAGGAGCCCTAAATATAGACTCACACAAACAGACCCCTGCACACCACACACTCTGGAGAGCCTTCCCAAGAGGCGCATCGCCTGAAAAGAGGAGAGCACGCATGGTGGAAATCCCATCACAAGCAATGGTTACTGATGACCCAGCGCCTAAGAAAATGCTACTCAAATTTTCAGCTCTGTTTCCTTTAAAAACAATGATTGCTAATCATTTATCCCTTGATTCCATAACCCTGAATTATTGAGCCAATCAGTAAGGACCATCAATTCCTTTTTTTTTTTTTCTGTTCATTTAAATGTCTGTCACCTAAGGCTACTCCAGTCTGTATTTGACCTCAGCCTGCCACTACTGCACTATACTCACTTCTAGCTGGGGGACTGCCTCCTGGTCCTACCTGTTAGCTGTGCTAGTGAAATCTCATTACAACAAAGCCTCTGCACGAACCAGTCTGCCCTCTGAAGCATCACGGAATCCTGGCTCTCAAGGCTCCAAAGGACATGACTCCAAATGACGCAGATCCTTTTCTCTCTTCAGATGGAGCAACCACGCCATGCCTTCCGCTGTCTTTGCAGGACCAGTCTCCCGCCTTCAGCTGCTCTCTCCTCTTAGCTCTCTGGATATGCAGTTCAAGGGTGACAAAAGCCAGCCTGTCCCGACGACATGCCATGTTCTCTCCTCGGTTCAACAGGAGCAGAACAGGTGTTCTCAGGAGCAGATTATTGTTCCATTAAACCCTTCTTGGCAGACACACTCACTGGTGACGGTGTATTGCCCCCCTCTGTTACTTACCTGTGTGTGGACCACATCTTGTATGCCACACCTTATTACCTCCCAGTGAAGTCACTTGTGAATATTTTGACAGCTGATGTATTTAAAAATTTCATGGAACAAAATGAACCGGCCATCAGCTTTTAATCCAACACCAGCTCTGTGAACCCAGAGGAGATTAGTGGCTTGATACCAGGCCTCTAAGGGCTGTCTTGGCTAACGCCATAATTTGAAGTTAGAAGCCACTTCTATGTGCTGTCTTCTAATGGAATAATGAGAAAGTGGGATACTTCAAAGCACCCCAATACATGAGAAATTAGATGTTTCTATTAATTTGCTGCTTGACAGATTATGATTTTTAGGGCATGGGTGTGCGAATGGGTGGAGGTCACGGGTCAGCCTTGGTTGCCTCTCCAGTTTTGTTCTCTGAGCCAGTCCCTTCACTGGCCCAGTGCAGACTGGCCAGCCAGGGAGCACCAGGGACTCTTCCCCACGCCTCCACAGCGCTGGGATCACAGCACGTGCTGCCATGACCTGAGCTCAGGTCCCCATGTCTCCACAGCGCTGGGGGATCACAGCACGTGCTGCCATGACCTGAGCTCAGGTCCCCATGTCTCCACAGCGCTGGGGGATCACAGCACGTGCTGCCATGACCTGAGCTCAGGTCCCCATGTCTCCACAGCGCTGGGGGATCACAGCACGTGCTGCCATGACCTGAGCTCAGGTCCCCATGTCTCCACAGCGCTGGGATCACAGCACGTGCTGCCATGACCTGAGCTCAGGTCTCCATGCCTCCACAGCGCTGGGGGATCACAGCACGTGCTGTCATGACCTGAGCTCAGGTCCCCATGTCTCCACAGGGCTGGGATCACAGCACGTGCTGCCATGACCTGAGCTCAGGTCCCCATGTCTCCACAGGGCTGGGATCACAGCACGTGCTGCCATGACCTGAGCTCAGGTCCCCACGCCTCCACAGCGCTGGGGGATCACAGCACGTGCTGCCATGACCTGAGCTCAGGTCCCCATGTCTCCACAGCGCTGGGGGATCACAGCACGTGCTGCCATGACCTGAGCTCAGGTCCCCATGTCTCCACAGCGCTGGGATCACAGCACGTGCTGCCATGACCTGAGCTCAGGTCCCCATGCCTCCACAGCGCTGGGATCACAGCACGTGCTGCCATGACCTGAGCTCAGGTCCCCACGCCTCCACAGCGCTGGGGGATCACAGCACGTGCTGCCATGACCTGAACTCAGGTCCCCACGTCTCCACAGCGCTGGGATCACAGCACGTGCTGTCATGACTTGAGCTCAGGTCCCCAGGCCTCCACAGCGCTGGGATCACAGCACGTGCTGCCATGACCTGAGCTCAGGTCCCCACGCCTCCACAGGGCTGGGATCACAGCACGTGCTGTCATGACCTGAGCTCAGGTCCCCATGTCTCCACAGGGCTGGGATCACAGCACGTGCTGCCATGACCTGAGCTCAGGTCCCCATGCCTCCACAGGGCTGGGATCACAGCACGTGCTGCCATGACCTGAGCTCAGGTCCCCAGGCCTCCACAGTGTTCTGCTGACTGCGATCACTCTCTAGCTCTTGGCATTCTGTTTTCTAAGGAACTGAAATTAACTACAACATTAGTTTTGTAAATTTATCTCAAGCGCTTTTAGGATACGATGGATTCCATTTGGAGCCAAAAACAGACCAAATAATCTCAAAATCTTCTCAAGGGTAAATGGGGGGGGGGCACAATTTAAGTATAAAAAGCCTCAAGAGGGTATCAGTCTACTTGAACAGTAACAAAACGCTAGAGGGAGTAAAGGATGCAAGGTAAATACTGTGTTACTGGCTATAAGATTTTCAGAGATGTGCTGGGTGGTGGTGGCATACAGATATCTATGGTTTTCAGGCCAGCCTGGTCCATACAGAGTGAGTTCCAGGACAGCCAGGGCTACACAGAGAAACCCTGTCTCTAAAAACAAGCAGACCAAGCCAGAAAGATTGTCAGATGTTAGTTATCAGGTCGCAAGAACTGCACGTTGTTAGCACTCTTGCTGTTTCTGTAATCTGTACAGGGTTGTGATTCCATTCAAAATTATTTCCACTGTCATGCCTCTTAGACCCGTTAAGTTATTTTGAAGTTTGTTCCTTAATTTCTAAATACTGGAGGAATTCTCTGATTCGTCTCTTAATTTCATTGTGGTTGGAGATCACAAAACACATGACTATAAAATACATGGCTTTGGTCTTCTACGTGTGTCACTAGTTGTTACGTGAGACTGAGATGGTTGACCTCGGACTGGACTGTGCACATTCTTCGCAACAGTGTCTCCACTGTTGCTGGTGGAGCATCCTGTAAAAGTCACTTAGGTCACATGATTGCCAGTGGTCAAAGTTCCCATAGCATAGCTGCTTTTGGTTTTGCTGTCTCCTGGGTTTCTTGATTTCTCTATTAAGTCACAGGGAGAGCTGACACCCCCAGTTCTAACAGTTCAGCTCCGCACTTTGGCTGTGTACCTGGAGTTTTGGAGCAAAGGTTAACTCTGGTGTGCCTGGCCAAACAGATTTCCATGACTCTGCAGGGATGCTCCGAGCAGGCAAACATCTACACAGATAAAGATTCATGGAATGAACCCAGGGCCCCACTGTGGGAGACAGAAGATAGTTTTCCTTGGATGAGAATTAGGCAATTCAACAAACAATATTAGAACACACTGCAAGAATTTCAGGTAAGCTGGGTGTGGTGGTGCACGCCTTTAATCCCAGCACCTGGGAGGCAGAGGCAGGAGGATCTTTGTGAGTTTGAGGCCAGCCTGGTCTACAAAGAGAGTCCAGGACAGCCAGGGCTATTACACAGAACAACCCTGTCTCAAAAAAACAAAAATAAATAAATAAATGAAGAAGAAAAAGGAGAAGAGGAAGAAGAAGAAGAAGAAGAAGAAGAAGAAGAAGAAGAAGAAGAAGAAGAAGAAGAAGAAGAAAAAGAAGAAGAACTACTATTATTTCAGGCAAGTGAGGGCTGGAGGGATGGCTCAGTGGTAAGGGGACTCGCTGCTCTTGCAGAGGGCCTGAGTTTGGTCCCCAGCACCCAGGTCAGATGGTGTAGAGCCATCTGTAACTCAAGCTCTGGGGAATTCCATGCCTCTGGCCTCTGTGAGCACTTGAACTCATGTGTACATAACTCACATGCAGACAGACAGACAGACAGACACCCCCCATCCTTAGTTTTTGAAATAATAAAAATAAATCTTAAAAAAAAAAAAGAATTTCAAGTAAATGAAATACTAGAAACCACTGAACAGCTAAGATTAACTAGGAAATAGATTAGGAAATCAGACCAAAACTAATTGGAGAGGTTGTGGGTGGGGAGCTTTTAAAGCCACGCTGTGATGACGCAGACACCAGTCTAAATGGTGAGAATAAATGGAGACAATGTAGTGCCAAGGCCAAGGTGGAACTGCCAGCATTCCTAGGCACTGCTGCTGGGTTTTGAAAACCTGTTCCTGTCCCTGGTAGCTACCAATGCTTCAAATACATATGCCTTACAACTTAGACTCCACTGTTAGAAACAGCCTAAAGAAATGCATGTGTACTTTTACCAGGAAATAAAGACTAGATAGTTCATAGAGCTCACCTGAAACAGAAGCCGTGTGCACCATTAAGTAAAATACAGAGAAAGGGGTAGAACTAAGCATTATAATATATTATAAAGATGCCACACAACAGAGCTGGTATGAAGAGATTTATTGTGGGGAAAGGAGAAGAGGAGAGAAAGAGGAGGGTGCCCATGACAGAGGGAAACAGAGAGAGAGAGAGAGAGAGAGAGAGAGAGAGAGAGAGAGAAAGAAACTGGAAGAGTGAGAGAGCAAGCGGGGCAGCAGGTGGGTTATCTCCCCTGAATCTGGCACAGGTGATGACACAGGACACAGGTGGTGATGTAGAAAGTTGTCAGGACCCTACCACGCGTGCCCCCCTCCCCCCCCCGAGGGCAGGCCAGTTGGATTGCCGACACACCAACGTGACACTAAGCACAGCGGCTACTAACAAGTAGCCCAGGGCCACAGGCGGCAGTCAGACACTATTTCTGACCCCTAACATTTGTATGGTGATGTTTGCATTGGTTTCTTTTCTGTTGCTGTAATAAAACACCATGACCAAAAGCAGCTTTTAGACGGAAGGGTTGATTTGTGTTTGTGGTTTCAGAGGGAGCAGGATCCACCATAGCAGGCAGGGAGGCTGAGGCAGGAAGCTGAGTGCTCACATCACCAGTTATAAGCACAAAGCAGAACGTGAACTGCAAATGTTGTGAAGCATTCATCTCAGAGGAGCGACAGACTTTGTCCAGCAAGGCTGTGTCCCGCAACAGCGCCACCTACTGGAGCCAAGTGAGTACTGCGCCTCCAGGGAACATTCTCACTCCACTACAATAGCCCAAGCCCCGATGCAATTAGCTACAAAGCAGAGCCTCTAAATGACGCCATGAGGTGAGAGCCCCAAGACCAGACTAGTGGCCGGTATGAAGAGGAGGGCACAAGAGACTTTTCTATGCATCCCAAGAGGACACAGAGCCAGAGAGAGTTGATCAGGAGCAAGACCATGCTGGCTGAGCCATCCCATGGGCTAAGATAGCAACAAGATAAAGAGAATCACACACACACACACACACACACACACACACACACACACACACACACACACACACACACACACCCTTGAGCAGACACGGAAGCACACAAGCCCTATGCTTACACTTAAATAAAGCACAAAACAGACAAGATAATATAAATACACAATGTTTGTTGCAGAAAATAACTAGTTTATTACTTTTATTTTAAGAGCCTATAATTATTATAGCAGTTATTATTAACCAGCTACCATATCAATAAAATACAGACACCTGTTGTATTTTAAATCAGCCTGGCTCTGCCTGAGGCTGGGCAGATTTTGCCCCCTACGCTACCTTGTTATCTCTCAGCCCCACATCCCATGCCAACTGCCCTAGTAGTTCCTATCTGAGCTACTTCCCACCCATGCTTCTGTAAATACTTGCACGTGCTTTCCATCTGGGCAGCTTCACTCCATGGTGGTCCCCCTGTGGACCCATGAGGTTCTTTATCTACCCGTGGCGACTCTGCTTCCTTCTTTCTCTACGCCTCTCTCCTTCCGTCCTCCTTGCCTGTGAACCTTTGCCATGCCTACTTCATTTCTGTCCCAACCAGGCGTGTATAGGCATTTCATTGGTCAAACAGGGATTATTGGGAGGCAAGGTTACACAGCAACATTTTGGGTATGTGATAGTCTGCTTGTAAGATAAGGCGAACCGACCTTGGGATCAAATTAATTAACAACCAAATACGAAGCACCAGACCACGCTGTTACAGATGCTAGACGTGATTACTCTTGGGGAGGGGTGGGGGGGCAGGTCCGGTGTGGGGGGGCATAGTGACATCAGGGCTTGGGGCAGGCAGGGAGAGGAATGGCCTGATTCTTGATTTACACACTGGTCACTCTGTATTCTGTCTCTGAAAGTGTACAAAGCTATACGCTTACAAAAAGTTTTCCATATACATATTAAATCACTAATGAAAGTTTAAAATACATGTTCACAGAAACCCTGATGATGGACTAAGGCAACACAGGGCTTGGCTGTAAGACAACACTGCCATAGCTCAGTGGCAGGACACTTGACTAAATATGAATGCGGTTCTGGTTTCAATCCCTTGCATCAGAGAGAGGAGCACACAGCACACACAGAGGCAGGCGTTACATAATATGCACTGTGATGTTTTTGAATTAAAGACAGAATACAATACTCACTGAAATAATTGTTAGTAAATAAAAATAGCAGAAGGAAGCAGCTGGAAAAGGAATTGGAGGAAATTCGGGGTTCAGCATGGAAAGAGAGAGAGAGATGGGACCTAGGAAAGAGGAGGTAGCCACCCACAGTGAACGTGGAGAGAGGGAGATGGAAAATAATCTTATCATATCGTGGTTTCTTGTTTTAAGAGAAATAGAATAGAACACAGTTCTTACAGCTTTCTGACTGGCTTCAGCATTTTTAAGGTCATTCTGAAAACATCTTATTTATATTTCTTAGTTTACTTGGTTATAAGTAAAAGCATTACCAATTTGAGAGCCAGGCAAAATGTGTTTAGCATCTGTATTTCACAGAGGACGAGCTAGACGTGCTCACACAACACCCTGAGAACAGAACAGCTTAGGACAGTCTATTACCACATATAGCAATGCAGTACACAATAGCCTAACGATTCTGTGCAGTAAGGCCATTGCCACAACAGCCTCAAGTTCACTGCTCACACTTCATACTGCATACTCTGTTTAATAACTGCATCGGCACTTTAGAGTGGTTTTGAGCCATATTTCCCCTCGTTTTCCAGATCATGATACAATTTAAATTCCTTTCTTCCTCTGAAACGGAACCTCTAGATGCTCACTGTAAGTTTGGTGTGGATTTCAAACTGGCCAGAGGAGCATGAACTGTACCAGTGGCTCCTCGATGGGCGAATCCTGGTGAGTCAGTGACCCTGAGGTAATTCGTGCACAGAACAAAGAAAGGTCCAGGGAGCACTAGGGAAATGCTGGTTTATCCCTGTTCAACAATTACAATGTTAAATTACTGTTATTCTAATCCTTTTGGATTTTAAGGTCAGAAAATAATTCTATGACTATTTTAAACAACTTTCACTGAGCACAACATTTCTCAGAAACATTAAGAGTTAAATGACCAAACTGAAGTGGTTTGGTATTTTCCTTTTTGCCTGTAGGCAAAATTACTTTATCACACCAAGTATTCTGAAGCCTAAGATACACAAATCACAACTGTTTCTTCAATGTTTTGACTAAAATTTTAATAAAGTTTAAAAAGCAAGACACAAGTCGGTGGCACTGCCAGCTTGGCTCCTGAGCTTCGCGGGAGGCCGCCCTGGGCTGCCTAGGAGGAGGATCTTGAAGCCGAGCACACACACACACACACACACACACACACACACACACACACACACACACCCCGGCCCCGTGTTGACCTAACGGGGTGCAGGGCCATTCCCGAGCAAGGGTCCCGCGCGGTGGGAAACGGAGGATGTCCACGGAGCCCTGAATCTGTGGCTGGTTATTCACACTGCGGTGTGTGACCGGCTGCTGGTGTTGGACAGTCTTGCTGCCTCTACTCTAACGGGCTGCATCCTTCCGCCGCTGCCGGAGGCTGAATAAGCACGTCCCCTTTAGGGCACCTTTTGTCAGGGGATTTAATCACAGGGCCAAGGAAAGAAACTAAGACAGGCAAGGAAAACCCTTCTGCTGAGCACTTACATAACATACAAGGAATCCATCAAGACATTTATTTGTAGAAATAAACAGACTGTAGAGACAAGTCACACAAAAGCAAAGCAGAGAAGCCTTAGCAACAATGTATAAAATCCCAAAACAATGATGATACTGTAAATGTTACAACCCTGGCAACCATGAAACTGTCTTTATTGCACCATCTAAAATAACTGCAGGCTAAGAACGCATCCTAGGAAAACAGAAAAGCACTTATGTGCACAGCAACAGGAAAGTGCCAAGCGATGCGACTGAGATAATTGTGAAGACTAAATGTGTCCCGATAAAAATCACACAAAAAGTCGATAAAAGCATGAGTGCCTGGATTATGTAAATAAATGGGAAATACAAAATAAAACCCAAAATGAGTGCATTAGGGCAGTGAATATTATGAGTAATTTTTAAAAATTTGCACATTTTTTCACCATTTTCAAACAAAAGGGAAAGACTGGCTACCATTTCTTGAATGTGCTGCCTTTTCATAAATTCTACTCTTTCCTCCTAAAAGACTATATACGTAAATTTTAAATAAAAGAAAGAAATCCCTCAGTTGTGTGGTCATTTCAGACTTCAGCTGTTAATGAAGACGCACTATACCCTGGCGTTCTAAGGCGCAGTGGGGTCTACTGCCAACTTTGGTTACATGATTCACACCAGACAGAGGTAAGTAAAATTACAAGCATCCAGGGTATCCCTCTGTCGTCCCGGCTGGCCTCCAGCTCAGAGATCCACCTGCCTCTGCCTCCTGAGTGCAGGGATGAAAACCTCACCATGACACCAGGCTCAAAACAACAAAACTTCTACTTTATAAATTTGCCATGATATTATACTCATTTATTCTATCTTATCCTAAGAGTTGATTCTTAAATTAAAAACATTTTCATTCATTTTTTTTTATGTGCGTAGGATGGGTGTGCAGATGGCACACAGTGGGTGTGGACAGCAGGCTGCAGCTGAGTCTCTCCTTCCATCACATTGGTTGCCCAGAGATCAAAACTCCAGTCATAGGCCTCGGGGGCCACTGCCTTTACCTGCTGAGCCATCCTGCCTGCCCAGCATTAACTTTAACGTTTTATTCAAAACGTTGCCAAATGCTGAGAACGCTCAGTTGAAACACCTAACATTTTATATTAGGTTTACATTACACTGGCCACAATAACACCATTCGTCTATTTACTTAATTTTTTTTTTTTAGTTAGAGGCAACAACCTTTAAAAAGAAAGATATAAAAATATTAAAGCTTTATTTTATGAAATGTGCAATAAATCTTTTTGATAATATATTTTAGTAAATGAAGAATGATCCAGATGTTGTCACAGTTGCACAATACATTCCCTTCCCTAAGACAGTGGTGTTTGCCGGGACTCTGCACTCGGGAGGTAGAAATAGAGGAGCCATGGATACATCGTGAGTAGGGCCATCCTGGGCTAAGCCTTTATATCTTTTAAAGTAATTATTTTACTTGTGGGTGAATGGAGACACGTGTGTTCACAGGTGCCCAAAGGCCAGAAGCAGGGGCCCCCTGGAGTTGGAGCAGGAGGGGCCACTGTAGGTGGATGCTAAGATCTAAATCATGAGGTCTGCGACAAGGTGTGAGTTCTTTCAACCACTCAGTGAAAGGCCCCTTGCCTACAAAAACCCAAAACCCAACAAATGAATAAACAAATATTCTCAGAACAACAACACTACACTGAAGCACTCATTTAGTTTGCTTTTTTATTTTATTTTATTTTATTTTTGTTTGTTCCTTGAGACAAATTTCACTGTTGAACCTTGGCTGTCTTGGATTCGATTTGTAGACCAAGCTGGCCTTGAACTCACAGCAATTCACCTGCCTCTGCCTCGCAAGTGCTGGGATTAAAGGCGTGTCACCACCACGCTCAGGCAGTTTGCTATTTTTAAAAGTGATCATATCTTCAATAACTATAGAGACCATGTCACGGGGACCAGTGCTCCATAGAGAGACACAGAGATGCATTAAAGAGTAGGCAGGAGAGAATTTTAATTCAAGATACATTCTTTAGTTTATATTCTACGGAATCACATTTTTAGTAATTTGATACTATGTGGTTGACCACAGAAATAGCTGCCACAACACACAGCTACAAGAGCTGAGTTCTGCTCCAAATGGGATATGAAATTAATCGCATCTTAACCTATTTACATTCTGCTAGTGGTGGAAGCAGAATTTTGTGCATTTACAAATATTTATTAGGAAAACATACTCATTATCAAGAGCTAAGAAACACAGGCACAGATGATTCCGGCGCAGCAGCGCTTCACTCAGCCATGAGCTCCGCAGACACAAGGGCGGCTCAACACTGAGCACCCAAATACACAGAGAATTTCAAAACAGCAGAAGCCCCGCCCCTGCCCCGCCCCAGTCGAGGCTTCTGGGAAACTAGTGGACCACGGCAGCTGAGACTTGTTTTCTGTAAGTAGAATATTGTTTAACTTTTTTCATAGGAAAAAGACTACGGGAAGATCAAATTCAGAAAGCTTATTTATCTGAATCCAATCGAATTCATCATTCACAACATTAAGACATCTTACAAAAAACCATCGAGTCCACGGCATTCCTGGGTCAGAACGCACACTGACCGGAAGCCATCCTCCCAGACCAGTCTCAGAGCGCCTTAATTGCGTCATCTTCTCTCTTTGTCTCCCGTAGAGCTACGTATTCACAGCTTAAAACCTGATCACTGGTCTTCTCGGATTTTGATTTTTTAGATGCCAACTCCTCCGGCATAAGACATGTGCAATGCTCCAGGGACTGTGCGATGTCATCAATGGTCCACCTGTCTTCTCGGAGGGCGTGCTCTTCAAGTGTAAAGGGCCCCTGCTTGGTGCGGGTCAGCTCCAGCACGCTGGCACAGGAAGAGAGTTCTACAGCACCCCAAAGTGAAAACGCAAGATGAGCCACACAGCATGCACAGTCTGCACTCTGTAAAGAACAGGAGGCACCGCTGCCCTCGCAGGGTACTGCCTGAGGCAAGAGCCCAGAGCCCAGACAAGGCAGTGCTTAAGAACTTAGCCATTTAAACTTACACCCGTTTTTCCTACTTGAAGCAACCCAGGAGGTAAATATTCCTCCTACTGTACAAATAGGATTCAGTGACCTGTCTACTGTCATGTGACCGGGAAACAGTGGAGGCAAAACGGAGCTTTCCGAGGCAAAGCCAGTAGGATGCAGCTTCCAGTTTTTGTTTTTGTATTTTTTTAGAATTGATTTGTCTCAATGTAAATAATTTTTAGAAGGATAAATGGGGCTTTTTTCCCTGACCCCTACTACTTTGAGCTAAAATGCTTTTTACTTGAAAAAATGTTGGCTTTCCCATCCATTACCACCGCGTTTATTTTCTAGCTTTCTCTCCGTGGTGCCCCCACCCCGCCCCATTACCAGCGCCTCCTGGCAGCTGCTGAGGCTCCTAAGTGCACACTATAAACCCACAATGCATCTGCACTAAAAGCAGTTCAGTTCCTCAGCCAGTCCTCAGAAAAACAAAAAGCAGAAAATTCCCTCCCCGACCAAATGGGAGCAGCACTCTCTAAACGGCAGCTCACAATTCATTTCTCTGCTTACCTTTGCCAATGTCGTTGACCAAGCTTCGGATGTAAAAGCCGCCTCCACACTCAACATCTGGAATGTCAGTAGTGACATGGTGAGCGCTGACCTCTGCGAGCTCCACTTTACATAAAAACGAGCTCTTCAACACATGTGAAAACGCACTATGCAAACAATTGAGCCATAAAATATTTATGTGCTAAACCATAAATTATTCATCCGGCAGCATATGTGTTTGTGAGATTGAAAAGTCAGAGTGTGGAGCAGGCAGAAAGTCATGAGCACATTTTAAATTAACTGGCACGCCATACCACGTTAATACCCCAGCCTTGTTCATTTAATAGGTTTTAAATAGAAATCCCAGCTTTGCCATTATGAGCTAGAGCTGCTAAAAAATATTTTCAGATTTGTACACTTTGTTCATTTACTATGTTTGAAAATGGTCAGAAAACTCAGCTTTTCTATCATGAACTGTACATTTCTTTGGTATTTTCAGATTTTATAACATTTGAAAAAATATAACCAAACAGCAAGCAAAAATCCCTTTGGCAATGAAGAGAACTGTGCTTGGGGTGGGACACTGCATGGAGAGAGCCTGTGCATTTAAATGCTCGCTTGGAAATATTCCTGAAGAAATAAAAAATAAAATAACCTAAACTGCACAGTGCTGAAGGGCTGGCAGTGCCCGTCTCACAGCCCACACTTGCTGGAACTCAAGGCCTGAGTGGGGCTGCCACACCCTCCACATCCTACAAGGCCCGAGTGGGGCTGCCACACCCTCCACATCCTACATTGTTTCTAGCTGCATCAAGCAAGAAAAGAGACTTGGTAGGATTAAATCAAAACTCACCACCTGGGGATTTTTTGTTTTTGTTTTGTTATGTTTTGTTTATCGGGGCAGGGTTTCTCTGTGTAGCCCTGGCTGTCCTGGACTCACTTTGTAGACCAGGCTGGCCTCGAACTCACAGCGATCCACCTGCCCTGAGTATTGGGATGAAAGGCATGCACCACCAGGCCCGCCTCCATCTGGGGATTTTAATTCTTTTTCTACAGATCACAATTGGGGACGACTGAGACAAGACAGGGTGAAGCACCAGGGTCAGCCTAGGGTGCCAGCGTTCTGAGGGACACTTGACTCTGCAGAAGGCAGCTGCACACTCGCTCCTCCACACTCTCCAGTCAACACCCTGCAGGCCCCGTGCCTCACAGGCAGCCAGGAGACCCTGATGCCCAAGCGTATGTGTCTCCCAAAGTGGGGGCTGCACTTTTATGGGATAAATGGAACAAACCACCATGTGGGGGTCTTCCCCCCGCCCCCACAGTGTTTATCGAGCTGTTTAGAATTAGGAGATGTACCAAAAAAGCCTTGTGGGTTGTTTTGTTTTGTTTTGTTTTTTAGCTGTTCCACCTTCCGCAGGAACACCAAAGAGACCCAGTGAGGGCAAGGGAAGGAACATCCTCGGGAGACGCCATCAGCAAGAGTTTTTATTCAAAATTACTGGGAAATTAAGGGCTGGGTCACTTTCAGGAGCCCATGGGCTAACAACTACATAGGTTTCTACAATTTAAACACTATATAAACAAGTATTTCAGTTTTTAACTTGGATCACATATTCAAACTGACAACCTGAACTAAAAGTCTGACCAAGTGTCAACAATACTTTTACCTATATTCACCCAATAACATGCAGTTCACAAAGGGGGCATGGGATAGAAACTAGCCCACTTTTACAGCCTTTTATCCCAAAACTAACTAAAAATGCTTTGTTTAAAAGATCAATATTAGTTGGGCTTTGGCGGTGCATGCCTTTAATCCCAGCACTTGGGAAACTGAGGCAGGTGGATTTCTGTTAGTTTGAGGCCAGCCTGGTCTACAGAAAAGGTTCCAGAACAGCCAGGACTACAGAGAGAAATTCTGTCTCGAAAAACGAAACAAAACAGAAAAATCAGTATTTACTCTAAAATAAAATGCATTCAGCATGAAGCAAAATGGAAGAGAAAGTATCCATAAGATAAAAACTAAAAAATTTTAAATTTATGTTTATTTTTATTGCTATACGTGTAGGTACGTGATTTGCACATATGTCTGAGTACCATGTGTGTGCCTGGTTCCCACGAGGGCAGAGGGTATAGGATCCCTGAGGCTGGAGATAGGGACAGCTTGTGAACCATCTTGAGGGTCCTCCGGCAGCACAGCCAGTGCTCTGAGCTGCTGAGCCAGCTCTCCATCCCCAACTCTAACATCTGGAAAGTGCTGTCCTCTCCCTGCGTCTCTTAAGAGATGAAAAGTATTTACTCCCAACGTTATAATAAGATGACAAACATATGGAAATCGGCCTGGCTATGTATTTCTCAGCCTCTGTGGGGTTAATTATGTAACACCTCCTGAAAGCAAACCATAACTTTTTTTACATCCATAAAATTCTAAGACCATAAGGATCCATGCTAACTATGCAAAATTAGCCAAACACAAATAAAGATAGAAGCAAAGTGGACTATTTCATATCTCTCCGTCTTACCTAACGTGAAAAACGGTGGCTGGAATTTGAGGAGGGAGACGCTGTGCACGGTCACCAGCCTGGCGGGCCTGGGCTCCACAGCTCCACCTCTCTTCATCAGGGTAGACAGCCGCTGGCCGTCCTTCTTCAGCGCAGAGTAGCTTGTGGGTAAGGAGAGAGCGCGAGTAAGAAGGTGCTGGGAGCAGAGCAGTGCGGGCAGCATGGAATGAGGGCAGCAACACTTCTAAAATTCAACTAGTCTTTTCTCATGGTCCCCACATCTCAGGATGGAGGCCCTGCGTGTCTGGTTCTCATGGTCCCCGCGTCTCAGGATGGAGGCCCTGCGTGTCTGGTTCTCATGGTCCCCACGTCTCAGGATGGAGGCCCTGCGTGTCTGGTTCTCATGGTCCCCACATCTCAGGAGGGAGGCCCTGCGTGTCTGGTTCTCATGGTCCCCACGTCTCAGGATGGAGGCCCTGCGTGTCTGGTTCTCATGGTCCCCACGTCTCAGGATGGAGGCCCTGCGTGTCTGGTTCTCATGGTCCCCACGTCTCAGGATGGAGGCCCTGTGTGTCTGGTTCTCATGGTCCCCGCGTCTCAGGATGGAGGCCCTGTGTGTCTGGTTCTCATGGTCCCCACGTCTCAGGATGGAGGCCCTGTGTGTCTGGTTCTCATGGTCCCCACGTCTCAGGAGGGAGGCCCTGCGTGTCTGGTTCTCATGGTCCCCACGTCTCAGGATGGAGGCCCTGCGTGTCTGGTTCTCATGGTCCCCACGTCTCAGGATGGAGGCCCTGCGTGTCTGGCTCTCATGGTCCCCACATCTCAGGAGGGAGGCCCTGTGTGTCTGGTTCTCATGGTCCCCACATCTCAGGATGGAGGCCCTGCGTGTCTGGCTCTCATGGTCCCCACGTCTCAGGATGGAGGCCCTGCGTGTCTGGTTCTCATGGTCCCCACATCTCAGGAGGGAGGCCCTGTGTGTCTGGTTCTCATGGTCCCCACGTCTCAGGATGGAGGCCCTGTGTGTCTGGTTCTCATGGTCCCCACGTCTCAGGATGGAGGCCCTGCGTGTCTGGTTCTCATGGTCCCCACGTCTCAGGATGGAGGCCCTGCGTGTCTGGTTCTCATGGTCCCCACATCTCAGGATGGAGGCCCTGCGTGTCTGGTTCTCATGGTCCCCACGTCTCAGGATGGAGGCCCTGCGTGTCTGGTTCTCATGGTCCCCGCGTCTCAGGATGGAGGCCCTGTGTGTCTGGTTCTCATGGTCCCCACGTCTCAGGATGGAGGCCCTGCGTGTCTGGTTCTCATGGTCCCCACGTCTCAGGATGGAGGCCCTGCGTGTCTGGTTCTCATGGTCCCCGCGTCTCAGGATGGAGGCCCTGCGTGTATGGTTCTCATGGTCCCCGCGTCTCAGGATGGAGGCCCTGCGTGTCTGGTTCTCATGGTCCCCACATCTCAGGATGGAGGCCCTGTGTGTCTGGTTCTCATGGTCCCCACATCTCAGGATGGAGGCCCTGCGTGTCTGGTTCTCATGGTCCCCACGTCTCAGGAGGGAGGCCCTGCGTGTCTGGTTCTCATGGTCCCCACGTCTCAGGATGGAGGCCCTGCGTGTCTGGTTCTCATGGTCCCCACGTCTCAGGATGGAGGCCCTGCGTGTCTGGTTCTCATGGTCCCCACGTCTCAGGATGGAGGCCCTGTGTGTCTGGTTCTCATGGTCCCCACATCTCAGGATGGAGGCCCTGCGTGTCTGGCTCTCATGGTCCCCACGTCTCAGGATGGAGGCCCTGCGTGTCTGGTTCTCATGGTCCCCACATCTCAGGAGGGAGGCCCTGTGTGTCTGGTTCTCATGGTCCCCACATCTCAGGAGGGAGGCCCTGCGTGTCTGGCTCTCATGGTCCCCACGTCCCTGCGTGTCTCACTTTCCTCTTGAGCTTTCCTGAGATGACAGCTCCCTTCACTAGTCCCCACTCAGAAGCTGCTTCTCCCTGAAAGTCTTCCACAGTAAACACCACAAACCCATGGATAATCAGAGTACATCGAAGCATTTTATATGCAGGAAACATATACGTTTACATAAACATATATTTAACTTAGTTTAACAAATGACATAAACATTTTATGCAAATTTTTTTGAAAATTTCAAAGTTTTACATTTGAAAAAAATCTTGAAGAAACATTTCTGTAGATATACTTCAGTGTTCTTAAGGGGAAACAGATTTCTAAATACAAAGCAAGATCTAAATTTTAAGGGAGCCTGTCCTGATGTGTCCTGGTCACGCAGGCATTCGTGTGACATAGTCACGTGCACACAGGCGTGGATAAGTGGTGCTGTGCTGAGTGCCTCCCCTCCCAGTCACCTGCCAAAATCCTAAGTACCGAGATGACGGCGTCAGGGGAGAGGCCTTTTAGAGGGTGGCCAGGTCAGGTGACCGAGGCCGTCTTGCTCTGATGAGGATACCATGAGAAAGCAGGCTCTAGCAGCATGTTGCCCAGAGCCTTGGCCTGCACGTGGCCTCCGGACCATGGGAAACAGACGCCTAGTCCGCGCCATTTTGTTACAGCCACCCTAATGCGCTAAGACAAGTGGGGAGGTGAGTTACACTCACAGTCTTACAAAGTTACACTTTCATCTGTTGGGTGTACTGTAAAGATTCCGGGGCAGGCAGGCTGCACGTAGTAGGACCATGAGCATCCGTCTGCCTCAGGTTAGTCCTCTCACAGCGGTTCTGGGGGCAGCGGCCCCCCTGCACTCCGTCACAGCCATGTCTGCAGGAGACAGGATGCAGAGGCTGGGCCACACTGCTACCCAGCACAGGACGAAGCGACCACTGCCTCAGGGCCAGAGCTTCTGTCCTGCCCGGGACCACTCATCTCTCTCTGATTATCTGCGATGCCCAGACTAAAGCTCAGCGAAGGAATGCCCACTTCATTCTAGCTGGTGGTCAGCCTACAGACAATGCAGTAAACATAAGGTTGATACCGGAACTTACAGAGGGGGCACTTGCATTATGTTCCCAGTGAACTTCTGTAGAACGCCTTCAATATCTTCTTGTGTTATTTTATCTGTCAAAAATGAACCAAGAAAAGATGACAACAATCATAAAGGTAATAGCCCCAACAAATAGCCCCAACAACCCTGAAAGGCATTATCATTGTTGTTGTTGTTGTTGTTAAGGCATTATCATTGTTGTTGTTGTTATATTATTATTCAATACAACACAAACTACAGGTCTGGGGAGATTGCTCAGTGGTTAGGGGCACTAGCTGTTCTTCCATCGGACCTAAGCTCCATTCTCAGCACCCATGAGGAGACTCACATGTGATTCTAGTCCTAGTAGATCTGACATCCCCTTTCCTGGGCAGTACAGGAGTAAAGACATATGTAGGCAAAACTCCCAAACAAACAAATGATTAAAAGACATTCAGAGGCCTGCCTGCTGCCATGCCACGCAGTGCGGGTGGGCGAAGATGCCCAGAAACCCGCCCTCCACTATACAGCAGGTGGACAGAAGACACAGAGACCTAGCTGCCGCCATGCCACACTACACAGGAAGGGGAGGAGACCTAGAGACCTGCCTGCTGCCACGCCTGCTGCCACGCCTGCTGCCACGCCTGCTGCCACCCCATGCGGGCAGATAGAGGAGGTCGCCCAGAGGCCCGTCAGCTGGGTGGCCCACTACAGTGGGAACCAGCACAATGTGCAAGTGTGTGGTGGACAGATAGGAAAGAAAAGCAGAACCAACCGTTTGAGTGTCAGAGACAGATGGACGTGGAGATGTGAGGGAGAAGAGGAACAGCCTGCTGTGAGTAGCCAGCCTCGCTACCTGAGGCCACGGGTCAGCACCGAGGGACATGTGTGGGTCTGTAGCCAGGCAGCAGCGGGGTTGGTGTCAGGTTGGTGGCTCACAGTACCACTAGAGAACACGGGGATGTTCCTGGTCAGGGCAGCCGCCTGGGACCACACAGATGTCCAAGGGCAATGCAGAACTGGCCCCACCCCTCACTGGAGGTCCTTGGAGAGTGAGTCCTGCACCTCACCAGGCAGCACAGTGGAGATGGCCACGGCAGTGGGAGAATGGGTGAGCCAGCTCCAAGGGCAAGAGTATGGAAGAGCTGACCCCGTCACTCATCTGCCATGAGGCGGAGTGGGGGTGGCATAATGCCCTCTCTCAGGAGAGCGGGAGAGCTATCCCTGACCCTCATTGGCTATAGCACCTGGGAGAGCCGGCCCTGCGCCTTGCCTGGGCCACATAGTGGAGCTGGCTCTGGAGGTGTGAGTGCAGGTGAGCCAGTCCTGAGTGTGTGAGAGCAGGAGAGAGAGCTGACCCTGCCTCCTACCTGGTGGCACGGATAAGTGAGAGCCAGCAGGCTGACTAGCTCAGCTATTACCCAGGTCCAGATCCAGGGCTTTGAGTTGGCCCACCCCAAAAATCTACATTATCTGTGAACTGTTGAAGTATGTGAAGGGGCTGGTCCTCCTGATGCAGAGCTGCAGGGTCTCCATGACCCAGGGCAACCACAGGATAACCAGGAGTCCTGGTGAGGATCCAACAGTGATGACGTCACAGAAGCCAGAGACGTCAATGCCTCAGTGCAATGAACATTTGCAAGTGAAGATGTGTGGTTAGAGGGTGCACTGTGGGACACGCTGCAGCTTCCATGGTGACATGTTGCCTGTGCTTTGGTTTGTTTGTTTGTTTGTTTAGTGTGTGTGTGTCTTATTTTGGGGGGAGGCTGCAAAGGCAGGGGAGAAGGAGAGATGGGGGCTGGGGTGCATGATGTGAAACTCACAAAGAATCAATACAAAGTTAAAACAAAACAAACTAAAAACTGCAACAAATTAAAAAATAAAATAAAAACTCAAAGAGTTTCAAAAAGTAAAACTTGAGTTTGCCACCGGCCCAGCTCTAAGCACAGCCATGTGAATTAGAGATGAACGTGCGCCCACTTTCTGTCATGTCACGGACCCTCACTTTCTCTAGGGTTCTTATTCGAGGCCTGATCCCACCATGTGTGGTGTAGTTAGACATGCAAAAAAATAAAGACAGACAGACAGGCAGATGATTGATAGACAGATAGATAGATAGATAGATAGATAGATAGATAGATGATGGCTATAGATAGATAGATGATAGGTAGATATAGATAGATGACAGACAGATGATAGATGATAGACAGAAAGAATAAAAACATCATAAAGCTCCATGTATGTCCTGTAGGCCAAATGCCACCTTGTTGAAAAGAATGAAATACATATTGAGATGAAAATAAATTGTTATTTTTTTTAATAGAGCTTAATTTCCTAGTTCAATTCCCATGCTAACCCAGTTATTTCCCCATTTAAAAATAATGCATCATATTGGGTGATTCTAATGGCATATTTAGAAAATCCAAGAAAGATATGGAATTAGCTACGGGCACAGCCCTACGGAATCAAGACAGAGTGACCAGAGGGCAGGCAGGCGATGCCCGCACCGCTGCACTTCCTTTCTCTAGGCTCGGTGTCTGAGTGTCTGCACAGCAGAGGAAACAGCTGCACCCTGCGTTCCACTTGAGAGAATCTGAAACTGCTCTGTGCTGTGGAATAAATCTCCTATGTGCACATTTACCTGTCTCCACACAGGGCTATTGATCGTCTCCCCGCCCGTCTCTGCTCTGGGGTCTTCTCTCCACTTTTAAATGATCACTCTTGGTCAGCTTAAACAAACCAGTACAGAAACA
The DNA here is from genome assembly GCF_964271855.1 of Acomys minous. Taxonomy (NCBI): domain Eukaryota; kingdom Metazoa; phylum Chordata; class Mammalia; order Rodentia; family Muridae; genus Acomys; species Acomys minous. The sequence continues at coordinate 3,654,720 of NC_140484.1, forward strand.
GAACACACAGCAAGGACTTCAGCGTGCTTACTAAGCATTTTTAAAGGTGGATCCCAGCAGATGTGAATAGACTTACATGTAAGGCTTCTCACACGCAGCACGTTTCCAGGCGCTGTCTGGCACACCCAACAGAAGGGTGCAGCATTATGCCAGCTCTGTGCCTGCAGATGTGACAGGTCCCACACACAAGCCAGGGTTTGGGTTTTCATATTTGTAGATGAATCTTTCTATCTATTTCAAGAACCAACCATGCCTTGGAAATATTCTATAACTCATTTAGATCATAGTCAATGTGTTTAGTATTTTGCAGAAATTTTAAGCTTTTTAGGTAAATGTACATTTGATTTTATTTGAAAAATATTAAAACAAAAATATCATGCGCTGACTTGTTCCAACACCATGGTAAAACTTAAAGGACATCGGGGAATACTGTGTGTACCCAGCAAGACAGTCTTAGCCTCACTGTGACCTTGAGCTAAACACAAACAAGGCTCAGACAGGAAGAGCGACAGCCTCCAGGCCTCCAGCACCGCAGACCTCACACAGCAGCCCCACCCGCAGCACTGCAGAGATGCGGCTCAGAGTCCGGTGAGGACTTCCCCACAAAAGTCTTACTCTACTGTGACATTACAGGTAGCACCTTAGTTATGCTAATCCAAGCTTGCCAAGTCTAGGTGCCCCATGCTACCACTGGGCTGGACTTGATGAACAAAATGCCACAGCTGGCAAAACTCCTACTCCCGGGCATTAACTTAACCAGGCAATTCAAAACAAGACTAAGTGGCTCTCCACTCCTGCCAGGCTCTCCTTCCCTGTGGACATGCTCACCTTTGTTCTACTTTGGTGGCTTTCTTTCATGGACACACAGACACACACTCACATATGCACACAGACACACACACACAGACACACACACATACACACACACAGACACACACTCACATACACAGACACACACACACACATACACACACACACACACACTCCTGAAACTTGCGCCTTCCCACTATCCTTCACAGCTCAGGCATCTGTGGTCTGTGCTGTTCATTCTGCCCTTTCCCACAGCGTGCTGAGCTATTAGCTCACCTACAAAATCTTGGGCTTTGAAGACAAAGACAGTTTTTCTTCTGAGATAACGCACACTATAAAGATGGCACTCCAGACGGTCTTGCTGAAATTTAATTTGCTCAGCGTAATAGAATCTCCAGGTTGAAGGGCATTTAAAAGTCACCTAGGCCAGCCATTTACCCGGTGTTAGGACGGCCAGACAGAAAGCCTACCGAGCAGGTTATTTTATAATGAAAGCGAGCTCGTGGCTCACATGCAAGTCGGGAAGCATGCTCACTGCGTCTAAAGCCTAGTGTTGGCCAATCAAACAGCTGTCCCATAATTAAACAATGCTACCACCATAAGATCTTAAAAATGCAGAAAAAACATTTCCACATCAAGGTTATGGAAACCCAGTGATGAGCCCAGAGAAGAGAGGTGCAGCACAAGTGCAAAGGGACCCGAACATTTCATTCCTTGTTCAGTAAAATAATGAGCCACCAATGTAAAAGCATTCATTTGAACTGCACTTAAAAAAACCATTCTCTAGGCTTGGGTTGTAGCTCTGTGGTAAAGCATTTGCCTAACATGAAAAAGGGTCCTGAGTTCAATCCCCAGCAAAACACACACACACACACACACACACACACACACACACACACCTGCATCCCCATAAAATCAACATATGTATGAACAAGCTACGCAGTCACTACTTGCTTACAGTATGCATCGATCCTTCCACATACACAGCACAGCAATTGTTACCTGAATTGCAGAGCTAAAAGCAGAACCGTGGAGCTGAGTGCAATGCTCCTCCACACCAAGGCACCACTGGACAGTTTTGCTACACTGCAGCTGCTAAGCCACCCAAACCTCCCGCAAGCACTGACTCTGGCCACTACAGAGCAGGCAGCAGGGACTATAATCTCTGAGAGAAGGAGAAAAAGGCAAACACCTTAAAATGTGCTTCTGCCTGGAACGGCAGACAGAGGAGTCCCAGATAAAGATCAGGGTTTTACTGAGCAGGTCAGTGGGTGAGGAATCAGGGACAGCCCATAATTTGGGGCATCTACACAAGGAGAGATGTGGTAGGATGTCTGCAACCTGGTTGAGTTCTAAGCCGTACATACATACAGTGACTCTGCATAACATTAAGACATAGCTACTGTCAACAGTTCTTCCAATGATCTGAATTCTAACATGCAGAAGGAATTATTGAACACCTTAGACTCTCAGCATAGATTCAAAAAAGCTATGAGGCACCAGCAGAGGTCTGAAAAGGTCTGTATTCATCCTAACAAGGATCTAAACAAAAAGCAGTTAGTATAGATGCACTTAATATGGCTGAACAACGCAAGATATAAAATCAACTCCATTTCCATATAGCAACAGTAAGCAGTCAGAAGTCAGCATCTGACTCTGTCACCCGGAGCATCACAACAGGAAACAGCCATTCCAAGAGCCCAAGAAAATAAATGAGCACACTGAAAACTATGATGTGTGGCTGCCAAAACCAAAGACCAAAACACAGAGCTGATCTTGGGTCATGGGTTGGGAGACTCGATATTGTCAGTTCTCTACAAACTGATAAATAGAATCAACTAAAGGTAGAAATCTCAGAAGTGTGCACACACATCTGGTCTGCGGTGGTGGTGGATAAAACAGAAACAGAGAGAAAGAGACATACAGAGAGAGGAGGGAGGAGAGAGTGAAACAGACAGGGACACACACACACACACACACACACACAGAGAGAGAGAGAGAGAGAGAGAGAGAGAGAGAGAGAGAGAGAGAGATCTACTCAAAAGCTCATATAGAAATGCAAAGAAAAAATAATGAAAATAAGTCAGAATACTAACAATCTCTGATTTCAATACTTATTATAAAGTTTTCATCATCAAGACAGAACTGGTATAAAAACAGGCAAACAGATAAAAGGGCAACAATGAAGAATCTAGAATAACAGCATGTAAACACGGCAACTGGCTTTGACAGAGACTCAAAGGTATGTAGAGAATGTATAGTCTTTCAAAAACTGATGCTGAAATAATATAATACCCACTGTGCACATGCATGTGTGCACGCACGCATGCACTCCTCTGGGAGCCAGTCCACAGATTATATACAAAAATTAACTCTCAGTGGAGCAAGATAATCACGGGCCACGTGGGGCAGGGCATGCTGGCTGAGCTTGCTCTTGGCTGATGGGGGAAAGTTCCTTGCTCTTTTCTTACAACTTTATAAAGTTCAATACTATGTCAAAATAAAAGGATCATGAGGGATATTATGGACAACTTTACACCTATGAAGTTTGCAATTTTAGACGCAGCAGACAAGTCCATGGGGAGAAACAACAGCGTGATGAAGTGAACACTAGTGTATCAGACAGTGAGCTTTAAAAATTCTTGAGTTGAAGCTTTTCTTATAAAAGCACATCTCAGAGAAGTTACCAGTAAGCACTACCAAATATTAGAAAAAAGAAGTAATTTCAACTGGACACAAATACTTCCAGGAAGTAGAAAGGGCAAAAACAGGGCCCAGGGCCCAGCTCAGAGGCAAGGCCACAGTGACGGCCTGGTCCTGCTGCAACGCCACAAAGGTCACGCCAGCCTTAAACTCTTGGGCACAGTCAGAACCTCGAGAGGGTAAAGTGGGGGGTGGGGAGAAAAAAACAAACACAGGTACTATCCCTCATAAACACGGAAGTAACATCCTAACTCTCCACCTGTCACATCCAACATACAGCACACGCCGACCACCCTGAGTCAACTCCAGAAACATTTGAACATGGAGAAAACAAGATAAAACAATTTGGAGAGAAACCTCATGTCCTCTGGACATGACAAGACTGTCCTGTACCATTCATGAGCCCAGGGCAGCCATGGTTACTGCACAATCGCGCCAGTCCCCAGCACCTCCCGAAAATCATTTTCTGTTCACGATTTAAAAGCAAACCAAATTTCATCAAAAAGGGGGAAAAAAAAGTGACTTCCTTTGTCAAAACAGCTATTTTTTAAAGGGAAGAATCTGTAATAAACAAGGTGGGAAGGGAAGATCTTTTTCCCTCTAAGATAACAGATCTTTTGGTGTTGAGACAAGGATGGACCAACTTACTGAGGTGACAGTGCAGACTCCAGGCCAGCCCATGTCTGCTAAGGCACTTCGTCACTGACAGTTAATAAGGGAGAGAGAGCAGGGCCAGCTGGATATTCGCAAAGGGAAAGCGATGGAGTGCACATGTAATGTCAGACAAAAAGCAAAAACATTTCTAGAACATAGAAAAATATTTTCTTGCTTAAAAATAGTGTGTGTGTGTGTGTGTATGTGTGTGTGTGTGTGTGTGTGTGTGTGTATGTGTGTACATGCACGAGTGACCATGTAGGGGGACATGAGTTCTTTACTAGTGAGACAACTAACTAGACAGAGCAGTAGGTGACACCCAAGCTGAAGGTTCACAGATCCGCTAAGGGACTGCCCTGCCCCACCCCAGCCAAAACCACCACGGTATCAGGGCATCCATTGCCCACTCACAGGGATGCAGGAAGTAAAACACGCTGTCACACGACATGAGCCACATGGAGCTCACAGACTGTGGTGGAAACACAGCAACTCTGGAAAACTCGTTCACCATTTCCAGTGAGTTAATCACATGACTGCCCTGTGACCTAACAACTCTTAAGGGTCTGACACAAGAGAAATGAGCACAACATGGTTTTATTTTGTGAAATTCCAAGCTGGGAACAACACATGTCTCTTAGCAGCGGCTCAGTGACAACAGTGCCTGCCTCCACGCAGGAGGGTCTGGATCCACCACCCTGTGAAAACAGACACAAATAGCACAGGGCTCAGTGGTTAAAGCACTTACTACTGTTCCAGAGGACCTAGGTTTGGTTCCCAGCACCCACATGGTAGCTCACAACTGCCTGTACCCCATGCCCACATGTGGTGCTTGCACGCATTCATGCACACACACAAGCAGGAACTCACATATATAAATAAAATAAATATGTAAATATTTTTTAAAATAATGTGTTGTGTATGTTACAAATGTGTGGGTAAAGTGGTATATAAGGCGTGGTGGTGCACGCCTTTAATCCCAGCACTTGGGAGGCAGAGGCAGGCGGATCGCTGTGAGTTCGAGGCCAGCCTGGTCTACAAAGTGAGTCCAGGACAGCCAAGGCTACACAGAGAAACCCTGTCTCAAAAAAACCAAGAAAAAAAAAAACCTTCAAGATACGATTATGAGTAAAACCATGAATAAATCTCATATATGCACACAGGGGGATCCAACCACAGAAGCACACATACTGTGTAGACCTCTCTCTCACCTGAACGCGGCGTTAGAGTCTACCTTGGGAAAAGGAGGAAGGGTGCAGAGTCACACGGGCAGGGGAGGGGGGCTCCAGACACCTGCTCCTTCACCTGGGTGTTTGCTTTGCAATAATGAACTGCACTGTGAGTTTATCTGTCGCTCACTCTATAGAAGTTCCTAACGACGACGCTTAAATACAAACACATGTCAGCATAAGGAGCCCGCTAGAACCTCATCTCAGTTCAAAACAAAGCGCTCTGCTAGCTTTACATGCACTGAGCTGCTGACAGCACGCCTGGGTCACATCACAGCCAGCAGGTCATATATGCTACTTCCTGGAGCCCTTGCGGGCCGAGCGCCTGCGTTTGCATATCAGTATATTATAAATTGCTCCTTGTTTATAGTCTATGTACTGCATTATGTTGGCTTTAAATATATGTGTATGTAGACAGGTCCAGTGCTTCAAGATACCACTAAAGGCGCAGGAAATACTGGCCTCGGCAGACTGGGAACAGAGTTTCTCACTAGGCAGAAAGTAGATTTGAAGCTCCTTTATCTTGTCCTTGGTGCCCACTGTGGCATCAGATAGCAAATATTTGATCATTTACTGAAGGAAATGGAAAAATCCTACCAATCTGCAAAGAACGTCTGGAGCTGTCACCGGCAGCTCTCAAACATTGCTCAGGAAACTGTCTGACAGATGCCTCTATTCGGGGCTGCATGAAAAGGTACTTTGTCTTTATAAATCACCACAGTGACACAATAGGCTTTCTTTCACTTTTAAAAATCAGTAAGTATGTATGCATACACATGTGAGTGTTTGTGTGCGTGGGGGGGTATGTGTGCGTGTGTGTGTGAGGGGTATGTATGTGCGTGACCATCCATGCACACGTGGCAGCAGCACACATGTGGAGATCAGAAGACAACTTCACGTCCTTGCCTGCCACGGCGCTGCATATGCCAAGCCAGCTGGCCCACGGCTTCTGGAGACTTTCCTGTCTCTGCCTCCCTCTCACCACAGGAGTCCTGGGGATCAGAACTCATGTGCTCACACAGGGGCAGCAATCACTTCACCCACCAAGTCATCTCTCTAACCCTGAGCTCTCTTTAGTATACACAAAGATACAAATCAGCAAATGCAAGGCAGAGTTTTTTAAGATTCCAAAATGCTTAAGGCTGGGAGGCAAATATCCCACCCCCTACCCCACTCAATAAATGGCAGCACTTTAACTCACTAGCCCCAACTCTGATACAGATGTCTCCGGCTCCACGCCTAGCACGCTCTGCCTGTCAGTCCTGTCAGCTCTGCCTCCGCTACTGCTACAGCCTCATGCCCATGACGGGTCTGGGCGCCATCCTGTCACCTTTTAGCAACAATATAAAGCTAAATCATTATTATTTTGGAGATGACAAAGAGGCTAAGAAATGCTCCCAGCCCTGGCTAGGACAGGGCAGGTGGCAACGAAAGCCTCCGCCAGCTGTGCCCATCTTCACACGGCCCTACTCCACCAGTTCCAGAAGCTCCTCTTCCGGCTCATGCTCGGCAAATGGGGATGAGGACATGGGCAGCTTAGCCATAGCTATGTTCAGCTGAGTAACATCTATGCGTCACCAACTGTCGCAAGCACCCCTGGCGTGCACGGATCTTGCCTTGCAGATCTCCCCCTAGAACCCGCTGGCTGAACACTACAGCTACGCCTCAGCTAAAGGAGGCTCTGCTGGTGTTCACCAACGCCAGTAATGACTCCAAGGATAATTCAGCATCCAACGTGCGGAAATAAATCAGTGATTGTCACTATATTACTTGATTGGCTGAACAAGATACTAAGTGGCATAGATGTTAGCAGGGCAAGTGAGGCCACTGGGACTAGGACAAGGTTGTGTGGCTACTATGGCATAGCATGGAGTATGGAGTAAGTGCAACCAACACAAAAGCACAGGGAAGCAGCTGCTGCACTATCTGCAGTCAAACCAGAAGAGCTAATGTCAAACACGGGGGAAAACCAGAGTGCCTGCAAATGATTCACAACCGGTGACATAACAATGCAGGTGAACTCGCCGCAACACGGCAACTGCTGCACTAGAAATAGCTTGTGCACTGTGTAGTTGCTAGGAGACCAGTTCATCTATCTCCCCTTTCTTAAGGTAGGGGAAAGAATAGCAGGCAAATTACAGTGGGCCCTGGGGAGCTCCCTCTACTTCAGAGGACCAGCTCTCCCCTGTCGGCTCTATTCACTCCAGAACACAGGCACACGGAGACTTTTCCAGCACTAACTCGGGCACATTCATCCCAACAGCTGGGAAGTTGCTGTAAAGGCCATGTGGGGGCGTGACACAGGCCAACTCCAGTGTGACCATAGCCCTGCTCTGTTACTATTCATGGGGAAACATCCTGAGTCCGAGCTGTGGCTCTGACCATCACTAGCATTCACCGTGCAGGAAAAGCACTTAAGGCCTTTGCTAACTCTCGGCTCATATGCTGTGATGTAACGAGGGATTTCCAAATTGCTCAAGCTACAGAAATGGACTCTGAGACCCGAAAATATCAAATGACATCTTGGTTTTTGATTCTGCTGTGGCTTTTCTCCTGGGGACAGGGTCTCTGTGTGGCCAGGCTGGTCTAGAACTTGCAATCCCCCTGCATCAGTCTCTCAGGTGCTCGCATTTGCCATCACAGGAACCGCCTTTAACTGTAGGGGAAAGCACATCAGAGGCTCCTTACCGTACGGCTTCTCCTCCGTTACCTTCCCGGTAGAATCCAGCGTGTCGGTAGCTTTCCCCAGCTCTCCGATGGCGATGTACCTCTAGGAAAGGAAATGACAAGAGCGGCCATGAGTGGCACAGGGCTGCTCAGCATGCCTTCCAACAAAGCACACCTTACCAACACTGCCAACCTGAGACAGAGTGAAGGAAACAAGGCACTGAAATTGCTTTGCTGGCTCATTTCTATTGTGTGGGAAGCATTTGTGAGGCCAGAAACATTCACAAACACCAGCCAACACGAGAAAGAAAAGCAAAGCCCATTAAAATGGCTTTAGGGCTTAGATGTATAGTATTATTGCACAGTTTCAGGACTATTTTTATACTGGGTACTCTGGTTTTTAAGGAAACTGCAAACACAGTCTGTTCTCTGATGAGTCCCACACACAAACATTCAACCAACCATAGATTTCAAATATCCTAAAAATAAAACGATCTCTGCTGATTATGTGCTTGCCATTACCCCTAAACGGTCCAGAGCAACATCTGCTTCCAGAACATTTTCTTCATAGGAGGTGCCATGTGGCATAAGCCTAGAGATAGGGGGTAAGAGGCAGGGCTGACTCGCATGCACACATCACATCGTGTTTTAGCAGGGCTCGAGGCCTGTGGACTATGGAACCAATACTCTGCAGGGAATGGGGACATTATATGCCCAAGAGTGGCAAGAACAGTGTGACAATACAACAGGGCACCACAAGGATCAATCATTTTACCAGGCGTACAATTAAGATGACTTCAAGCATAATGATGCGACACTACTCCAGGAAGCACTAACGACCAGTCTCAGTAGCAAGACTGTTCATTTAAAAAGCTAAGTATTGGAAACCAACGGGCAACACTGGGCTAGACACCAAATACAGCAGAGACATCTTAAACGCAGTGTTTCCTCAGTAAAGACAGCTGACACTACAGCTCTCTGAAGGGAAACTATTCAGAACTGATCATGCTCCATAAAGGACATTAGTGCTCATCAGACTAAGAGGGCTGAGCTCGGGCCGCTTCCCTCAGGGCACACCGGCACGGTGCATGCTTTCCACAGCTCTTCTCTTGGGGGCCTCACATGATGTGCTGAGAAAGGTGAAAGGACTATAATGTCCTGGAGAAATGAACCTTCACTTATGTGACTCTTAAGGTGACACTCTGGCCAGGTATAGTGCTGTACCCTTCCATCCCAGCACTTGGGAGGCAGTGGCAGTCCCATGTCTGTGAGTTTGAGGCCAGCCACGGCTGCTTAGTGAGCCCCAGGTAGGCTACATTAGTGACACCCTGTCTGGGGACAGAACCTCAAAGTACTGTGTAAAAATGCAAATTAATAATGATAAACCTGTGCTAGTAAAGGGACTAAAAATGAAAAAGAATATTAAAAATTATAGCTTCCACAAGTATGCACAGACACCACAGCAAAAGGCCTTTGATGAAGCTGCCTTCCTATCATATTTCTTATCAAAAATGAAATGGGCAGGGGGGTCTCCAATGCATTTGAATCATTTCATTTAAACATTGCATTAGGACTGGCAAGATTCAGCTTCTTACAGCTCCCCACACAGTCGCACCACCTGGGACTGGTGGCTTCTGTAGCTCGCGGCAGTCAACCTCAAGTCGCCGTCCCTTGGAGACGGAACAGGAGGATGAGGGTCAGGAGAAGCTCAGAGTCAAGCTGGTGGGGAGGCAATCACAGCTCCATCACAGATGGCGAGGTGCTTAAGTACATCTTAATTGCTCTAGAATCAGCTCGTCTTAAAGTAGGGAAAATAATAAGTGCCTCCTGAGAAGAAGCTGAGGATTTAAAGTGACAACCCTGTTCCCAGTCAACAGCGGAGAGCAATCGCTACCGCACAAAAACAGAGAGTGGATCTGAGGTAGCACTGGCCAGAGTGACTCACACAGTAACACAGAGTTCTTGTGGGCAGCAAAGCAGACTAGGGAGACAGCTCAGTGCCTGCTACACTGGGAGAACCAAGAACACACATAAAGGCCAGTGCTATAAGCAGAGACAAGCGGACCCCTAGGGCTCACTGGCCAGCCAGGCTAACCTAGTCAGCAAGCGCTGGGTTCTCAAAAACCAAGGTGAGTGGCTCCTGAGGAAGGGCACCCAAGGATGACCGCAGGCTTCCGCCTGCATGCAGACCTGCACAAACACGAGGTGGGGCGGGGGTGGGGCGACACACTGTCTATATTAAGAAGATCGTGATGATGTGTTACACGCTGTGCCTTTGACTGTACCCACAGTAGACCGCTATATAACCTGTTTGAAATGGGTGCCTTATGCTTGCCAAGTGTCCAACGTCCATTGTGGCTTCTAGCTCTGGATGTCCTTGGAACAAGCCAAGTGGACAACCTCAATTTTCTTCTCTTCAGTAAACACCAAACCCTTTCACTTCTCAAAGCACCCTGTTAATTTCCCATGCCCTGGAGCTTCCAGACCCTCACCTCCAAAAGATGGACAACAGTAGGTAATCAATATAAATTGCATACATAAAATGGGTGGGCGGCTGTCTCAAATGCAGATTCCCTAAGAACCATGAAAGGACGAGGTACTGTCCTCGGTGCGCGTGAAATTCCCAGACACAAACTGAACAGGCCACAGTGACCCCACAGCTCTAGGGAGTCACTGTGTGAAGAGGAAGGACACTGAGGACAACTCCGCTGACGGGAAGGGGCCTGGTGTGACTAGCCTGACAAGGGCCACTCTCCGTGGCTCATCTTCCTGGGCTCTCACGCATGGTGCTCAGCACAGACTGCCCGCACACATGCACTGTTTGCCGTGTCTCATCAATTGGTCCATCCTTCCCCAAGTTATAACGGTCAGCAGGCGCTGCTGCTCTGGTGTTCCCTACCGGACAGAGACGGCGTCAGCTTACCCCAGGCTGGCGGAGCTACACACAGGCCTGACGAGGGTCTGTGAGTGCGAGTCTCCACAGTTCTGTCCTAACTTCAGATATTTAGGCTATAGCTGGAAGCTCACAAAGAACACGGGGCCCTCCTGTATCCCCCCTGATATGTGGGTTCTTTTTAGGTGGCCTGAGGTCTACATTTTGGGTTCAGAACCCCTACTTGTACTTTAGAACTTACTGAAAAGCCCCAACAAATTTTTAATTAAGATTTATTTGTATTTTATATGCACAAGTGTTTTGTATGCACATATTTACACGCACCACAGGAGTGCTGCTGCCAGCAGAAGTCAGATGCCCTGGAACTGGACTTACACATGCTTGTGAGCCAGCACATGGGTCTGCTACATGTGGAACAAATGTCCTTAATCACTGAGCCACTTTTCCAGTCCTGCTGTGATCACTTCAAATATGCATAGTGTATCTTTCAACACTTCCTCTATCAGACGTTTAAAGTGAGCCCATACATTCTACCCCATCACAGTGCACATCTGGGAGAAATTCTGGTTTTGTTTGTTTTACTCTAAGATTGCAAATTTTTTTTAAAAGGCAAAATAATTAACATGGTTAATTTCAACGGAGCTGCCGAGAGCGTCTCAGGACTCCCTGGCTACACTGGCAAACTGACTGCCCACAAGATGGCTGTTCTCACTTTCCCTCAGACTGGCATCACTCAGGTACCTGTAAGCCACATGGAAAAGCCATTCAGACCAACCAAACCTCCAGCTCACCGCCAGCAAGATGACACGGGGACCACACACAGCTGAGCGTCCTCCCGTGGGGTCTACTTCCCACTCACCTACACTGGACATAGAACTGGGCTTTGGAGGTATTTACACTCCTGGATGGATACATGGGAGCTGCGAACTCTGTCAGTATTCATACATTTATTACAGCATGCAAATGGAAACCCTGCAGAAATTCCACTGAACTTTGTGCTCTTTGGGACTTGTGACTTCTGGCTGGAACCGCTGTCCCCTCCAGTCATCTCAAGCTTGCCTTGGAAGTTCACAATTCAAGACTGCACCCCCACCAAAAAAAGGCTTGGGGGAGGGCATATTACTTAGGATGAAGAACTTTTTTTTTTTTTAATTAGAAACCGATGGCACATGCCTTTAATCCCAGCACTCAGGAGGCAGAGGCAGGCAGATCTCTGGGAGTTCAAGGCTAGCCTGGTCTACAAAGCGAGTCCAGAACAGCCAAGGATACAGAGGAAGCTATGTCTTGAAAAAAATAAACAAAGCAAAAACTTAGAGACTAAAACCATGTTTGAATGTCTTCATTGTGAAAGGAAAAGCTCTCCACAGCTCCTCAGTGTCACCTTCACATCTCAACATATTCTTAGAAATATCTCAGGATTAAGAGGGCACAGAAAGGAACACACTGAACTGGCCTCTGAAGACTGAACAGATGCCGAAATCTTAAAGCCTGGCCGACCGTCACGGGAGTGCCACGGCTGCTGCTACAACATAGCATTCCTGGGGAACCGTCACCTCCTGAGCACATCCAGCGTGTGAACTGCAGCCAATGACACGGCTCCAATTGTGCCAGCTTTGCCCGAGAGGCCACTGTGGCATGCCTCCTTGTAGATGCGGGCTAGCCTCGTACCTGCACCAGGCTAATAAGAGCCCAGTTTCACCACAGGTCAACTCCTCATTTGCGCGCTTGGTCTCCAAGGCATCTGCAAAGCAGTCAGCTCTCGTCCTCATCTAGAAAGCTTGCTAAGGCAGCTCCCCGGAACTTCATCAGACCGGGAACTTCAACCACATGTGCTGCCCAGCGTCTGCACATCACACACCAGCCATCTGTCCAGTCTCCCAGAGTAATTTTATGTAAATTACATTTTATGCAGACCCACTTCTACATGGATTCCAATCTTTTTTTTTTTTTCTTCCTGAAACATGGCCTCATCGTGTAGGCCTGGTTGGCCTGGTACGTTCTATGTAGACCACGCTGGCCTTGATATCCACGGTCTCTGCCTCCTGCTTGGAACGCGGGGTTTAAAAGTGTGTGCCACCACACACCTGGCTTGTGAACTATTTTTGAATCCACATTTGTCTACACCCAAAATCCTTCAATGTGTGAAATTTCTGTCTGGAAAAAATCGTCACCCCACCCCACCCCTTTTTTCTTTAAAGAAAAAGCTTTTTCTTTCTGATCATTGTTGTTTTTCTCTACAGTGTGAGAAATTACAGGAATTAAAAACAGAAAGAAAGAAAGAAAAAAGAAAAGAAAAATTAACTGTATTCAAGATTCCCAACAGAACTTGTTTGGATGAAATTGACTTCAGGTGTGTACAGAATACGCAATCTACCAGGCCTGAAATTCAGAGACAGGGCTTGATGCCACGTGAAGTGCCCGGCACAATGGGAACTGTAAAGAAAATCTAGATGCTTTTCACACACATTATACACATAACCTCAAAACAGCAGTGAAGAAAGAAAAAAAAAGACTCAGGGTTCCAGAGAAAAAAGACCACAGGCAATACAAAGCCCAGTAAGGGCTCAGGGCACAGGGGTCAGGGCTCAGGGCTCAGGGCACAGGGCACAGGGCACAGGGCACAGGGCTCAGGGCTCAGGGCACAGGGCTCAGGGCTCAGGGCTCAGGGCACAGGGCACAGGGCACAGGGCTCAGGGCTCAGGGCACAGGGCACAGGGCTCAGGGCACAGGGCACAGGGCACAGGGCACAGGGCTCAGGGCTCAGGGCACAGGGCACAGGGCTCAGGGCTCAGGGCACAGGGCACAGGGCTCAGGGCACAGGGCACAGGGCACAGGGCACAGGGCTCAGGGCACAGGGCACAGGGCACAGGGCTCAGGGCTCAGGGCACAGGGCACAGGGCACAGGGCTCAGGGCTCAGGGCACAGGGCTCAGGGCTCAGGGCACAGGGCACAGGGCTCAGGGCACAGGGCACAGGGCACAGGGCTCAGGGCTCAGGGCACAGGGCACAGGGCACAGGGCACAGGGCACAGGGCTCAGGGCTCAGGGCACAGGGCACAGGGCACAGGGCTCAGGGCACAGGGCACAGGGCACAGGGCACAGGGCACAGGGCACAGGGCTCAGGGCACAGGGCACAGGGCACAGGGCACAGGGCTCAGGGCACAGGGCACAGGGCACAGGGCACAGGGCTCAGGGCTCAGGGCACAGGGCACAGGGCACAGGGCTCAGGGCACAGGGCACAGGGCTCAGGGCACAGGGCACAGGGCTCAGGGCTCAGGGCTCAGGGCTCAGGGCTCAGGGCACAGGGCACAGGGCTCAGGGCACAGGGCACAGGGCTCAGGGCACAGGGCACAGGGCTCAGGGCACAGGGCTCAGGGCACAGGGCACAGGGCACAGGGCACAGGGCTCAGGGCACAGGGCACAGGGCACAGGGCTCAGGGCACAGGGCACAGGGCACAGGGCTCAGGGCACAGGGCTCAGGGCACAGGGCACAGGGCTCAGGGCACAGGGCACAGGGCACAGGGCTCAGGGCACAGGGCACAGGGCACAGGGCACAGGGCACAGGGCTCAGGGCACAGGGCACAGGGCACAGGGCTCAGGGCACAGGGCACAGGGCACAGGGCTCAGGGCACAGGGCTCAGGGCACAGGGCACAGGGCACAGGGCACAGGGCTCAGGGCACAGGGCACAGGGCACAGGGCTCAGGGCACAGGGCACAGGGCACAGGGCTCAGGGCACAGGGCACAGGGCACAGGGCTCAGGGCACAGGGCACAGGGCTCAGGGCACAGGGCACAGGGCACAGGGCACAGGGCTCAGGGCACAGGGCTCAGGGCACAGGGCACAGGGCACAGGGCTCAGGGCACAGGGCTCAGGGCACAGGGCACAGGGCACAGGGCACAGGGCTCAGGGCACAGGGCACAGGGCACAGGGCTCAGGGCACAGGGCACAGGGCACAGGGCACAGGGCTCAGGGCACAGGGCACAGGGCACAGGGCACAGGGCTCAGGGCACAGGGCTCAGGGCACAGGGCACAGGGCACAGGGCACAGGGCACAGGGCTCAGGGCACAGGGCACAGGGCACAGGGCTCAGGGCACAGGGCTCAGGGCACAGGGCTCAGGGCACAGGGCACAGGGCACAGGGCTCAGGGCACAGGGCTCAGGGCACAGGGCTCAGGGCACAGGGCACAGGGCTCAGGGCTCAGGGCACAGGGCACAGGGCTCAGGGCACAGGGCACAGGGCACAGGGCTCAGGGCTCAGGGCTCAGGGCACAGGGCTCAGGGCACAGGGCACAGGGCTCAGGGCACAGGGCACAGGGCTCAGGGCACAGGGCACAGGGCACAGGGCTCAGGGCTCAGGGCACAGGGCACAGGGCTCAGGGCACAGGGCACAGGGCACAGGGCTCAGGGCTCAGGGCTCAGGGCACAGGGCACAGGGCTCAGGGCACAGGGCTCAGGGCACAGGGCACAGGGCTCAGGGCACAGGGCACAGGGCTCAGGGCTCAGGGCACAGGGCTCAGGGCACAGGGCACAGGGCACAAGCAGGCGCCACTCTCCACTTCCTCACACAGTGTGGGAGGGGCCTTGCTCCCGCCTGCCCACCATAATGGACCAAAGCCAGGAGCCCTGAACCTGGAGCCCAGGGAAAGGAAGACACTTTTGTCATGTATATTATCACGGCAGGACACAGAGTAGCTACTAATTGTTTCCTAACAAAAATGTGGTCATCAACACAGGGGTCAAAATAAAACGACTTTTATTTTAATAAATACGTAACATAAAACTGGAAGAAAAGCAAGACATCTATGCCTGATCCAAAATTCTGTGAAACACAAAATTAGGTTTCTGTGACGAGATGCACCTGGGATGTTCTATAAACGCTGCAGTCACCTGAGGCCCCTGAGTTCGCTGAGTGACAAGCAGCTTTTCTAGCAGAACACCAAAACGGTTCCTACCACATAAGGCCTGACCCAGATGTGTTTTCATCTTCAGTCATCACTTCTCTGGACACATGCCTGGAATTCACAAGCGAGCTCCCTCAGTAACACAGAGCACTGCACGTGCTCGTGATGCTGTGGAGAGACTGGACGGGTGGGCAGCAAATGTTTCAGTGACCTCAGCTAATTTGAGCTTTTGGGGGGCGAGAAGCCTGAGAAAGCTATTAGTGTAAAATGTCTTTTGTTACTGACACAAAAGTGATATGTTTATTGCAAAACTTTTAGAAAACACTAAATATATAAATGTAAGTATATTTATGTAAAATATAAAATATAAAATAAGTATAACCCTCACTCCTCTACTGAACTGGAATTATTTACATTTTATAGTTAAGAAACAATTAAAGCAACTGGCAAAATCTCGTATCAGAAGCAGACTGCAAACGCTGCGTGACAACGTTTGAGAACGATGTCTCAATCCACTCATAAATGACAACTTCCGCTTAACACCATTTTGGGCAGGAATGTGTCAGCTACATGTACATGGGAGGGCCAGCTGTGCGGGCTGCAGCCTGGACGTCCTGGCTCTCTCGTCAGTGGTCCCTTCTACTTCCTCCTTCTCTCCTTCCTCCCCTCCCAAGAGCCTACAAAAGGACTCTGTGTTTAGTCAAGGCTACTCCTTGCTGTCTTCACTTGTGGTGTGTGTGTGTGTGTGTGTGCGTGTGTGTGTGAGTGTGTAAGTCTATGTGGGGATGTGGGGGAGCCTGTGCATGTGTGTGTGAGTGTGTAAGTCTATGTGGGGATATGGGGGAGCATGTGCATGTGTGTGTGAGTGTGTAAGTCTATGTGGGGATGTGGGGAAGCATGTGCATGTGTGAGTGTGTAAGTCTATGTGGGGATGTAGGGGAGCCTGTGCATGTGTGTGTGAGTGTGTAAGTCTATGTGGGGATATGGGGGAGCATGTGCATGTGTGTGTGAGTGTGTAAGTCTATGTGGGGATGTGGGGGAGCCTGTGCATGTGTGTGTGAGTGTGTAAGTCTATGTGGGGATGTGGGGAAGCATGTGCATGTGTGAGTGTGTAACTCTATGTGGGGATGTAGGGGAGCCTGTGCATGTGTGTGTGAGTGTGTAAGTCTATGTGGGGATGTGGGGGAGCCTGTGCGTGTGTGTGTGAGTGTGTAAGTCTATGTGGGGATGTGGGGGAGCCTGTGCATGTGTGTGTGAGTGTGTAAGTCTATGTGGGGATATGGGGGAGCATGTGCATGTGTGTGTGAGTGTGTAAGTCTATGTGGGGATGTGGGGGAGCATGTGCATGTGTGAGTGTGTAAGTCTATGTGGGGATGTAGGGGAGCCTGTGCATGTGTGTGTGAGTGTGTAAGTCTATGTGGGGATATGGGGGAGCATGTGCATGTGTGTGTGAGTGTGTAAGTCTATGTGGGGATGTGGGGGAGCATGTGCATGTGTGTGTGAGTGTGTAAGTCTATGTGGGGATGTGGGGAAGCATGTGCATGTGTGAGTGTGTAAGTCTATGTGGGGATGTAGGGGAGCCTGTGCATGTGTGTGTGAGTGTGTAAGTCTATGTGGGGATGTGGGGGAGCCTGTGCGTGTGTGTGTGAGTGTGTAAGTCTATGTGGGGATGTGGGGGAGCCTGTGCATGTGTGTGTGAGTGTGTAAGTCTATGTGGGGATATGGGGGAGCATGTGCATGTGTGTGTGAGTGTGTAAGTCTATGTGGGGATGTGGGGAAGCATGTGCATGTGTGAGTGTGTAAGTCTATGTGGGGATGTAGGGGAGCCTGTGCATGTGTGTGTGAGTGTGTAAGTCTATGTGGGGATATGGGGGAGCATGTGCATGTGTGTGTGAGTGTGTAAGTCTATGTGGGGATGTGGGGGAGCCTGTGCATGTGTGTGTGAGTGTGTAAGTCTATGTGGGGATGTGGGGGAGCATGTGCATGTGTGTGTGAGTGTGTAAGTCTATGTGGGGATGTGGGGAAGCATGTGCATGTGTGAGTGTGTAAGTCTATGTGGGGATGTGGGGAAGCATGTGCATGTGTGAGTGTGTAAGTCTATGTGGGGATGTAGGGGAGCCTGTGCATGTGTGTGTGTGAGTGTGTAAGTCTATGTGGGGATGTGGGGGGGCATGTGCATGTGTGTGTGTGAGTGTGTAAGTCTATGTGGGGATGTGGTGAAGCATGTGCATGTGTGAGTGTGTAAGTCTATGTGGGGATGTGGGGGAGCCTGTGCATGTGTGTGTGTGAGTGTGTAAGTCTATGTGGGGATGTGGGGGGGCATGTGCATGTGTGTGTGTGAGTGTGTAAGTCTATGTGGGGATGTGGGGGAGCCTGTGCATGTGTGTGTGTGAGTGTGTAAGTCTATGTGGGGATGTGGGGGAGCCTGTGCATGTGTGTGTGTGAGTGTGTAAGTCTATGTGGGGATGTGGGGGAGCCTATGCATGTGTGTGTGTGAGTGTGTAAGTCTATGTGGGGATGTGGGGGAGCCTGTGCATGTGTGTGTGTGAGTGTGTAAGTCTATGTGGGGATGTGGGGGAGCATGTGCATGTGTGTGTGTGAGTGTGTAAGTCTATGTGGGGATGTGGGGGAGCATGTGCATGTGTGTGTGTGAGTGTGTAAGTCTATGTGGGGATGTGGGGGAGCATGTGCATGTGTGTGTGTGAGTGTGTAAGTCTATGTGGGGATGTGGGGGGGCATGTGCATGTGTGTGTGTGAGTGTGTAAGTCTATGTGGGGATGTGGGGAAGCATGTGCATGTGTGTGTGAGTGTGTAAGTCTATGAGGACGTGGAAGGGCATGTGCATGTGTGTGTGAGTGTGTAAGTCTATGTGGGGATGTGGAGAAGCATGTGCATGTGTGAGTGTGTAAGTCTATGTGGGATGTGGGGGAGCCTGTGCATGTATGTGTGAGTGTGTAAGTCTATGTGGGGATGTGGGGGAGCATGTGCATGTGTGTGTGTGAGTGTGTAAGTCTATGTGGGGATGTGGGGGAGCATGTGCATGTGTGTGTGAGTGTGTAAGTCTATGTGGGGATGTGGGGGAGCATGTGCATGTGTGTGTGTGAGTGTGTAAGTCTATGTGGGGATGTGGGGGAGCATGTGCATGTGTGTGTGTGAGTGTGTAAGTCTATGTGGGGATGTGGGGGAGCATGTGCATGTGTGTGTGAGTGTGTAAGTCTATGTGGGGATGTGGGGAAGCATGTGCATGTGTGTGTGAGTGTGTAAGTCTATGTGGGGATGTGGGGGAGCATGTGCATGTGTGTGTGAGTGTGTAAGTCTATGTGGGGATGTGGGGGAGCCTGTGCATGTGTGTGTGTGAGTGTGTAAGTCTATGTGGGGATGTGGGGGGGCATGTGCATGTGTGTGTGTGAGTGTGTAAGTCTATGTGGGGATGTGGGGAAGCATGTGCATGTGTGTGTGAGTGTGTAAGTCTATGTGGGGATGTGGGAGAGCCTGTGCATGTGTGTGTGTGAGTGTGTAAGTCTATGTGAGGACGTGGGGGGGCATGTGCATGTGTGTGTGTGAGTGTGTAAGTCTATGTGGGGATGTGGGGAAGCATGTGCATGTGTGAGTGTGTAAGTCTATGTGGGGATGTGGGGGAGCCTGTGCATGTGTGAGTGTGTAAGTCTATGTGGGGATGTGGGGGAGCCTGTGCATGTGTGTGTGAGTGTGTAAGTCTATGTGGGGATGTGGGGGGCATGTGCATGTGTGTGTGTGAGTGTGTAAGTCTATGTGGGGATGTGGGAAAGCATGTGCATGTGTGAGTGTGTAAGTCTATGTGGGGATGTGGGGGATCCTGTGCATGTGTGAGTGTGTAAGTCTATGTGGGGGAGCCTGTGCATGTGTGTGTGTGAGTGTGTAAGTCTATGTGGGGATGTGGAGGGGCATGTGCATGTGTGTGTGTGAGTGTGTAAGTCTATGTGGGGATGTGGGGAAGCATGTGCATGTGTGAGTGTGTAAGTCTATGTGGGGATGTGGGGGAGCCTGTGCATGTGTGTGTGTGAGTGTGTAAGTCTATGTGGGGATGTGGGGGGGCATGTGCATGTGTGTGTGTGAGTGTGTAAGTCTATGTGGGGATGTGGGGAAGCATGTGCATGTGTGTGTGAGTGTGTAAGTCTATGAGGACGTGGAAGGGCATGTGCATGTGTGTGTGAGTGTGTAAGTCTATGTGGGGATGTGGGGAAGCATGTGCATGTGTGAGTGTGTAAGTCTATGTGGGATGTGGGGGAGCCTGTGCATGTGTGTGTGAGTGTGTAAGTCTATGTGGGGATGTGGGGGAGCATGTGCATGTGTGTGTGTGAGTGTGTAAGTCTATGTGGGGATGTGGGGGAGCATGTGCATGTGTGTGTGTGAGTGTGTAAGTCTATGTGGGGATGTGGGGGAGCATGTGCATGTGTGTGTGTGAGTGTGTAAGTCTATGTGGGGATGTGGGGGAGCATGTGCATGTGTGTGTGTGAGTGTGTAAGTCTATGTGGGGATGTGGGGGAGCATGTGCATGTGTGTGTGAGTGTGTAAGTCTATGTGGGGATGTGGGGAAGCATGTGCATGTGTGTGTGAGTGTGTAAGTCTATGTGGGGATGTGGGGGAGCATGTGCATGTGTGTGTGTGAGTGTGTAAGTCTATGTGGGGATGTGGGGGAGCCTGTGCATGTGTGTGTGTGAGTGTGTAAGTCTACGTGGGGATGTGGGGGAGCCTGTGCATGTGTGTGTGAGTGTGTAAGTCTATGTGGGGATGTGGGGGAGCATGTGCATGTGTGAGTGTATAAGTCTATGTGGGGATGTGGGGAAGCATGTGCATGTGTGTGTGAGTGTGTAAGTCTATGTGGGGATGTGGGGGAGCCTGTGCATGTGTGTGTGTGAGTGTGTAAGTCTACGTGGGGATGTGCGGGAGCCTGTGCATGTGTGTGTGAGTGTGTAAGTCTATGTGGGGATGTAGGGGAGCATGTGCATGTGTGAGTGTATAAGTCTATGTGGGGATGTGGGGAAGCATGTGCATGTGTGTGTGAGTGTGTAAGTCTATGTGGGGATGTGGGGGAGCATGTGCATGTGTGTGTGTGAGTGTGTAAGTCTGTGTGGGATGTGGGGGAGCATGTGCATGTGTGTGTGTGAGTGTGTAAGTCTATGTGGGAATGTGGGGGAGCATGTGCATGTGTGTGTGAGTGTGTAAGTCTATGTGGGGAGGTGGGGGGGGCATGTGCATGTGTGTGTGAGTGTGTAAGTCTATGTGGGGATGTGGGGAAGCATGTGCATGTGTGTGTGAGTGTGTAAGTCTATGTGGGGATGTGGGGGAGCATGTGCATGTGTGTGTGAGTGTGTAAGTCTATGTGGGGATGTGGGGGAGCATGTGCATGTGTGTGTGTGAGTGTGTAAGTCTATGTGGGGATGTGGGGGAGCATGTGCATGTGTGTGTGTGAGTGTGTAAGTCTATGTGGGGAGGTGGGGGGGGCATGTGCATGTGTGTGTGAGTGTGTAAGTCTATGTGGGGATGTGGGGGAGCATGTGCATGTGTGAGTGTATAAGTCTATGTGGGGATGTGGGGAAGCATGTGCATGTGTGTGTGAGTGTGTAAGTCTATGTGGGGATGTGGGGGAGCATGTGCATGTGTGTGTGTGAGTGTGTAAGTCTATGTGGGGATGTGGGGGAGCATGTGCATGTGTGTGTGTGAGTGTGTAAGTCTATGTGGGGATGTGGGGGAGCATGTGCATGTGTGTGTGTGAGTGTGTAAGTCTATGTGGGGATGTGGGGGAGCATGTGCATGTGTGTGTGTGAGTGTGTAAGTCTATGTTGGGATGTGGGGGGCATATGCATGTGTGTGGACACAGAGGTTGACATACGTGTGTGTGTGTGTGTGTGTTGGCACAGGTTGATAGTGGAATATCGTCCATGAATACCCCCCTCACTGAACCTGGAGCTCAACATTCATCCTACACTGGGTAACCAGCTCCTGGATCTACACGTCTCTGCCCTCCAGCAATGGGGCACAGGCCCATGCCACCATGCCTGGTACTCTATGCTGTGTGCTGCACTACTGAGCCATCTTCCCAGCAACCCTCAGTGTCTTCATTTCACAACTACTGAATAAACCGTGTTTTCATTCAAAAGTACACAGTTAACAAAATGGTCCTGCTTTTTAAAAATCCCACGGCTAAAAACAAAAACAAAAACATCCCAGGACTAGAAATAAGAGCTCAGTGGGTAAAGCATTTGCCATGTAAACACTATGTCCACATTCCCAGAGCCTGTGATGAGCAGGCATGGTAGCACTAGCATGTGCATGTACACACGTGCATACAGACACATAGACACATACAGACACAGACACACACACATACAGACACACACAGACACACAGAAACAGACATACACATACATACAGACACACACAGAGATACACAGACACACATACATATAGACAGACACAGACATATACACAAATACATAGACACACACACACACACACACACACACACACACACACACACACACACACAGAGTCCTCCAGTAGAATTTATAGTCTATAACTTCCTTTCAGCTAAGAAATATCACATGTTAAGAAACCTAAATCTAAGAGCAGATTACTTTGAACTAGCTGTTAGCAGCATCTACTGATCTGTATTTCAGTCTGAAAGGAGTCTGACTGGAGCACACATTATCAGCTCCCAAGCACCAGTTTCCAGGTGTTTGCAAATGCACCGTATAATGTCAGGTGCTGAGTATGGTGGCAAACCTTAGTCCCAATATTTGGGAGATATAGATGTTTGAGGGTAACCTGGTCTACACAGCAAGTTCCAGGCCAAGCCAGAGATACATAGTTAACATCCTGTCTTTTAAAAAAAAAAACCCTCATATTTAGGCAAATGTCAGAATTTACAATACTATCTTAGCATTTGCAAACTTCAAGATAATACTGAACATTATTTTTAAAAAAGTATGTGCATTTATCTGTTTTTGTGTCTAGGGAAAGCAATAAAACCAGCATTCACCTAGTGAATGTAAGGCCAGATGGGGGTACATAAATGGGACTGTATTAACCAAAACAAAAGCAAGTGTGTTGCTGAGAGTAATTCATTGATCTCTAGGCTCCTTGTTAACTGCTATTGTATATTAGCTGTTTGACCTCTGATCAGTTTTCTTTATTTTTTTTTACATATATCTATGAGACCCTACTGTACTTTTAAAATTATTATTACCTAAAGTTAATAAACTCAAAGTCTCAAATTTGCATGGCAAAAAAAAAAAAAAAAGAAAGAAAGAAACCTAAATATAATGAGCATCTAAGAACCTCCTCATGGAGATGGCTTCAAATGTGGCAAACAAGCCACTGGGCAAAATGTCCTCATCTCTACCACAGACAGAATTCTGCCTAAAAAATGGGCAAGCGCGGATGCAGGTAGAGTCAATGGCCAGACTCTGCCAAGACAGGGTAAGCAAGTCCTCAATAGCTCCTGTCTCACAGTTATGTCTGTCAGATATACTGGGCCAGAAGGCTGAAGAAGATGCTCCAACATTATAGAGAGTTTTGGGTGACTGGTCAGGTAGCAAACTGTCTCTGTCATCTTCTCATTTGGAAAGCTACTAACCCGCTCTCCTGTATACTCAAATAATCAAGTTTATTCCTTCTCAAGTCTCTGATGGGGTTGAAAACCAGGTAGTTTAGTTTTACAATGAAGCTTAATTGTTTAGGGGTTAAGATGTTTTTAGGTCTAGATAGGTGTTCTAAGTTGATAATGATAAGATGTGATGGAGACTGATTTACATTCAGAATTTTAGATGCCCCGAGATAGGAAAGATGTCTTCTTCAAGGTTGTCAAATACAAATAGCCAAAACACTAAGAATGTAGCATTTATATAATTCCTGACTGTGTCATGGTTCTTCTTGCCATAGGTAATCTATTGTATATATGTATAATAATATAAATGTATATGTACAAAACTAAAATAAAGAAAAAAATCTAAATGTAGAATTTAGATTTTAATTTTAATTTAGATTATAGATTTATATATTAAATAAATATATTTATATTAAATATTTAATATAAATTTAGATATATTTAAATTTTTAGATATAAAATTGAAATTAGACTTAAATTTAAAATATTTTTAGTCTAATTGTTTGAGTTATAGCCTTGTGTTTACAGGCATTGTGATGGATAAGAAAGACACTTGACCATGCAAATTATACTTTATTTATTTTTTAATTTTTGAGATAGGGTTCTCTGTGTAGTTGAGGCTGGCTTTGAACTTGCAATATTCCTATGTCAGCATGCCAAGTCCTGGAATTACAGTCCTGGGCCACCACATCTGGCAATGTGTTTATAACAGTTGAGGAACTTTAGGTTTGGTTTTGTTTTTTAATGTCTATGAATGGTTCATCTGCATGCATGTATGAGCATACATGAGCACCTGTTGCCCTCAAAAGTCAACAGAGGGCGTCAGGTCCCCTGGAACTGGAGTTATGGTTTGTTGTGACCATCACACAGGTGCTAGGAACTGAACCTAGGTCCTTAGCAAGAGCAACAAACACTCAAGTCCTCTGAGCCATCCCAGTCACCTGGGTTTCTTTCTTCCTTTCTTTTTTCTTTTTTCTTCATTTATTAATTTTTAAAGATTTATTTATTTATTAAGTATACAGTGTTCTGCCTGCATGTACACCTACACACCAGAAGAGGGCATATGTGAGCCACCATGTGGTTGATGGGAATTGAACTCAGGACCTTTGGAAGAGCAGGCGGTGCTCTTAACCACTGAGCTGTCTCTCCAACCCTCTTTCTCTTTTAAATTAATGACATGTAGGTCACTGTGGTGGTTTGGTGAGAACAGCCCCATCTGTTTGAGTACTTGGCCTTCAGTTGGTGGAATTGTTTGGGAAGGATTAGGAGGTGTGGCCTGGCTGGAGGTGGTGTGTCACTGGTTGCCAGTTTTGAGGTTTCAAATGACACATGCCATTCCCAGCATGCTCTCTGCCTCGTGCTTGTGGTTTGAGATGAGAGCTGTCAGCTGCTGCTCCGTCTGCCTGTCACCATTGTTCCACCATCACAGACTCTGACCTTCCGGAACTCTGGTCCAATTAGACTCCTCTATAACCTGCCTGGCTCAGGGTGGTTTATCACAGCAATAGAAAAGTAAGACAATCACTGAGAAACACATCAAAGAAGAAAAGCATCGTGACAGTCTTACCTTGGACCCCGACAACATACTGGTCAGCATTTTTGTTCCTCTTCCAATCCCAACCACTATGAAAGAAAGAAATATTTTGACAATCTATTCTGAAAACGAAGTTCATCAAAAATTGGCATATCTTGTTCATAATTTAGTGGCCTCTGTAGTGCAAGGTTATTAAGAATGTACATTTAACAGGACTTGGGGCTCCTATTTATCCAGTTGGACGGTGTCAGGCAACTGAGAAATTCTGATAGAAAAAGAGAAAAAAAATAATATCTACTCATCCCCAAATATTAAACACAGCAAATGCCTCATCCCAGCCAATCAGAAGATGAATATTCAGAGCTGTCTCCAAGGATGCGCTGGGACTTTATATGGGTACCATAAAAAATACATGGTACAATTAGCCATGTTCAAGTGCTGATGAAATCCTGACAGGATTCATTACTAAACAAAGCAAAAGCCATCATTGGAGCTAACGAACCATTAAGGATGATTAGTAGCAGGCAGTACACAATCAAGAAAAGAAAAACACGGTTAATGAGCCCAACAGAGAGAAAACTACAGCTGGAGTGAGGGCCCACAAACCAACCGCCTCGGCTCAGAGCAGCCACCCACAGTGCGGCCGCTGCCATGCCTTCCGTCTCAAACACTTCTTATCCTACACGCCACAGCTCACCACGGAGAGCAGAGAGGATCTGATTTTTTTTTTTAATATAAAAGCGGGCAGTTTTGTTGTAAGGATCCCAGTATTTACCATCAGAACACAGTGTAATGCTACAAGTCAGAGTCCAGAGGAAACAGGAGAAGGCTGACAGCTGAAGAGGATGACCAGCAGCATCCACAGCAGCTCAGATTTAGTTCCCACCTTCTCGTTCACCACGGCCCTCTCTACCTCAGACACGACGGAGCCGAGGCCTGCAGACACTAAGAATGTCGCCCTGCTTCTTGAGGCCGGAGAAGGATGAGGTGGGGCTGAAGTTCAAACCAAACCGCCTGGTCTCCTCAGCCCAGCCAGCAGCCTGACCCCCGCACATCTACATCCCAGCTTTCCTTTTCCAGCTCGGACCACGGCTCAACTGCTCCTGAGGCCCTCACTGTGCACACTGCCAAGTTCCTGGAAGACTCAACTACGTCCCAGCTCCTTAGTATCCAAAGCTTAACCTTCCAAATCCAGCCCAAGCCTCAAACCACTCATAAAGCCTATCCCGAAAGCCTGACCCCCACGACACGCACTGGGTGGACACTTTATCTCCAAGTAGTCATAATAGTCCAGAACTAAGGTCAAAGGCCATCTGCCCGCAGTAGCTCTGAAGAGATCAATTGTCTTCAAACAGCAGCGCTTGCTAATGCTGCTGAGGAGGCAGAAACTGTGCAGAAGAGCAACATGGATTTGATGTGATTTGACCTCGTATAGATGACTCCCTGGGGGATAGCTTTTGAGCACCAACTGCGTGCAGTCCTGAGAGGACAAGGAAGCCAGAGAACTCATTCCTGACTCTGACTCTGACACCCGTATTCTCAGGGGAAGGAAACTGCAGACAGGGAGCACTCAGGGCTCAGAGCTGAATGGCACATGATGGTGCCCGTGAGTGTGGACTCACAGAGGGAGGAGCGCTGGGGAGGCCGCAGGACCACCCAGAAGACTCAGGCCAAAGGCTTCATTCAGCTCTGCAAAAGGAGAGAGCTGGCGAGGAACACCCGTGGAGAGGAGCCGCGCTGGTGTCTCCACGTGCGCCTCTGTGACGGTGCCAGGGTCCTTGGAACCAGAATTACAGAGAGCTGTGAACCGCCGTGTGGGTGCTAGGATTTGAACCCTGGTTCTTTGAAAGAGTAGCCAGAGCTCTTAACCACCGAGCCATCTCTCCAGCCCCAAGAATCACGTTCTAAAGGAACAGGCTGGGCAAATTCTCAGACATGAGAGCGGGAGTGGTGGGCTCGCTGACCTCACAAGCAGACTGCCGAGTGTGAGTTTGAACTCAGCCACGGCTTCTCTGTGATGACGGCTTCCAGACTAATTATGTGGTCTAGAGCAACGAAACTTCTGGGAGACACTTGAGAGTCACCCGAAAAACCCTCTCGTTTTGTATTTAAGAAGAATCAAGGCCAAAGACGTGAGGGGTTAATGGAAGGTCCTGGCCCAGCAGTGTTTTCTGGAAGGAGCACCTGCAGCTGGGACCCTGCCTGGCAGCAGCTTTCTCCTGAGGGGCTGGATTTGCAGTCAAGGCATAGACAGACGACCCCACCCGACTCCCAAGCCCTGCGCCCGCTTGATCATGTGAAATCCTAGTCTATATCTATTGTACAGGCACGGAGTTACATCCTAACAGGAAGATGACTGTCACCAAAGTTAAGAGGGCATCTCAGGACCTGGAAAAGCCAGTGCAGGAGACAAGAGAAACTGCAGTTACAGGAAAGCAGACACACAGCCTGGGAAATGTGGAGTGCGCTGGATAAAAGGGTTTTTGTTTTTTCTTTTTTTAATTACTATTTTGTTTTGAAATTGTATTCTTTAAAAATTTTAAATTCTGTTAAATTTAAATAAATAAATAAATCCTGCACCAGTAATCTCAGCACTTGGGAAGTTCGAGGCTGACTGGGTCTACAACTGGAGTCCAGGACAGCCAAGACTACACAGAGAAACCCTGTCTCCAAAAAACAAACAAACAAACAAACATCCTGTATCTCAAAGCCTCCATCAGGCCCCAGTGCATTAGTCTCTGGTTATAAAGGGGTCATCTGTGGACAGGCCAGGGCACTATGCTGCCTTTCCACAGCTGCCAACACAAGGACGCTCTCACTGGTGTTTAGCTTATTTGCTAACACCTGGGACAGGCGGTACCATTACGGTTCTAAGAATCTCCTTAGTAACTCAAGCGAGTGAGAGCTCCTACTTGGAAAGATGCTCCTAACAAAGTCAACCAGATAGAGAGAGCCCAGTAATGACCTCAGCGGCCTCAGCTGCGGGGCTGATCACACAATCGTATTTACTGTTGTAAAATACTGATGTAAAATATTTCTGTTGAGAGAAAGAGACACACAGAGAGACAGAGAGCCACAAAGCAGAGCTCCGTTTTAGCACAGGCCTGGGCAGAGGCTGGAGGGGCGGCTCTGTGCTGAGCTCTGGCTGCTCTTCCAGAGGACTGCGGTTCAGTTCCCGGCCCCCACAGGCAGATTATGACCAACCATAACTCTAACTCCAGGGGGTCTAACACCCTCCTCCGGCATCACTTAGAGACACAAAATAAAAAGGGGAAAGCAAGCACGAATAGAGACTGAGAAGAAATATGGCGACCGTATGGCGGGCGATGGCTGCTGGGAACACAGCACAGCACACGTGATTAGTACCAGCTTTGTGTGTGATCCTCCTGAAAGGCCCACTGTGCCTCAAGCCTGCAAAGTCAAACGCACCTATGTAAAGCGATAAGCAGAAACTTAGTCTCCACGTTGAGGGCCTGACGGTAAAAGTGTGTGTGACTTCCGTGTTGCTGCTGTAACAACTGTCACCGCCCTGGCGCATGGTTCTCAAGTCAGAAACCCAGAGCAGCTTACAATGGGCTAGGACGATGATTACACAGCAATTTAAAAAGAACTCGGGGACTGGCGTGGCTGTGCTCCTTCACAGTCCCAGGGGAGAAGCTGGCTAAGAGCCTCCCCAAGGGGCTGAGTGTCCTGCCTTTTCCAGCTCAGAGACGCTGCTCACACTTGTGGCTTGGGATCCCTTCCTTCTTCAAAGGCAGCGACCACATCACTGCAGCCTCCACTGCCACATGTCCCAACTTCCCTGGGCCTCTTCGGTTTTAGGACGTGCAGTGGGCTTACCTGGAACTCCAGGTAACGTTATTACAGTCACCTGACCACCAACACTAACCTGGCTGCCCCCATGTGACATAACCCAGCATGCTCGGGGGGGTGTGGATGCCCCCATGTGACATAACCCAGCATGCTGGGGGGGTGTGGATGCCCCCGTGTGACATAACCCAGCATGCTGGGGGGGGGGGGGTGTAGAGAGAACTCCAGTGAAGAACTCTTGCCTCCAAATATACTGGTTCATTTTGCAGGCGCACCTGTAACTATTTCATATATATATGAAATAGAATGAAAACCCTTATTTTATCCTCAAATTGCCACCTTACATTAGTGGTTCTAAACCTGTGGGTCACAATCCCTTTGGGGTCAAGTGACTCACATGAGTTTCATATCAGGTATTTTACATAACAAT
This sequence comes from Acomys minous, assembly GCF_964271855.1. Classification (NCBI taxonomy): domain Eukaryota; kingdom Metazoa; phylum Chordata; class Mammalia; order Rodentia; family Muridae; genus Acomys; species Acomys minous. The sequence goes on from NC_140484.1 coordinate 3,683,993, forward strand.
TAACAACAGCAGCAAAATTACACTTACGAAGTAGCAATGAAAACAATTTTATGGTTGGGAGTCACTGTATTAAAAGCTCACAGCATTAGGAAGGTTGAGAACCAATACCTTGGATCCTAAATCTGCACCATTATTACAATGAACATGGTTTCTAAAATGCGTAAAGCACTTCCAAGTAAGATGGCAGAATAAACGCTGCCCCGTAGCAAGCACAGAGTCTGGACAGGGAAGAACGGAAAAGCGAATGAGAGAAAGGGACAGAGGGACAAAGGATGACGGGACAGTTGAAAAGCACGAAACCACAGCATGGAGACTCAGTTCTCCCTGGAAGGGGAGGGAAACCCTGACACAAAGGAAACAACAGCACACAAACCACAGGAAATCACAACCCTGCGCCAGTCCCAGGTAAACACACCAGCACTGGTCTCTGAGTTCACCTGAACCCCCACCCACAGGGCAGACTCTGATTTTAGATGACCCAGAGGAATCCCCTCTAATAATTTCTCCTCGTACTCCCTCCATTTTTCACCAATGTCTTTAGTTTCTTCTTTTAAAAAGGCTTTTACGGGGCTTGGCATGGTTGGGCGTGCCTTTAATCCCAGCACGCAGGGAGCAGAGGCAGCGGGTGAGAGCAAGTAAGGAGCACGCACGAGAGCAATGAAAGTTGGTTTCTAGTAATATGGGGATGCCCGTGACTGGAGGCCCAGTATACACATCCTAATATATGCATCCATAGGATGCAACCTCAGAAAGTCTTAAAATATACCCTAGCCTATGGATATACACCTTTGCAGTCATAAAGGTTTAAAAGGAGAAATGCTAGTTTCCTCTCAATCCATACTATCAAATTTTCTCCCACAAGCAATTAAACCAACAAACCCTGTGGAAAGCAGATGGCTTCCCCTCAGGAACTATCAGGGTTACAGCCTACGGAGAACTAATTTGAGGTTAGATTAGCTACAGCAGCACCCCAAAGCTGTGTGCTCTGCCTCGTCGGTAGCCTCAACTGCCCCATGTCCATAGTCTCTAAAGTAACTAAGACTTGTGGTTAATAACGCACTGTGACTTAGCATAGCAGGGACAGGACACTGCAGGGCCTCTCTACCTCCTGTGGAGGGGACACTTGGCTTGGTAACTATGTTGAAATGCAAAGTATAGACGATGTTTCTCTCAGGGAAATAAGTCAGAAACATAGTACCCAAGTCTCTTTGGGACTGGGAAGTGCTTACCCAGGTGCCCTCTGCCTGTGTGGTAGCACAGAATTCCAGATTCCAGAAGCAAACTGCGGTTCATATAGTCAAGGCACAGCAAACCATGTGACAACCCAGGAAAGGGTGGAAACAGTTCCTACATCCAAGTTCACAGATGCTGGCCACGCCCAAGCCTTCCCAAAAACAACAGCTTCATTCCTGGTGTGTTAACTGCTCTGCTCATGTTTGAACCTTTGCTCAAAGTCCATGCACACCCACGAGAGGCGATAGTGGGTATTCCGTGTGCTGTGTGCTGTATGTGCTGTGTGTGTCATGTGCCATGTCCATGTGCTGTGTGTTGTGTGCCATGTGTTGTGTGCTTTCTGTTCTGTGTGCTGTGTGTGTTTGTGCTGTATGTGCTGTGAGTGCTGTGTAGCTATGTGTGCTGTGTGCTGTGTGTGTTTGTGCTGTATGTGCTGTGTGTGCCGTGTGCTGTGTGTCTGTTTCTGCTGTATGTGCTGTGTGTACTGTGTGCTGTGTGTGTGTGTTTGTGCTATATGTACTATGTGTGCCGTGTAGCTGTGTGTACCGTGTGCTGTGTGTGTGTTTGTGCTGTATGTACTATGTGTACTGTGTGCTGTGTATGCTGTGTGTGTGTTTGTGCTGTATGTAATATGTATGCCAGGTAGCTGTGTGTGCCGTGTGCTGTGTGTCTGTTTCTGCTGTATGTGCTGTGTGCTGTGTGTGCTGTGTTTGTGTTTGTGCTATATGTACTATGTGTGCTGTGTAGCTGTGTGTGCCGTGTGCTGTGTGTCTGTTTCTGCTGTATGTGTTGTGCTGTATGTGCTGTGTGCCCTGTACCACACTCTTGGACTAGAACACTCCAAGGTGCATGCAGAAACCAGGAGTAAGACGGTTTAGCCTGCATTGGCCAGCATTTCTGGTATCAAAGGAGCACGCCGTTAAACCCTTCCCGTCTCTCACCCAGAACACCTTGTGCCGCACTGTCCAGCGTCCCTCCATGTCCAATTTTCAGTGTCTTCTTTTGCCTCTTGTTCCACTCTGGAGAAGGCATGCCAGCTTCTGTGAGAACATCAGGATGAAAAACCATTACCAAGACCAGCCGGAGGGACATGGACGACACAACTTAGTACAGATGTCAGGCTATGACCACATCACTTACAAAAAGCAGATTCTAACATGTACAGTGCAGTCGTACATGCTCTGAACCATGAGTCTGAGGCCAGGGCAGTCTACATAGTGAGTTCCAGGCTAGCCAAGGACACGCGCTGAGACCCTGTCTCAAAAACTAAACAATAAAAACTGTACAGCCAGGGCCAGGAAGAAAGTACAGTTGGTAAAGTGCTTACCACGCAAGCAGGAGGAACTGAGTTCAATTCCCAGGGCTCACATTAAGGACAACATTGGGCGTGGTGATATGAATTTCCACTCTCTGACCTGGGGCAGGGGGATGGTCTCTGGGGCTCACTGGCATCTACTTAATGAACGCCAGCCCAGTCAGACACCTTGTCACAAAAAATAATGTCCACAGAGGAATGACATCTGAGGTTGCCCTGCACACACGTGTAAACACATACACACGTACACACATGTGCACACACAGAGGCTCACACATGTGCATGCATACACCCCACACATGCACACACACACAGACATACACACACGTGCATACACACCAACATGTACACACATGTGTGCACATGTACACATACACACATGCACAAACTCCCTAAATTACAAAAGAACAGTATTTCAAAGTTAGTGAACGAGAAACTAGAATTCATTTTCTTTAAGGAAAACATTTATTATTTATTTATCTATCCATTGTTTAAATATATTTTATTAATTTATTCATATTACATCTCAATGGTTATCCCATCCCTTGTATCCTCCCATTCCTCCCTCTCTCCCATTTTCCCCTGACTCCCCTCCCCTATGACTGTGACTGAGGGGGACCTCCTCCCCCTGTATATGCTCATAGGGTATCAAGTCTCTTCTTGGTAGCCTGGTATCCTTCCTCTGAGTGCCACCAGGCCTCCCCATCCAGGAGACATGGTCAAATATGGGGCACCAGAGTTCGTGTGATATGTTTGGATGTTCTGGTTGCATGTAAATCTATGTGCCATGTGCATGCAGTGCCCAAGGAGGCCAGAAGAGGGCACCAGAGCCCCAGGAACTAGAGTAATAGATGCAATGAGACACCAAGTGGATGCTGGGAATCGCACCTGAGTCCTCTGGAAGAGCAGCCAGCGTCCTTATCTGTGGATCTAGCCATGCCCCAGTAGTTAGAAAAGAACAAGCTGCTGGTTGTAAATGTCTCGGTCAGCACCTCTGAACGTTGTTGATTTCCTGACTGTAGCACATGAGCCTCGAAGATTAGGCTGGATTTCAACTGCTTCACCTTCCATCCGCAATGCACCATGGGTCTCTGACAGTGAAATAACAAAAATGCACTGGGGTGAAGGAGAGATAAACCTGTTTTTTAGGATCCCAAGTGAGGGATCGGAATGGTCTCGTGAGAGAACAGGTGAGGTTAATCCACTAGAAGAGCAACCACCTCGTGCAGGAGCTTAATTGTTGCCAGCTAAAAAGATCCTGTGAACAGACTCTGGGAGGAGATATATAAATGAGCCCAGAACTGGAGGTGGGGCTTTTTGGAGATTTCGGATAGTTTTGGCTGTTCATCACTGCACTTTGAGATGCTCCTAGAGAGAACCGCCTGAGGGAAGGCTTCAGGGCTCCGACTCCTACTGAGGTTCTGGGTTCTGGTTACTCTAGGTTCCAACAAAAAAATCCTACAGATTGTGCCAGGAAAATCGTTCCTCAAAACTGATATCCTTACAGTTCTGTTATTGTGTCCATTAATCCTCATTTCCTATTGTTTTGGTTAGTCGGGTTATAAGGGACACATGCTCGGTCACTAAGTTGTTAATAAAATATATTGGTTAAGAAAATTGAGCCTGAACTGGGGAACTCTGGATCTTCAACTTGATACACCTAAGAGCATAAAGGTCCCATAAACTTAATCTTATCTGAGCCCAAATTTACCTCTAACTTACAGACGTCACATCTATCTCTGGTGCACCATTGAAACGCTGATCAACTCTTTTGAACCAAACATGCAGATGAGTGTTTGTGGGTAGCCATGTAAGGTCCTTTCGAACTATAAAACCCTAGTATGCTTCAGCCCTACAAACTCTCAAAGTCACAGAAGGGCGGGGCTCTGCGATAGCAGGGATTCTTGGGAGGACAGGCGGGGAATGCTCCCTAAGCGGCATGGCCTCTGACTTCAAGTCAGTCAGTGTTTGGCAGACCCGGGCAGGACAGAACCGCCTTCTGGCAGTTAGGATGGCATGGAGAAGCACAGCTGAGCTGAGAAGAATGAAGAGCCGCCCAGTTGCAGGCTCTGTAGCAAAGGAGAGAAAGAGATCCGCACCTCAATGACTGCGCTCTACACACCAGCCTTGGTGAGCGCCCCAGAGAAGTCCCAAGGAACCTCAGAGTTTCAATCCTACGAAAGCCTTCTCTAAACACCGTAATCTTCAGTCTGAAACATCGGTTTACTAACAAACCAGCCAAAATGAAAGCGACACATCTACGGAGGGAAAAGCAAAGCTAGTAACACCACAGCACTTCCCTACGATGTAAGTCCTGAGCTCAGTACCCGCCGGATGACCCATCCTGGTGAGCAGCACCGCACTGCTCTGGTTACACCAACGCTGCAGAAACACAGCTTTGCGACGGTAACTCAGGGAGTTTATTTTATCTCGTGATTCCAGCTTGCCGTCTACTGGACACATCACATCCACATTGAGGGGCAGAGTGAGGATGAACGCATGAACGTCTCGTGCTCAACTAGCAGGTGCCCAGCTCAGTTTCCCCACTCTTACACAGTTCCAGACACCCTGTCTATGGGAGGGTGCCGCCCACAGCACCACACCCACCCTGTCTTCCCAGATCAATGACTCATAGACACGCCCACAGGCCACCCCAGCATCGACAGACCCTACCCCATCCTGGAATTCCCTTCCCGGGGGATGTCTAGATTATTTTGAGCTGACAAGGAAAGGTAACCACTCCACTCGACAAATGAGCACCACCATTTAGCATCTGGAAGAATGTACCTATTTATCAACAAACATTTACATTTGCATTTTACTCCAGCATGGAGATGCACACCTGTAAGTCTCACACTCAAAGAGCTGAGGCAGGAGGATCACTGCGAGTTCCAGGCTACCCTTGACTACACAGTGAGTTCAAGGCAACCCTATCTCAAAACAAGCAAACAAAAATAGAATAAGTCTACCAGGAGACACTGAACAATGTAAGAGTTTCTTTACTGGTACCAAGACAAGCTATGCCCAATCTCTGGAGAGCCTAGGACAACAACTTACTTAAAAAAAAAAAAACTGTAGCCTGCAGAAACCACAAGACTGTAAGCCTGGTTAAGGAAGAGACAGCCACTGTTCATGTCTCTACAGAACAGCAGGTACGGCTTAACATGAGAACCCTGTAAAAGAAAGGCTTCGTGGGGGTCATTCACAGGGCAAAGTGCAGGCCATGCAATCATGAGGACGAGGGTGGAGTTGAAGCCTGCCTGGTCCCAGTGCTGGTAGCCACACTTGCCTAAGTGGCAAGCTCTGGGTTCAAGTGGGGTACTCTGGCTCAATATACAAGATGGAAAGCCATCTCTGAAGACATCAACATCATCTCTGTCCTACACACACGCATGCACACACACACACACACACATACAATAAAACTATATATAGTATTCAGTTCTCAACTGAAAAAAATAACAATGATATCTCTCAAGAAAGGAAGACAGAGAGACAGAGATGGTCTCTGAAGAATTGCTAAGGTAATGCTGAAGCCTGACAAGTCCCAGAGAGCTGCAGATCCAGGGGCTCATTAAGGAACGAGAATTTGGAGCACTGGAGAGCAGTTTCCAAAATATATCCCAGATCTTTAGAATCTCAGCCTCTGCAACGTGGGGGTTAGGAACCTATATTTGTACAGAAGATGAATTATCATGCCCACTAAAAGGTGGAAATGATGTCTAGCTAACTCGACCTATGTGCTTTCTAAATATATTTTTAAAGTTTGCAGCCTGGAGGTTCAAAGCCAGAGTTTTCTTTGGTGGAAGTCATCCACAAGAGTCAAACCAAACCCCCGTGGGAGGGATCAAACTACAGAACACTGGGCTGCCAGCATCTAGCTAGAAACGTGTGTGTGCAAGCTGGCCCCCAACTCCACGCATACATCCCGTGAGAAGCTCCAATGGGCACTGTTGAAAGAGTCTGAGCTTAGGTAAGTCCAAGAGCAAGATGCTGGGTTTCTGTCCAGAGTTGATTCAGTGGTCACTCTTTTTCTCTCTTAAGCCACGAGAGCGCAAACTAAGTCAGTAAGTAAAGAAATGAATTTAAGAATCCGAGGGCGCTTGCCCTGCTGCGGAGACCGCCTCAGCCTGGACCCTACCGGGCTGCAGTACCTGCCAGCAGCTTCTCCTTCAGCCGGTTCAGCAGCTCGGCTGAAGTGGGCCCTTTGGGCTTGTGCACGGCGAACACGCCGCTGAGCGACATCAGCTTAGCAGCCAGGGCGGCCTTGGAGACCTGGGCCTGCGATCTGCTCCCAACCGCCGCCGCCGCCACAGCTGCGGCCACGGAGGTCGCGGCTGCACATGAGGTGTCTGCGGCCGTGTCCACTATCAGAGGTGAAACCACCTCTGCCTCAGCAGCTGCCATGCTTTCCCAGCCTGGACCGGCAACCAAGGGGCGCACACGGATGACACAAGAGATGCGGCACGAGACACGCCGCAGGGCCTTCTGGGAGTTGTAGTCCATACCGTCCTTACAGTCCAATCGCTTGCTGTGGTATGGCATCTCAGGGTTTTTGGCAGAATCTCTACTTTATCTCTCTGTTCAGAAACGCTCACCGGGCGTGGTGGCGCACGCCTTTAATCCCAGCACTGGGGAGGCAGAGGCAGGTGTATCACCGTGAGTTCGAGGCCAGCCTGGTCTACAAAGCGAGTCCAGGACAGCCAAGGCTTTGGAGTTGCCATTGTAAACTACCCAAGACAAACACCAAATTTGTGTATTTTAGGTGAGGGAGTCACTTCCTGTCCCATGGGCACCCGTCTACAACTAAAAGAAAAGTCCCTCTCCCCCCCCCTCAAAAAAAAAACCTCTGTGTGTGTGTGTGTGTGTGTGTGTGTGTGTTTGTGTGTGTGTGTGTGTACATATATACGGAATTTGAAATACTTTTTCTGTTGCTTCTGAAGACTCACAATCTTCCGCCTAGATCGCTGTCTCATCTGATGTAGCATGCTCTTGAATTAACCATTTCGAATACAAAACATCAAAATATATGCTCAGCCTATACAGATACCCGTGGACCTCATTATGAACCCCAGATGCCTCACATGTTAGTGCGTGAATTAATACACCAATCCGGTGGTAAATCACGTGGGCTTATTTTGATAACTCCACTTTCTTCACTGCAGCTCTTGAAAATTCTAAGATTTGTTTTATATTCTTTTGAAGTTCTCATTGCTTTGTAAATACGGGAGATATATATATATATTTGAGCTGGGCATGATGATTCATGAAGGGCTCTCTAACAGGCCAGATAACAGACATGGACCCCACAGGCTTTGCCCTTTTCCCCCTTTTCTTCTCTGTAAAAGTAACTTTTATTCTCCAGAGGTAATTGTCATATCTGAGGCTTACTGCCTCTGTCTGCTAACCTTGGCCTAGTCCTGGAAGCTTCGACTGTTATGCCCAGATCTCTTGGACCCCAAAAGCCACCAGGAGTCTGAAGTCATATGTAAAAGCAAAGAGCCTTTATTCCAGCATGCTGTGGTCAACGGCGCAAACAAAATGGCGACGATCTCGAGAGTAACATGCAGGCTCTTTTAACGGCCAGAAAGGGGAGTTCCCAGGTGGGTTAGGTAACCTTCACTCCTGTTGGCACAGATCAAGGGCAGCAGTACAAGTGTATCCGGGCTCTGGTCCAGGGCTAGGTGCTCTCTGAGCTGGTTAAACCTGCCCAAACTGGTGGGTGTTCTTGAGGCTGCGTGTCTCTGGTCAGGAATTATGGACTCTTCAACCTGGTGGATAAGCAACCCTGTCTTCCTCAGGGCAGGCTGTCCCCGATTGGCCGTCTGTTGTTACGGGTGATGGTCACACATTATCAGAGGTGAGTTGATGGAAGCACTTTCTTGTGGGCTGTCTGGAACTGGAGTTCATGCCCAGGCCACTCTCCCTTAAAAATGGAGTTTCCTTTTCAGAAATAGGGTTTCACAGGCCTCCTCACATTGCCTTCTGCACAATCTAATCTAGTCCTGGAGCGTTTTCAGCCTCTGAGACTTGCTGCTGAATAAACTCGCTCTTTCAGCACTTTCTGAACTCTGAATTCAAAGTTGTCATTCAAAAAATGACAACGCAATAACTTCGCATTCTGTACCTGTACCTGTATGCTTGATTGCTCACAGACTTCCTTGAATCTGCTCTGTGGGAAAATGTAACCAAACACCCACCCGGTGTTTAATGTATATAATGCTAGACTGCTTGGCTGAAAAATACACCAAGATGAAGACTTGTCTGTGTGCCTTATTCCTGTTCACATGAGAATCCACGGAAGAACTCGGCTGTCTGGTTCAACTCAGCTGTTCTGGCTCAAACTCCTCTCCAAGCAGACTGATTCGATCTGGCCTCTCTCAGCATCTGACTGAATTGCTCTGCTTGGCCTGGTACTAACTGGCAATCTGCTCTAATCTTCTGGCTCTTTCTCATTCTCTGGCTCATTCAGTCTTCACCTGTGTCCAGCTGGTTCTCTCTCTACAGCCTGTCTCTGCACAACTGTCCTGGTAAAACTGCCTCCTCTCTCTCCGTCTTCCTCGGCACTGCCTCTCTTAAGTCGCCTGTCTTTCCTCTCTTTCTCAGGAGAGTTGGGTGTATTCTATTCTGTCAATCTTTCTCTCATTCATCACCTTTTCTGCCTCTCAATTAGACATCACTTTCAAACATGGGTGCTTCCTTCTACAAACTAACTTTACTTTTCATTGTTTACGATTAAAGGTGTGTACTAAGGGTGTATCTGTATTCCAGCCAGAGGTATTAAAGGTGTGAAGTGTGGCACACACCTGTAATCCCAGCACTCTGGAGGCAGAGGCAGGTGGATCGCTGTGAATTCAAGGCCAGCCAGGTCTGCAAAGCAAGTTCAGGACAGCCAAGGCTACACAGAGAAACCCTGTCTCAAAAAACAAATGAACAAGCAAAGAAAAAAAAACAGGTATGAGGTGTGTCTGCATTCCATTCAGATAACACAGACCTAGGTCTTTGGATGTGATCCCTTGCCAGAGCAGCGATATTCCTGGATTAAAATTCCTCTACACCACTTCCTTGCTGAAAAAAAAAATAAAAAGAAAAACAACAAAACAACAACAAAATCCAGTTAGATTACACTCCTTAAACTCGGCCCTAAAGTCTATCCCCTTATTTGGCCAATGACTCATTCCTGAGACAAAACACCAAGATCCAAAAATTTAAACTCATTGACCAATATGTCTAATCAGAATTTACCAACTCCCCCTTCTTAAAAACTCACTGCTGCAAAAGCAAACAAAAAACAAAACAGAACAACCCCCCACTACTTTCTGTCTTCCTTTGCAGCCCCCACCCCTTGGCTTGCCCCATCTAGGGTAATAAATCTTTGTACTGAAAACTTGGTTTCTGGGTGTGTTCAGTACTGACTCTAAGGAGGCCACCCTCCCTTTCAGCACATGCCTTTAAACACAATATTTTGGAGGCAGTGGCAGGTAGAATTCTGTGAGTTCCAGACCAGCCAGGGTTGCATAATGATACTCTATCAAAAAGCAAAAACAAAAAGCCTAACAAGCCAAAGCAATAACAAACTAGCGCCTGCCCCCCCTCCACCCCCTACCCACCCCACACCCACACACACACACACACACACACACACACACTGGTTTTAATTAATAAAATTAAACTTTTTGCCGACCTGGCATCAGATCTTCTCTCTAAAGTGTTTCAATTCACCGCAAAATTCACAAACATTATTTTTATCCCAGAATAAGGCAAAATAGAGGGAAAAATCACTTTACTTCTTCTCCAGATACATTAACTGGAAGTGTAGATATTATGGGATAGCTGAATTTGTCTTCATTGTTTCTTCACAGTTCCTTAGAGCTATTCTTTCTCACAATGCCCTCTCATGCTCACATGTTCTTCCTAATGATGCCTCTTTGCCTAATGATCCCAGTCAAAGGATCCATTTACATTTTTACCACTCACGCAACAAATATTTGTCACAGCAATGATTACAAATACAGTATTCCCAGCAACAGAAGCACCAAGCTCTAGTTTTCTGAAGTAGCCAACATTTTCAACTCACAGGGCACTTTATGTAGCATTACACTTCAGACTGACTAAGATGCCTCTGTCTCTCTTTGCCCTGCCCCCCCCCCCCACACACACACCACCAAATCTCTCTTTTCTGCTACACTAATCGACATTCTTCCTTCTCTGGCTGTGTGGCGGTTTGGATAAAAACAGCCCCCATAGGCTCATAGATCTGAATGCTTGGTCATCAGGGCCTGGAACTACTTGAGAAGGGTTAGGAGGCGTGGCCCGATGGAGAGGTGTGGCCTCGCTGGAGGAAGTATGTCTCGGAGGTGGGCTTTAGGGTTCAAATGCTTAAGTCAGGCCAGTTCTCTCCCCCCCCCCCCCGGCCTGTGTGTGTGTGTGTGTGTGTGTGTGTGTGTGTGTGTGTGTGTGTGTGTACAACATTTTCCTGCCTCTATTTCTTGTTTTAATTTTCTTCATAGCAGCTCATGTCCCTGCTTAATGTTTAACATGGCACACCTCATCTGACATACTTTACTAAGCTTGTTTAACGTCTGGCTTCCTTTATTACAATGTAAGCTTCATGAGTGCAAGAATTCTTTGTTGACTACACAGTCCCTAGGGCCTGCAATAGCATAAGATGCAACACTTACATGTTGTACAAATGAACGAACGCACATGACAGCTCCCATAGAAACCTCTACAGAGGGAGGTTAGTGACAGTTTCCATGAGAGTAGAGTCATAATGTGTATGAGAAACGGTTTGTGTTATAAATGTAGCTTGCCACACTTGGGTTCAAATGCCTTTGTCTTTAGTGTGTGTGTGTGTGTGTGTGTGTGTGTGTGTGTGTGTGTGTGTGTAGTTTAAGAAAAGAGAACAAACTACTTGGTGCCACTTAGGAAGACCCTTTGGACCTGGATGTGGTGACACACCTTTAATCCCAGCACTCAAGAGGCAAAGGAAGTTAATTCTCTGTGAGTTACAGGCCAGCCTGGTCTACAGGGCGCGTTCCAAGCCTGTCAGGAATATACAGTGAGGCCCTGTGTAGTGGGGTATGAATGAGATATGTCCCTCACAGGTTCAGATGGGTGACTACCTGGTCCCCAGTTGGTGCCTGCTCAGGTAGCTTTGGGAAGTGTGGCCTTGCCGGAGGAAGGGTGTCACTGGAGACAAGCTTTGAGATTAAAAGCCTTGCATCACCCCCTAGATTCCACTCTTCTTCCTGCTTGTGTTGAAGATGTGAGCTCAGGCCTCCTGCCCCAGCCTGCTGCTTGCTACCCAGCTTCCGTGTGCAGACAGACCCTCATCTCTCTGGAACCCTAAGCGCAAGTGGCCCTCCTTCTATAAGTTGTCTTGGTTGTGTGTTTTGTCACAGCAACAGAAAAGTAACTAATACACCTGTCTCAAAAGAATACTAGAACAAATTAAAGTCTCTAACATTCTAAATAAATTGGGGTTTTTGTTTGTTCGTTCGTTTGTTTTGCCCTCAACTATCTATGTGCCGCCAACGGTTTATTTTGAGTAAGTCTCAAAAAGTCAACCAGACCCAAACGCACCCCTGAGTCTGCCGAGGTTCTGATTTCTGACCGACACCCAGGCCAGGGAAGCTCTTCCTCCCAAAGGCTCCACCGGTGTGCATCTTCACTCTCTCTCCTCTGGAGCCACAGACAACAGGGCACAGTGACCACTTTGAGGACTTTAATCAGAGTCTTCAAACTGAGACAGGAAGTTGCTCCTGGCAACTAGGAAGTCAAAGCTGAAGATGCTCAAATCTGTTTCACAGATACGAGAAAGGCAACATTTTTATAAAGTTCAGAGAAGAGCTGGCTGTATCTGTCCGTGTGTTTATGATTTCCATCGGGGAAGTAAAGAGAGCTGGAAAACTCTTAAAATCTTTGTTTCTGTCTATCCCAACATTGAAGAAAAACACAAGAAAACAGAAGAAATTCTGCTGTGAGCTGAGGGGATTAAAAAACATTTGAGAGCACTTTATAAGGTATAGATATGGGTAAGATTTTGATTTTCGTAATATTACTTTTGTAATTAGGAAATATAATTGTAATAAATAAAAGTTAAAATTAAGCAAAGAATGGTTTTACTTTAAAAGGAAAGAACCAGTGAGAAAAGCTAATACTATCAGGAGCCTCACAGACGTGTAGGAGTAAGGCCAAAAAAACCCTGACACCCAGTGATCCAGGAATGGGAAGAAATCCCAGAGATGTTCAAAGGAAACAAAAGGAAAGTTCTTAAAAAGATCAAGAAAGACATAGTTGTACTGTGTAAGATAAAGACAATGGGAGACGTGTCTTCTCCATCAAGAACGCCGAGGGGGGAAGTGGGAAGGGCCGGAGGGAAAATGTCCTAGAGGAAGAAGAGGCTGGAAATAATGTCTCCCGCTCTAACTGAGGCTAGAGTTCCTGGTGGAGAGAATTCTATGCTGAGGTGGAGGCCTATGGGAACTCAAGAGAGACACAGCTACACGGAACACACTCCGGTTGAGTATAGGCAATGTGCTGGCACTTAGCTTCTTCTGGGCATTTTTATAGACAAATCTCAGTAGAATAACTTGATAGCATAACTTCACTGCACCACCACCACCAACAGCAGCAGCAGCAGCAACACCACCACCACCATCACCATCACCATCACCACCACATCACCACCATCACCATCACCACCACCAACATCACATCACATCACTAGGCGGCCCGTGCCAGCAGGGTGGAGAGTCATGAAGCCTGCATCTGGGAACTTCCTGCTCAGCTGGTAGTCAGCAGGGTTTCAGAAAGTCTCCTCTGCTTGGCAACTGCTACTGCTTAGGTAACCTTGGGGAGAAGCCTTGCGGATCTTTATGTTTTAGAAGCTTCCTGGGTCTTGTAAGTTTCATTTACTTCCTGAATCTTATGAACTTTCCTCTGCTCTCTAGCATGGAATGTTTCAATTTGAAAAAAATAGCCACAAAACCATGATGATAATGATGGTGGTGGTGGTGGTGATGTGATGGCGGTGTTGATGGTGGTGGTGGTGGTATTTCCATTTTATAAGTGAGGAATGTGAACTTAAATGAGACTCATTTGACCCAAGGCACTTGACTAAAATAGAGTCAGCAGTACCTTGGGAGTCCCCAAAAGCAGTTCAGGCCAGATTAATAAGAAAGATTTGGGGTTCAGAAAAACCTCTAATACTCGTGGTTAAAGTTTGATGTTTTCAAAAGTACAGATCAACATGTGCAAGAGACAAAGCAGATGGTGGAATCTATCCCAGGCGTCCACTGTCGTCCTCTACTGCAAGCACAGAGGTAACTGTCCAAGCACTAAGGTGGAAGCACTGTCAGCCATGGGAACTCTCTAAGCCTTTGTGTCGGGTTTTCATTGGCAATTGGTCATGTACATAGGCTTCTGGATGGCTGACCTCAGATACTCAGTCTCCAGGCTCCAGAGGTCAAAACGATGCTGCAGTGGCCCAAGGCCTGAGACATATCATTATGTTCTTGTCAGTCAAAATATTCCAAGGCTCAGAGGTTGGTTCTCACACAGGCCAGTCTTTTTTTGGAATGTTCAACATTTGAGCTAACCAAGCTTGCTGAGCTAACACTTCCCTGAACAAAAGAAAGGTTGACACTAGACTAGAATCTCACTATAAATCATTGCCACAGAGCTAGGAAGGCTATGCTTACAACCCCAGCTCTGCAGAGACAGAGGCAGGAAAGTCACAAGTTCAAAGCCAGCCTTAACTACCATGTAAGACTGTCTAAAACACACACACACACACACACACACACACACACGCACACGCACACGCACACGCACACACACACACAACAAACTGCAGGAACATAATTTGAATAATATTTTAATGTCCAAAGGAATTGGAGATAGGTTCAGTAAACCCTAAATAAACATAAGTAATAATGCAGAAGTTCCCAGGAAAATAATTGTGTGTTAAAAAAAAAAAAAGAAAAAGAAGAAGAAGAAGAAGAAGCAGTGATTATAAAGATCCAGACCAGGGTTAATAATTCAGTGAGCACTTACACCCTGACTCTACAAGGCAGTGGGGATTTAGCAATAAGTAAATAGGTTCTCTCTCCACTTTGGAGTTTAGCAAACACGAAGTGAGCTTCCACTGCTAGATATAAATAAAAGGCAGCGTCCCTATATGCAGATCTCCTTTTAAATAAGTCATGGTACACTAACACACTTCTCATTCATGGGACTGGAAAGTGAAAGAAATCAGTAGCCATGGTTTATTTATGTTTAGGAAAGCTATGTGGAGTTTGCCATGATATTCTCAAGAGCAAGATGGTGAGTGAGGGCATTGTAAGAAGATGGAATAGTTTGAGGAAAAAGAAGATGCTTAATAGGTTAATGTTACCTAAGAGATATTTCTAGTGTTGTTTAACAGGTAGCATCAGGGATCCTGTCATGATGCAAATTTCAAGTGCTTGGACAAGAATGTAGAAGACTGTGTGTGTGTTGTTTGTCTCTGACAGGAAGGTAAGGAAACAGAAGAAAGACACTTGAAGACAGAAAGATAAACTCTGTGCACTGAGCATGTGTTACATACACAGTGATTCTCACAGCCAGCAAACCACTGAGAAATGGTGCCGCCAAGTAAAGACGGACACACTGATGTCTAAAAGCACTAGGCGGCTGCTGAAGGGCCAGCAGCTGAAAAACGGCAGCGGATAGAACCCAAGTCTCCTGAGTGCAAAGTCCATGGTGCTCCAAGCCCCATGCGGGCAGGGCAGCTGGGTTCAGTTCAGATGCAGTGCGGAGATGGCCACAGGGTCCTGGAACATGACAACTGAAAAATCATTTCCATGGGCAGGCCACACAAAGCATAGATTAGAATCAACTATAGAGTAAAAATCACGGAATTTCAGTCTAGAATGAGCCTCTCATGAGTGATTTATATGAATATAAAGGGGTCACCAGGGGTCACCAGGGGTCACCAGGGGTCACCAGGGGTCACCAGGGGTCACCAGATCAGCTAATGCCAGTTTGTTTTCTCTTTCTCCCTCTTCTTCTTGTTTTACCTTCCCCCTTTCCTTCCCTCATGGTTCTCTTCCATGCTCCTTTCCTCCTTCCTTCTCTTCCTCCCTCCCTTCTTCCCTCCCTCCCTCCCTCCCTCCCTCCCTCCCTCCCTCCTTCCCTCCCTTCCTCTCTCCCTCCCTCCCTCTCTCCCTTTCTTCCTCTCTCCCTCCCTCTCTCCCTCCCTCCCTCCCTCTCTCCCTTTCTTCCTCCCCCCTTCTCTCCCTCTCTCTTTCTTGCTCAGCTTTTAAGACAGAATTGTGCTACATATCCCAAGCTGGCCTTGAACTCAGAGCAGCCCCCTGCTTCAGCCGCTGGGTGCTATGGTTATATCTGTGAACCACTATGTCTGGCTATAATCTTGGCCACAAGAACAGAATTGTGTCTGTCTGGGAGGTGTTACGAGACCCTGAATATATGGGTGGCTCTAAGCAAACTTCTGTATTCTTTCCCTGTCTCAAAGGTTCATTGTCCTGTCTCCTTGGCCTGATAAGGCAGTGTGCTCTCCAGGAAAGAGTTTTGTGAGCCAATTAAAGTAAATAAAAACATTTTAATGTCAGCCAGGAGTGGTGGCACACATCTTTAATCCCAGCGCTTGGGAGGCAGAGGCAGACAGCCTGGTGTATAAAGCGAGCCCAGGACAGCAAGGCTACACAGAGAAAACCTGTCTCAAAACAAACAAACAAACAACGTGACTGCCAGTGAGCTCACACCTGTGACTACTGTGATTATCTCTCCGCTGAGGTTTTTGCATTTTAGCGAAGAACCCAATTGATGCTGGTCCAGACCAGCAGGGGCAGGGGATGCTTGTCGGCACAGCCGCGTCCTGCCACTTGCCAAGTCTCACCAGGCCTGACCTACATTTTCTTGACAATTTGTTCCATTAAGTTATAACAATACCACCTTACGGCTTTTCTGGTCCGTGTCCATTAAATGAATCCATGTTGCTGCCTCAGCCGACTCATTGGCACTAAAAGCTAATTCACTTAGCAGTGCACCAGCTGGCTTACACAACCAACCTGTCAGAAAGCACACAGCATGTTTCCATATTTTTGCCAGCCTTTGGAAAAATGCTCTGTATGTGCGCGCACACGCTCCCGTGTGGAGGTCACAGGTCAGCTCTAGCTGCTGGTCTTCCTGTGAACAGCCCCTTGTTGTAGGCTAGTGGACCCTGAGCCTCACAGGGAGGGGGGATGGTGGGGGGCTCTCCTTTCTCTGTCCCCATCTCACCGTAGAGCGCTGACCGGAACTGCAGATGTGGGCCGCCATGTCCAGCTTCATGTGAACTCCAAGAATCTGAACCCAGGTGCTCTTGTGTGAGCCCGGAGTGCTTTTCCCCACCCCACCCCCCACTGAGCATCTCCCCTCTCTGAGCTGGTTAGGGTTAAACCTGCCACTCCCCCACCCACCCCCCACCCCTCCCAGGCCCCCACCCCACCCACCCCACCCACCCCCGTCCTTATGAAACAAGACCTAAGCAGCTTTGGGAAGGAAAGATTTGTTTGGCTCACGGTTTCAGGTAACTCAGTTCGGAGTCTCCTGGCACCATGGACCGGGCAGAACATGGTGGTGAGAGTTAGGAGTCTGTCACCAAGAGTAGTTCACTTCCCGGAAGACCAGAAGGAGAGAGGGCAGGGACTCAATGACCCACTTCCAGGGACCTGCTTCCTCATGTTAGGTCCTTCCTTATAATGTTTCCAGAACACCTGCCAGCTAGGGATCAAGCCTGAGCCTCTGGGGACAATGCTTCTTACCCAAACCATAAGTATAACCTCCTTCACTTAAAACAGACATGTAAACTCTAAAGAGCACAGGAGGAGAAAGGAGGGCACAAAACACAGAGACACCTGGGGCCAAAAAGCTTCTTATAATGTATAAACTAAGTCCACTTAAAGTTTTAGCTTTTGGGGCCCTGGAAGAAATACCTACAATTACTCCCAGGCTCCCAAACTGTCCATTCCAGCCCATAGTAAGTTCAGAGCCAGCACAACTCACTATCAAAGGATGTGAGAGGAAACAGAAACATCTCAGACTGACCAAATAAACAGAACAGCTGCATTCAAAGGGGTGCAGTAAGGACACCTCAGATCCAACAGCTCGGTGTTATTAATTGATCAAGGTTTTTATTGTAGATATGAGAAGAGAAGAGATAGAGGCATCTGGAAAAGTCCAGAGCAGAGAAAGAAAGCCGACTGAACACAGCTCACAGGCTGGATGTGGCCAGGGAGGCGAGAAGGAATAGTGGAGGCAGAGAGATCGCTGGAGACAGAGAAGAGAGCGCAGCTGTACAGCCATGGCGAAGGGAGTAAGAGACTATGAGGGAGTGAGTGGGAGGGAGGAGAGGGAGGGGGGGAGGGAAGGAGGGGGAGAGAGGGAGGGAGGGAGGGAGGGAGGGAGGGAGGGAGGGAGGGAGGGAGGGAAGGAGGGGGAGAGAGGGAGGGAGGGAGGGGGCATTGTGACAGTTTCCAGGGCAGGGGAAAGGCTTTACCTTTAAAAAGAGAACAAACGAAAGGGTGTGTGGGAGAAGGGAAGCCAGAGCCAGCGCAGAGACTTTGAGATATGTAACAGTCCTTGGGATGCTGAGGGAGCTGGAGGCCAGCGTGGCTTTTGATATGCTGATCGGTGCTACAAGTGTTCTTTCTGTCAGAGCTAAGGACAATGACTCCTTTTGGCAGATGGGAGTCAGTTTCACAACTTCCTGAGGATTGCAGGCTTTTATCTAGCCACCAGGAACCCATTAGTTCCCATTCGTAGTATATACGCCTATTTTTTGAAAATTGAGTTTTATTCATGTTTATGCGTGTCTCTTCGTGTGTGCTACACATGTGTGCCTGGCTGGTGAAGTCAGAGAAGGGCATCAGAACCCCTGGACATGGAGTTCCGGGTTCTGCCAACAGCCTGGGTCCTCGGGGAACACTGAGCTGTCCGTGCATCCCCGACACAGTTTACAACATAAACCACACATACCTATTGGATTACAGATACCACAGGTTAGGCTAATCGGGCTGGTAGCATCTCTTACTTTTGACGGCTTCTATGTGAATATTCTTTTGTCTTCTCGTTTGCATATGTTTATTATGTGGCGGCTTGCTGATGGGCACATAAAACAACTCGCATATGGACCACTCCTGTGAGCCTACAGGGCCGGTTTGATAAAGGCCTTGGAGAAAGTGCTTTGAGTGTTATTTTTAAGCAGGCTCTGAGGACTCGCGCTGTTTAAAGCCACTCCATACTCACACTCTGAAGACAATGTACAATTGTCTCCGTTGATTAATCTACGTTATCACGAGCCAGGGAAATGTCCCTCTGTGACTTCAGTTTTCTTTAAGCGTTTGATGATACTCTCCACTTGAGGAAGAGTTTAAGGCCGGCCTCAGAGACACGCATGATGGATGCATCCCATTACCAGGCTGGATGAAAGCCTCTGATTTAGCATGGACTGCCCCTGTCATTCATCACCTCAGCTCCTGAAGCCTTCAGCCTCCCATATTACTACTTAATTGAATTTATAAAAAGCATAATCTGCCTTTTTAATATTCTACGTGTTTTAAAGTGTGAGGTTGATTTAGGGGAAAGCCAAGACAGCTGGATGTCCCTCCTGGTCTGTTATTTGGTGTATATGCCATCTGAGTGTTTCAGGCAATTCGGAAGATAAGAAAGTATTCTTGTGTTTGGAGACAGAGCATGTCTAAGTTTCTAGATTCCTGCAGTTAGCGGTTAAGTATGGACACTTTTAATTTTAAAAAGAGGCTTGCATATGGATACTAAAATTAGGTTTTATAATTTAACATTGAATTGTGTACATTTACTTTATGGACTGTACAAGAGGATTCATAAAAATAAGATCTAATTTATAGCCACAGTTTATGTCTACAATAAATGTCGTTTCTCCCTTTTCTATTTTAAATGTGGACTGATTAGCCATAATTAGCCATTGCTACCCTGTCATTGTTCTTTCATTCCAGAATTAAAATTACTTCTATGTCACTATTTCCAAAGGGAAAATGTGGGACCCTGCTATGAAGACCAAAGCTTGCCATTTCCAGCCTCTGGGCTTGGCAGGAGACTGTGGACTGAGCTGGTTCTGAGCTGGGCCCCCTCCACCTAATCTGGGGAACCCTGGGTCCTCTAGGCAACCCTTTCTTGATAAACCTGTTCAGCAAGCACTTGGGGATTCCTGAAAAGACCCACCTTGTGCTAATAAGATGTCTTGGTGTCTTGGCTCTCAGCCAATGACCTTTGACTATATCTGGAGTTCTTCGTCCACCCATAGGAGAATTAAGTACTGCTTTCCCCCTCCTAGGACCAGGCTGTTTTGTTACAAGTAGATCAAGTCTCCGGGCACCCCTAACACCAGAAAATGAAACACATTTGACCTCAGAACCCCTCCCACTGCCCAAGGTTTATCTGTCTCTGACTCACAAAAATAAACGGCTCTCTCACTCCATTCCTCCACCACAACTGTCTGAGAGTCGTCATTTATTCTGGAGACGGAAGGCTGCAGAGAGTTTCTGGACACACAAGTCCCGCCCCTATCCCACTCCGCACCCCGACCTTGGCTTGGCACGAAGTGCTGATACTGCCAACATCTTTCTAGCTCCACTCTGCCCACTGCAGTGCCGCCCCAATAAAACTGGACTTCTGCCTCTGCCTCTGCCTCTGCCTCTGCCTCTGCCTCTCTCGGTTTTGGAGATCTGGGAGAGCCCCGCCTCCCACCCACCCCCATCCCCGACACCCCGACTCCCACACCCCATCTGGTTACTGGCTGTTCATGCTCAAATCAAGCCAGGCCCTCCATGCTGCCTGGCTTCCACAGCCCTGAACTCCTTTGACTCCACACTTCACCTTTTTCTGCCCTGGAGCATGCACTTCTGATTTCATGCTCGAAGAGTCGCGAGCTTTCCTGGAGAGTACCAACAAAACCCAGGCTCCTACCAGACATGGACCGAAACTCTCCTGGTTCTTTTAAGAACATATACCAGCCCTGAGCTTCCCAACCTCTCTCTCTCTCTCTCTCTCTCTCTCTCTCTCTCTCTCTCTCTCTCTCTCTCTCTCTCTTCCCCCCATCTCTCTCTGTCCCTTCCTCCCTCCCTCCCTTTCCCCCCCCCCCTCTCTTTTCTTGGTTTATAGATACAGGGTATCTGTGTAGCCTTGGCTGTCCTGGACTTACTTTGTAGACCAGGCTGGCCTCGAACTCAGGGAGATCGGCCTGCCTCTGCCTCCCAAGTCCTAGGATTAAAGGTGTGCGCCACCACTCCCCTGTTGTGCCCCAGTTGTCAGTCTATTTCTTTTCTTTCTTTCAAGATTTTTATTTATTTATTATGTATACAGTGTTTCACCTGCAAGTACACCTGAAGGCCAGAAGAGGGCACCAGTATTGCTGGTTGTGAACCTCCATGTAGTTGCTGGAAATTGAACTCAGGACCTTTGGAAGAGCAGCCAGTGCCCTTAACCGCAGAGCCATCTCTCCAGCCCTGTCAGTCTGTTTCTCAGTCTGTAACATAGAGACTTAAAGTCCTGTCTGGTCTGTAGATTGGCTATGACTCCTCAGCCAATGGCTGATCTGATTTATTTTAGCCTATTATGCTACACCGTCCACTCAACAAATCTGTGAGAATAATCTAGGGGGAATCCCCCCCCCCTCTTTCTGGACACTGAGGACTTATTATCTGTATTATAACATATGTGTTGCATACTTTATTAGAAACTAGCATAGCTATGTTACTTATAAAATTTCCCATCTGTGTATTTCCTCAACAGAAAGGCAAGCTCAGACATGAACTCCTGCCTTAGTACACTTGAGTATATGGCCAGCTTGCTTTGTTAACGTGTACCTAATATTTACGTATTTCACACGCATACTAGGAAGGCCCATTTCACGCACATGCCAACACATCATAGACACAGTGTCATTTCATCCAGTGGTGCTTTCCCCCTGATAAATGGCTTTGGAAGCAGTCACACATGCCTTCCAGCTCTTCGTCTCCCACACCTTGTGGAGTCCATCAGTGGACTTTTATAACCTGCCTAGGGGGAGTTGTCATCTGCAATGTGACATCACCAGCCATTCATCTTCCTCCCGTTCAGATCTCTGAAAGAAGACACCCCGGGAGCGTGCTCTCCCCTGGCCTCTGAGCCGTCCTGTTAACTCCTGTAGTCGCACATAAAAGAGCCATCTTGTGCTCTCATGGCTGCTCTCTGGAGACAAGGCCAGCAGCAAGATGCCGTTCTCTCAGCTTTTGCCACAGAGGATTCATGCTTGCCGCCAGCCGGCAGAAAATCAACTCTGTCAGCTCCAGTAAAGGTGCTGCTGTCCCCGGATGTTTCTGCAGCCAGGACACAACTCTGGAAATGAGGAAATGGCATGTGCATTTGCAACCTTAAACATATTATCATCCAGGGGGTGGGGAAAGAAATCTCTTAAAAGCGTTTGTAAAATAGCATTTTTCTGCCAGCAGCAGCATTTTATCACCAGTTGAAGGAATTGTCTCTTTAAATGCCTGCTTCCTTGAGAAGTCATGAATAAGCCAGTCCTGATGCCTGAGTGCATAAATTGCCCAGGATGTCTCTTCCAACTACCAGATTATTTGTCTGTACCTTGCCCTAAGAGGAGCCCTGGAAAAAGCACTCGCATTATTCTCTGAAATGCTCTGCCGCGGTAAGCTGAAAGACACAACACTCGATCAATGTGCAGCGGATAAACTACAGTGCCTACCAGTATCTTCAACATTTGCCGCTAAGTCCTGTTGCGACCAGAGCTGCTGACGGGTTTGCTGCCCACACTTCATTTCTTTCCTTCCCTGAAGGAAAATGTAAATTAAAACTCAGGAAACATTTCTTTTTCTAACACATGGGTCACTATTGACTATTTCACTGAGCATCCCTGAGACGGACTTTGTTCTGCATTTATAGTCCTGGGACCAGGTTCTTCCAGTGTGCCCCACGGTGCTCACAGGTACAGCAAAGGCCTGGAAGAAAGATGGGATATATTCTGGGATACAGAGTAGTGTGTCTGGAAAACCACACTGACAACCTAGTAACATGACTTTAAAGTATATACGAACATATATACATGTATATATGTACATATATACCTCCATAAGACTAAACAGGGTCCTTCTGAGACTGTGTGGAGAAGGGCATGGTGGAGCACACCAGAGGACAACACAAGGCAGCGTTTCTCTCAGGGCAGGACATAGAGGTAAAATCTAGGACGTGGATGAGACACCCTGGGCAACTTATGTACCCATGAGTGCTTTCTAGAAAGCCTAATATGGTGAGATAATGACTCCTCCTTCTTTATGTATGTATATGTACATGTTTCTGTGCACATAGGCACAGGTGACCTCAGGGGCTATCAGACAGCATTAGGTCCCCTGGAGCCGGAGGCACAGGCACTCGTGAGCCCCCTGATGTGGGCGCTGGGAACGGAACTCCGGTCCTCTGCAAGAGTAAGCAGTGTGTGCTCTTAACTGCTGTGCCATCTCTGGACCCCTCAGAATGATAATTTATAAGGATACTACATGTGAACTAGCAGAAAAAAATTTTACATTTTAAAGGCCCAAATGCAATACTGTATTTATTGCCATCATTCTCTGTCATGTTGCTTTAACAGTTCTCAAGTGCTCACGCTCAGAGTCTACGCTCATTGCATCACAGCCTGGCACCTCTGACGTCATAGAGTGACACCATTCTGCAGATCAGCTCTGGGCATCATTGGCTAAACCAAGCCAGCGTCTTTCTGCTTTACGCACTCAGTGTATCTCAATCCCTCGGCCAGCATCCAATGAGGGACTAAGGTGGGGTCACTCCCTCTCATTTGGCCTTGGACAACACAGGATGGCTACTGGACCCCAGTCAGCAGGTCCTTAGTAGCCATCATTATGAGGCAGCAAGACTCAGGGGGACACCTCCATTTAGTTTGGGTGAAAAAACAATTCTATGGCTTGATACAATCTTTAAAAACTAGAAGCTGCCCATGACTTCTAAAAGAGACCTCCTTAGCAGGTCTATATGAATAAAGAGCATCTTGGGGCAGGAGAGATGGCTCAGTGGTTAAAACCCAAATAGCTCTTGTAGAGGACCCGAGTTCCGTTCCCAGCATGCACCTTATGCAATTACAACAGCCTGCAACTCCAGCTGCAGTGGATCCAAAGCCCTCTTCTGGCCTCCCAGGCAGCTGCACTCGTGTGCACACAGCCTTAGACACACATGCATATACACGATTAAAAGTGCAAATTTTATTTTATTTTTTTCGTCAATGACCTCACACTAGGTCAGACTACAGGGCCACACTACACTGAGGATTGAAGTGGCCATGTGGGCTGACCAGGGCTATCTATGTGTGTTCCAGAGGCTCTGACGGACACAGCCGAGCACTAGCTTCTTCACTGTCAGGTGACATCAACCATGTGGTGTGCATTCTTGGGACATGGTCTCTTCTCAAAGCCTGCTAACTGGTTACAGATGTGACAGGAAGTGAAACTGGGCTCTGGCCTTTACGATCACAGAAGTAAAACCATGGCTGGGCTTTCGTGTCCAGGGACTGGTTTCACAACAGTGGCCTTCTGTCCACTTGCCCTTGGTAGGAGGGAACGGCTCCCAGACAAGCCGTTTTAGAGTCTAACGAGACAGGCTTGGCCACACTCAATATTCCCTGGATGTTACAATGCTCCCCTCCTCCTTTTTTCTTGCACTTACACAGAAAGCTTTTCTGTGGTTTTTAAGGAGCTACTTAACCCAGCACTTTCCAGTAAGAGAACAATTTCATCTTTTTGCTGAGGTTGAGGTGAAAAACATTCTCACAACCGCAAGACCTCGCTCTACGCCGTGCGTAAAGATGCTCAGTGCGGTAATTACTTCTCTAGATGGTGTGATAATGACCGCTGCTCTCTGAAGTAATTCTCTTTTATTCCTAGGCATGGGTTTAAAAAATATATATATGACGTCTTGCCACCGCACTGAGGAATCTGGCCTCATTTCTATAAGAAAGTCTAATTCCCATCATATCGAATTCTAGAAGTTTCTTAACACCCTTTAATTGGGAGTTTTGAAAAATTAATTCTTTGATGGGATACAACTTTCTAAGATGTTCAATCCTGGATGCTGATAAACTCTAAGGAGTTTAATAAAGATCTCCCCCACAAGACATTAAATATTTGTGAGCATTGGCGTTGCACGTGTCGTTAGCAATGTGCGTGCAGTGCAGTGCTTCATCTTGCCCATCTGCAGAGCTCAGGCCATTATGACAAGAGTACAGGCAGAGGCTGACAGCGGAGGAGTCAGACTGCCCAGGGGGAAATGAAGGAGAGAGATTTTATAGTCCTTTGATTTCCTCCCAACTCAGTGGGGCTTTGATTCCTAGTTTAAATTTATAAGATTTATTGTAATTCCCCTTGCAATAAAAACATGCTCATTTTTCAAGTAGTAATCCCTCTAATTAAGAATGGGGGAAGAAAGTCCTGAGATACAATGAAATGTAGCACTTTAAGAACTTTCAAAGAGTTATCAACGTAAACTGGCTGTTCTGGGCAGGCGATGATGAGTCCTCCTATGATTTGGCAAGACATGAGAAAAGAAAATGTCCCCCAGAGTTATCTTCCTTTGTCAGTGCCAAAGATAGAGAGTAGGGCCCGTATGGACATACAGTCCCAAGCTCATCCTGAGTCAACTACAAAAACCTTAGGCAGAACTTGGCTCTGCGTGGAAACTGATGCGCCCCAGATGTGTTGCTTAAATTGCTGAGGTAAGCAATGCCCTATAATTAAGGTCATTTTGCATTTTTTTAATCACTGGAGATGTCCAGGTCACTCCGAGTGTGTCTCTGGTGACCTTCTCCTGACCTCTGGCTCTGATGCCAGATTTCCAAACAAGGCATATTCAGTAGGACTTCACACTGTCCATCAGATAATGAGCCGCACGCCGTTTTCCTCTACAACATGCTCTGCACAGGTGCTCACATGCTCTGTGCAGGTGCTCGCCATCGGCTCAGTGTTGTAGCAAACTGATCCAGCACCACAAGAGAACTGAAAGTAAAGGTTCATAGCTCATCTCCATCAACTTTAAACATCAATCTAGACCTCAAATCATCTTGACTCTAAACAACTAAGCTTAATTGTAAGACTAAACTATCTGGTCTTCAACCCCATCAGAGACTTGGGGAGGAATAAACTGTAATTACCTGAGTAAACAGGAAGTGCAGGTTAGCAGCTTCCAAAATTGAAAAAAAAAAAAAAAAAAGACAGAGACAGTTTGCTGTCTGAACAGTTACCCAACACTCTCTATAATGTTGTGACATCATCTTCAGCCTTCTGGCCCAATATCTCTGACAGTCATATTTGTGAGGCAGGAACTATTGAGGATTTGCTTACCCTGTCGTGGCAGAGTTTGGCTGTCGACTCTGCCTGCATCCAAGCTTGCCCATTTTTAGGAAGAATTCTGTCTGTGGTAGAAATGAGGACATTTTGCCCAGTGGCTTGTTTGCCACGTCTAAAGCCATCTCCTTAAGGATGATATGATAGATATTGATTTTCAGTCAGAATTTTAGGCTCTCCAAGATAGAAAAGATGTTTTCTTCAAGGATCCCAAATACAAATAGTGAAATCACTGTGAATGTAATATTTATATAATTCCTGAATGTTTCATGGTTCTTCTTGCTATATGTAGTTTATTGTCAATATGTGTAATAAATACAAATGTATATGTAAAAAAAGAAATATAAATTTAAAAAGAGGGAAGAAAGAAAGTCAGGGCTCACAAGATTTCCAAAGAGGCAAGATAAATGGAACAAAGGGATAGAGCCGCTTAAAGAGGGAAGCTGTGAGGACGGCAGCAGGCAGTGAGCATGAGGGTGCCCAGGCGGCGCGTGAGGGTGTCCTGGAGGCGCGCGTAAGGGTGTCCAGGCGGCACGGGTGAGAGTGTCCAGGAGGCACGTATGAGGGTGTCCAGGAGGCACACGTGAGGGTGTCCAGGCGGCGTGCGTGAGGGTGCCCAGGCGGCGCGCGTGAGGGTGTTCAGGAGGCACACGTGAAGGTGTCCAGGAGGCGCGCGTGAGGGTGTCCAGGCGCACGCGTGAGGGTGCCTAGGCGGCGTGCATGAGGGTGTCCAGGCAGCGCGCCTGAGGGTGTCCAGGCGGCACGTGTGAGGGTGTGCAAGAGGTGCTGGCTGCTGCCTGGAGCTGCCTTTCATTGGTGCCAGAGACAGAGGGATCAGTTACTGAAAAGCTAACATCGGTGGTTTTCTATTTTAACTGAAAGATTAGGCTACATAATCGTTTTTCAGCTTTACACATCCCTTCCCATGATGCATCTGGTTTTAATCACATGCACACCCAATTTTGCACAGGCATAAGTAGTCATCCAAGACGACAAGAGGACACACGTTTACCTTACTGCACACACTGAACTCTGCCTTCTTAGTCTTCATGCCTTAATATGCTGGGATGGACTTGAAGGGAAACTAAGTCTGATTGTTGCCAGGGAGGGGACATACATTCTGACTCTGAGAGACGGTGCCTGTGGCCTGACACTGGCGTGAAGAGAGTGACTCCGAGGCTGCTAGGCGCCTTGTTTGGAGAGAGATGTCTGTGCAGAGTAAGGGGCAGGTGAAAGAACTGGGCTGCCAAGTGCTTACTACAAAGGGGTGTGTGTGTGTGTGTGTGTGTGCACGTGTGT
Source organism: Acomys minous (assembly GCF_964271855.1). Taxonomy (NCBI): domain Eukaryota; kingdom Metazoa; phylum Chordata; class Mammalia; order Rodentia; family Muridae; genus Acomys; species Acomys minous. Next base: position 3,711,272 of record NC_140484.1, read on the forward strand.
GCATGTGTGGGTGTGTGTTTGTGCAAAACAAACCAAACGGAAGTCTCCACTTACTGAACTATGCCCTATGTCTGTCTGCCTCATAAAGGGTGTGTTTTAATGCAGGCCTGGCCCTCAGCATATGGTGAGGTTTGGCTGCATGCCTCAATTTTAGGGGTGTTTGTGCTTTTATTTCTTGTCTCCTCTCATAACATTTCTTGTTTGAACTTTCAGGTTTTGAATTTTAAAAGTATTTCTTATCATTATAGGGTGTGTGTGTCTGTGCATGCAATAGCACGTGTGGAGATTGGATCACTCCTACTTTTACATGTGTTCAGGGAAAACAAGCTTGCTAGCATGTCACACGTCACAACACTGGTTCTCAACTTGTGGGTCGTGACCCCTGTATGGTCGAATGGCTGGTTCATGGGGGTCGCCTAAGACCATCCTACATATCAGACACTTACATAAAAATTCATAACAGTAACAAATTACAGTTAAGAAGTAGCAACTGAAATAATTTTATCGTTGGGGGTCAGCACAACACGAGGAGCTATATTACAGGGTCGCAGCGTTAGGAAGGTTGAGAACCGCGGCTTCAGCCATCTCAATAAAACCCTGTATCCTCATTCACACTGAGGTCCAAGTGGCTGACGTCACCCAGATCAGTGGTTCTTGCTTATGATGGACATCAGGGGCCACATGAGGGCTAAGGCTCCCGTGGATGAGTCCCAAACCTGACCTCAGTCTGACTGGGAGGAAGTTCTTGACTAAGAACTGTTGACCTGTGACCTGTCATTAGAATTTGTGCTGAAGGCTCAGACCTGGGACAGGAGCTATAGGACCAATGGAAAACTCCTTAGTAGTCAGAGAAAGAGCTGCAGAAAGCTGGGCATCCCAGCCGCTGCTCTAGACTCTGTGCTACAACAATTGCTTCTTCAATAAAAGAAAAAGTAGAGTGATTTTTCCAGACTAGAAACTGTATTGGAAGTATGAAAAATATGAAGAAGAAAATAAAAACTGCATAGGATTAGAATTCAATATCTTAGCCAGCTTCCCCCTGGTAGATTATTTGTATTTTATATTTTTGTTTTGTTGGATTTATCTTTTTTATGACATTTTCTGCTAATAAATATCATTTTATTCTACAAATGTAGAGTATGGAAGGACCTGTATCTTGTCTGTCTCTATTCCCCTTCTCTCTGCACACACATACACACACATGCATGTACACACACATACACACATGCACACATGCATGCACACACACACATGCGCATGCACACAGTGACAACTGTCATGGTGGGTTTTATTTCTTGCTTTTTCAGTCACCTCCAAAAATATCTTAGGATAATTATGGCAAAAATAAAGTTGAATTATTAAATACAATTTGAATATTTCTTTGATGTTTCAAAATAGCTAAATGGGGTGAGGAGGTTGGAGACACGGCTCAGCAGTTAGGAGAACTGGCTGTGCTTGTAGAGAAGCCAGGTTCAGGCACCAGCTCCTACATGGCAGCTCATAACTGCCTGTAACCCCAGATTCAGGGAAGCCGCCACCATCTTCTGACCTCTGCAGGCACCAGGCAGGCATGTGGTGCACATACATACACACAGGCAAACACTCATGCATATGAAATAAACATAATTAAATACTTAAAATAGCTAAATGGCAATTTTAACTTAAAAATAGCTGTTTTCTAATAAACAAAATTTCTCTTACCATCTTATTTTCTTTTAGAAAAATATGCAACAAATTCAATGTGGGAGCAATCACAGTGGGTTAGGTTGTATATATTAGTATATATTGGATTAACCAAGAAAAAGTACAGGAACAGGCAGATAGGTGTTTGAGAGGCTTCGCCTTCCCTTTTACTGATATTTTTATTTTTCCCTCCCTCCCTCCCTCTTTTCATTCTTCCTTGTCTCCCACTCTCCTTTCTTTTTTTCTTTTCTCCTTCCTTCCTTCCATCCTTCCTTCCTTCTTTTCATCCCTCCCTTCTTCCCTCCCTCCTGCCTTAGCAATGTGTTTTGCTAAGATAGGGTCTCATTAGCTCAGGTATACCTTGAAAGCACTATGGCATCAAAGCTGGTCTTGAACTGGAATCCTCCTGCCTCCACCCGGCAGGTGTTGGCATCGTAGGCACTGTCACTGTGCCCAGGTGCCTTGCCTACTTTGCCTTGCATGCAGTTTCCATTCCTAGAGTCACATAGACTCAAGTGTGATGGCTGAGTTCCACCATTTACACCATATTTGGGGTAGGAGCGGGTAGAGGAACGGATAAGAGGGCTCCCTGGGGGAAAAAAAAAGAGGGCTCCCTGGCTGAGTGGCTGGCTGAGCGGGTGAGTGATCTTCAGAGAGAATCCCAACGCCCTGACTCATCCCTTTTTATTTCCGTCTCAAATGAGCCAGCTGTAGCTTCAGAGGAAGCTATAAAATGAGATCAATTGCCACCAAAGATATAACCAAAAATTTTAGAAAGAGAGGACAATAAATGTTGTAGAGGCAGCTAACAGTCTCTTCTCCCACTGGAATGTCTGACTTCATTTGAAATTAAGACTCGTTTGGCAGCAGACAGCAGGATACTTAATGATAAACGGCTTGCTCTGGTGTTATCAAGGTATCTTTATGATCTGTACATCAGTTTGTTTGTTCGAGACAGACTCTCATATAGCCTAGGCTGACCCTGAACTCACTATGCAGTTGAGGGTGGTTTTGAACTCCTGGTCCCAGTTCCTCCCTCTCCTGAGTGCTCCAGACTAACGTGTGCAGCACCTAGCTCGGCACTGAATACGAAAACCCCTGCAGCAAGCACTCTGCACCGAGAGCAGCTCAGCCCTGCTTTGGATTTTAAAGTACTTGCACTACCTGTTACTCTCATGCGCGTGCCCCCCCCCCCCGACCGCGTGAGGGAGGAGGTGATACATGCAGAGTCTGAGCTTAAGCTTTATCTGGCCCCAAAGCACAACACTCTTCATCATCAAGTGAAGCCTCAAAAGGAGACTCACACTGAGGGAAAGTGAAAAGAGGCGTGTCCATCAGAGCCAGCAGGAAGAAGCCTTGAAGTGTGTGTGTGTGTGTGTGTGTGTGTGTGTGTGTGTGTGTCCTCTCAGAAAGCACCATAAGGCAGATGAAACTGCTCCGTCTGTTTCTTCAGGCCCGACTATTGCAATTGAGGTACTTCTGAACTTGAAACCTCAAGTTAGAGTTTAAAAGCCTCCTAGCAGTTAGCTCACTAATTGAGTTAATTTAGATGCCAGTCCTGATAAGTCAAATCCCAAAGAAGAAATTTTGATCTGAATTAACCGGTTTAATTGTCTGCGAAGTCTAAATTGACCAAATAATTGCAAGTTAATCCTTGTATTTTATGTTGTGGACCGGTCCTTCGTCTGACTGACAATGGGCTGTTGTAGCCTCACGGTACTTGTTACGATGGTGGGTAACACCTTCCAACAGCGTGGGTGGAAAGGCCAGGAGACACTGGGTAGTGTATGGAGACACTGTTGCCCACCACTACCAGGCAGTGTGACTAGCATCCAGTGGGTGCCAGCTGCTAAGCATCCTGGGATGCCCAGAAGACCCCACCCCCAGCACCAGCTATTGAGAGGCAGGGCTCTCCTCAAACAGAACTTAAGGAAGGATGAGCTGGCTGTTTGTTTGTGACAGCCCAATCACTTCTTCGAGGTCTCTAGGTCGTATTTAAGATAGTCTCACTGACCCCGAAGACGAGCTGGGAACTGACCCTCTGCCACTTCACGCTTGCAGTGTGCACAGAGTCAAAGCGTGTCGTGGATAGGTCTGGGAGCACCTTTAACAGTTCTGTTTCCAGCCCATGTTTACTGGAAGGTTACTAAGGGGCTTTGTTTCTGAAGCCCATTTATTTCTTGTGGAATTGCAGCAGCCTTGGTTTTTCCTAAGTACTGTGCATTAGTTCCTGCTGCTGCCGTCTAGTGAAACATTAACGGGACACGCACGCACATTCTCCGAGATCGCCTGATTACTTCATTCATTTTTAACGAGCTTGCTGCGTACGCTTCAGGATAGCAAAGCAGAAATTGGATAACGTAATTCTTTCTGGGTGGGATGCCACTAAGTTTGGTTCTCAGGTGGGCTGAGGGCCGTTCAAAAGCCTTTTGCCCATATTTAACTCTTTAACTTCATCATTTCTATCAATGGGTTCCCTTCTCAGAATTTCTCTTTAATCAATTTTTGTGGCTGGAAACAACTATGTTTCCCTCAGCACTAAAGACTTTAGTAACTCAGCCTCGCTATAAAACTCCAACCTGAGGCTCCTGACAGGAAACATTGTATTCACATCAGTTTTTGAAGTGTAAAGGCGAACTGCTACATGAAATATTAATTTATGGCTCCTAGAATCAAGGTAATATCTTTAATTCAATCTATGTGCACACCTAAGTCATATAAATATATTATATTATTTTAAAATTCTCATCATATGGATTTTGAGCACATATTTTCATAAATATTCCACTAGTTTTTCCAGCTGTTGAGCAGTCTAAGCCCCGTGGCAGCAATGGTTATAGAATCACTCAACTAGAATGTTCCTTTTGCAGTGGGACGTGCCTCGGAACAAAGGAAAGTTAAATATCTCTTTGTTCGTGGTTGAGAAAGAACCTCAGCATCTGAGCGTTTTCTCCTAGCAGCTCTGCCCACAGAATTGAGGCCTCAGTGAAGACAGCAGTAAAATAATATCATGACTCCCGCATAACTCTTAATTGCACCGGAGCAAACCGTCCCTTGTCAGGTAGCGAACCAGTCTCTGTCAAGTTCTGGGAGCCCTCAACCAACTCAGCTTGCTCTCACGTGCTTAGCCTCTCATCCTTCTAAAACACAGCAAAGGCAGCAGTCCGCTGAATCAGCTGGCTCGGCTCATCAGCTTGGGAGCGGGAGTAGGATGATTGACAGCTGTTGTGTGCAGGATGATTGACAGCTGTCGTGCCCTGCTCAACTAGCCACACCGTTGCTCTCAGCCCAAGTGAACGGGTTGAAAACGAACGGGATGAAGTTACAGCAGCGAGTTGGTCTGTGGCCACTATTTTGCAGCTTGGCTTTTTTTTTTTTTTTTTTGTAAACGTGTGACAGGTAAGATGGTCTGGTCAGGCTGGCCACTTTGATTGCTTTAAGGTTTAAGGGCGCTCAATGCTACACCCTTCCACTAAGTCTCTAGAGGTGGAGGTTCAGAACTCAAACGGAAATAACAGATTTGTGTGAGTGAAGCTGGAATAGGGCGAACTGCCTGTGCCCACGACCAAGCCGGGTCCCCTGTCCTTTCCTGAGTTTTCCTAGACAGGTGCACTCTGCCTAGACAGGTGCACGGGCTTGCCAACCGTACCAGCTAGTTTTGTGACGACTTGACACGAGCTATAGCCATCAAAGAAGAGGGAGCTTCAACAGCAAATGCCTCCACAAGATCCCGCTGCAGGCAGGCCTGTAGGTCAGTTTCTTAGTTAGCAATTGATGAAGGAGGGCCCCGCCCACTGTGGGTGGTGCTAGCCCTGTGCTGGTGATCCTGGGTTCTACAAGAAATCAGGATGAGCAAACCATGGGGAGCAAGCCAGTAAGCAGCACCCCTCCATGGCCTAGGCCAAATAAACCCTTTCCTCCCCAACTTGCTTTTGGTCATGGTGTTGCATTGCAGCAATAGAAATCCTGGCTTACAAGTCTTGATCACAGTTCATCATGAAGGGAAGTTAGGCAGGACTCTGGAGGCAGGAGCTAAAGCAGACGCCATGGAGAGAGAGCTGTACAAAGGGTTCTTCCATGGCTTGCTTACTCTCCATGCCTGGCTCAGCCCACCCACCCAGCACCGGCACCACCCCTAGTGGGCTGGGCCCCTCCTGCATCAATCAATCACTAATAAGAAGATGCCCTACGGAATTGCTTATAGGCAATCTGATCGTAGCATTTTCTCAACTGACGCTCCTCTTCCCAGATGACCCTACTTCATGTCAGAGTTGACAAAAATACTAACGAGGGGATGTATCAAATAATTCCCAGACGGAGCTTTCTCTCTAGCCTTTCCACAGCATTGTCTACTGTGTGGGAGGAAGGATTGAAGGCAGGAAAAATTCAAGGGTGGTGATCGATCTCTGCCTTGAGTAATACAACGGTTACATAGTTTATGTGCCTGCGGTAAGACTTGGGAAACGAGGAAACATTATGGCCTGGGGAGGTGGCTCAGTGGGCAAAGCAGTTTGCATCCAAGTGCGATCTGAGTTTGGATCCTCAAAGCCTACGGTAACCTGGGCACATTAACTTGCCTGCGATCCCAGTACTCCTATGGGAGATGGAAGTGGAGCCAGGAGTCCCTGGAAAATTCTGACAGGCAGCTAGCTTGCTCCACCCAGAGGCCCTACTTCAAATAAGGTGGAAGGCAGGAGCCATCATCCAAAATTGTCCTCGTAGTGCTCCAGGCATGCCAGGTCACGCATGTGCCCCATACACACATAAGAACATGTACACGCATAACGTATAAACATCCTCTCTGGGTTGCGTCAGCACTTAAAAACCCAGTTTGCATGCTCGTCGGTCACTCAGATCAGCAGAGCCTTTTCTGCCTCACAGAGGTCATGTCCCACCATGGGACAAAGTTCTTATACCAGCCCCAAAGGTTCTTCCAAAACAACGTCTTTTTTAGTCCTCCAGTCCTCAGGCCCAGTAACCTGGCATCAGGCATCGCCTTTCACATGTGTAGTTTCCTCTCTGATGCACGCGCCGCCTCTCCTGTCCTCCAGTCCCTGACACTGACGGGGACCTCAGCCATGATGACCAAGCTTCCCTACAGCTACCGTGAGTCAGTCCATCATGGACAGATTTCTCTCATGTCGCCTCAAATGTAGCAGGTCTTGTGTCAAGGAGGGGAGGGTTATAGTACCCATTTGCTCCAAGTTTTTGACAGCACTCAGACTGATCCCAGCCAACGCCACAGCCCGCAGATGTATAAGCCAGGCAGTGAGAGGCTCTTTATGTCTTATTTAAACTCCTCTGATGGGCCAGTGACATGGCTCAGTGGGTAATGGTGACTGCTGCCAAGCCCAACATCCTGAGCTCAATCCCCGGGACTCACACGGTGGAAAGAGAGACCCAACTTTCACAAGTTGTCCTCTGACCTTCACACATATCACTGCTCACAGCTCTCTCTCTCTCTCTCTCTCTCTCTCTCTCTCTCTCTCTCTCTCTCTCTCTCTGTGTGTGTGTATGTGTGTGTGTGTGTGTGTGTGTGTGTACGTGTGCCCGAGCACATGCGAGCATGTGCATGTACACATAATTTTAAATAAAGCCTTGCCTGCTGGGTGTGGTGGCATACGCCTTTAGTCCCATCACTCAAACTGGCTTCTCTCAGCTTTTGACTGCATTGCTCCTTTGGGCCTCAAACTAACTCTCTTCTAATCTTCTGGCTTCTTCTCATTATCTGGCTCATTCTGTCTTCACCTGTGTCTAGCTTGTTCTCTCTTCAACCTGTCTCTGTAAAACTCTCCCGGTAAAACCACCTGTGCTCTCTCTGTCTCTGTCTCTCTGTCTCTCTCTCTGTGTCTGTTTCTGTGGGATAGGTGGCCACTTAGGGGCACCTCTGTGTGGTGGTGGTGGGCCACTCAGTGGCACCTCTGTGGGACAGGTGGCCACCCAGTGGCACCTCTGTGGGATGGATGGCCACTCAGTGGTACCTCTGTGGGAAGGGTGGCCATTCAGTGGCACTTCTAAAGAATGCTGTCAGATGGGTCTCCACCTTCACTCAGCAATATGTGGATATGTGGCTGTGTTACTTTATGTCTGACAAGAAATTGCCCAGCCCCGTCCTATAGATATGTAATTGTACCTCGCATCTGGTCTGTCCATTCTTACCACCCAAAAAGCCATCCGAGCGCATGGCATATGAGCTAATCTTCCGTCTGATCCATTAGAAATTCACTTTCAGTTAAGCCCTGAGATCAGCTTCATTCCTGAGGCTCAAAGGCTGGTGACATAGTTACATTAAAGGATTGAAAGTGTCCTCACCTCCCAAAGAGAAGAAATGGTACAGAGAAAAGGGAGGTGGAGGTGCCAGACCATAAGCCGCCATCGTGAGACAATGCTCTGTACTCTCTCAGAAATGCGCGATGACAACAGAAAGGAAATGAAAGGCTCAGAGCGAGGGATCCAGGAGTGAGCATTCATGTTTTCATGTATGCAGACATGTGTGTGCATGTGTGCTGATGTGTGCACGCATGTTGAGGTCAGAGGTCGATGCCAATTGCTGTCTACTTCACATACTGAGGTAGGAGTCTCACTTGACCCCACAGCTTGCCTATTCATGGAGTCACCCTGGTGGTCTTTGCCTCATGAGCCCTGGGACTGTAAGGGGGACTGCCCCATCGGTGCAGAGGTTGACAGCTGAACTCAGGCCCTCATGTCTGTGCGCAGAAAATGTTTCATCCACTAAGTCATCTCCCCAGCTTTCCTTGCTGAAGCTGGGCTCAATTTGAGGCAGAATATTAATGGCAAAGGACTCATTCGCTACCTCATCCTCAGTCCCCATGGGCAAGTCATCTCCTGAAAAGATAATATTTGAATAGATAATGACAATAAGTGAGCACTGGTCACCACACCACATGCATCTTCAGAAAATCTTTAATTTTAAACTAGTGCTTCAGAATCTGCAATAATCGTGCATAACCACATATTTGTGTCAATTCAATACTCAGATTTCAGGATCATTAGGTCCCCACAAGCCCTTCAAAAGAGAGCAGCTGCCATTTTGATTAACCCAGGCCAGGCAACACAGTGTCTAGATTCCCTCCCCCACTCTCTTTAAATTCATTGAGTAAAAAATAGATTGACGCGTACACCAGTTTTCTCAGGAACGTGCTTGAAGGTGAACTTGAGGTCACCTTAATGACTATGAAAACCACTTCTGACTGCCAGACGGGAAAACTTTCCCCAACTCTTTGTTTGAAACCGTGTCTTTGGGGGGAACTTTAACCTCTTTCTGACTCCTAATTAGCTTTTCCTCAGTGGTGGAAGTTCAGAGGAAGTGAAAATAGCAGGAGAGGTTGCCTGGGGCACAGGTTACAACAATAATGGGACGGTTTTCAGCTCATCCTCTGAGGCGATTCTGGGGATCAATGCAATTGTCTTTTAAGTATCCCTTAGATCTAGGCCTCCCTGGGAAGATGTTGATGTGTACCACAGCCTCGATTCCTGAGGTAGTTGGTTGATTTACACTGGCCCTGGCATCCCCACTCACAGGTGTGTCTTCAATGTCAAATTTCACAGGGTGAATCACTCTTCCCAGAACCTTCCTGGACAGCCTGCTGCAGACCTCTCAGACCTCAGGACCTTCTTGCAGTCAAGTATTTTTCCCCTCAGGCAGGGACATCTTCTGAGGTAGAAAAATAATCTATTCATTTGGAAAGCGACAGAAGGGTGACAGGCAGGAGACTTGTGTCTCAGAAGATCCCGTTCCGACGGGACTTCTTGCAGTGTTTTTCTCATTACTGAAATACCAACTCAGGTGGGTTCTTTCATTGAAGAATCAGTCTGTTCCCCAAGGTGAGTTTACGCTTTGATTCACTCATCAAGCGTTTACACAGGGCCTGCTCCGGACCAGGGAAGGGTAGTCGGCTTAAAGGATAATTTTATCTTTTGAAGAGTTGGCATTCTAGTCAGAGAGATGAATAAAACAAGAACAAAGCCAAGTCTGTTTTCCAGTAGTGAGGAAGCTGTGTGCGTGTGTTTGCTCGGCTGTTTGGTTGTTTGATTAACTGGTGAGTTGGTTGATCAGTTGGTTTGGGGTACCGGGGCCTTACCATGTTATGCAAGCTGGCCTCAAATTCCTCAAATCTATACCAGCGACAACGTGAGCGGTTGGGACTTGTAGTGCATGCTTCACTGTCAAGGACAGTTTATGTTTGGCCTCCCTGGTAAAGTAACAGTGACCTAAAGTAAGAGTGTAGGCACAGTCCTGAGAATGAAGGGGAGTAAGGAGGTCCTTCTCACAGGGAGGTCACTGAAAGGAAGTCTAAAAACCAGCAAGGGGAAAACTCCAAAACTTAATTTTTAGACCATAAAGAAGCCAGCATCCCTGCCTGAGAGTAAGAAGAGAACAGAGGACTAGGTGGCTGTTGTACTGGTTTTTCCTCCAGACTCCAAGCTCCTGAAATAATGACTCATGAGACTCAATTGCTATTTTACAAATACCTAGGCCATATAGCTAGGCTCGTCTCTGAGTAGTTCACAACTTAAAATAACCCATTTATTCTGCCACGTGGCTGGTTACCTCTGCTCAGGTACCATGTGTCTGTCCTCCTCACATCTTGCCTGGAGAACATCCTATCTGGCACTATCCCAGAATCCTCTCTGCCTGCCGGATGTCCCACCTTCTATTTTTCTGCCTCAGTTGTAGGCCATTAGCTTCTTACTGACAGGTGATACTTTTATACAAACACAAGAGATTCCTTCTACAGGTAAACATTTTAGCTGGGGAGGACCTACCTGGAAGACCACAGTCAAGAATTTTCTACAGTAACGAGGAGGCACTGAGTGATGTCAATCACATGAGTCAGGTGACAATACTGGTCAGTGAGTTTGAATACCTACTGCAACCTTTTTCTTTTATTCACCTGTAAAGTTCAGAGTGATATACAGTGGGGTTCAGCATCTTGGTTTTGTTCTGGTTTCCTTTCTGTTGCTGTGATAATAACTCTGGTCAAAAGCAACTTACAGGAGGAAAAAATTTAGTTGGCTTATCCTTCCAGGTCACAGCCCATCACTGAAGAATGTTATGAAGAAAACTTGACCAGGCGTTCAAACACAGAGAAACGCAGCTTGCTGGCCGGTTCAGGTAGGGTTGTGTTTAACTAGCTTTCTGATACAGCCTTAGATCACTTGATTAGGGATGGCACCCACAGTGACTCGGCCCTCACACAGCAATTAACAATCAGGACAGTTCCTCCACAGATATAACCAGTCCAAGGTAAACATCACCTAGCAAGGCTCCAGATTGTGTCAGTTGGCGATGCCCATGAGGCTAATGTTGGAGCAGCTCACACTGGACATAGTTTTTCCCTTAGAATCTGGATATGCCTCTCAAGTGTCTGATGACCAAGTCTGATTTTTGTTCTCATAGCAACAAATTAAAGGATGGCTGGAAAATTAATGGCCACGGCTTATGATGGTTTTATGATCTGATTAATACATTTAATATCAAAATACAAACTCAACCTACACCTTAGTATTTCAGAGGGGAACTTTTGTGTCTATAGGGCTTTCTTTCTGATCTTTTATTGTTGTGTTAAAATATAATTTTCTATTTATTTACTTTTAGCATTTAAAAAGTATTTATTGGTGTGTGCATTTGTGCATGCATGTGTGTGTGTGTGTGAGAGAGAGAGAGACAGTGACAGAGAGACAGAGACACAGAGAGAGACAGAGAGAGACAGAGACAGAGAGAGACAGAGACAGAGACAGAGAGACAGAGACAGAGAGAGACAGAGAGAGAGAGAGAGAGAGACAGAGAGACAGAGAGACAGAGAGACAGAGAGACAGAGAGACAGAGAGACAGAGAGACAGAGAGAGAGAGAGAGAGAGAGACGTGAACATGCCTGTGGAGAGCAGAACAGGGTGTTGGGTCTCCTGGACCTAGAGTTAGAGGCAGCTGTGAGCTGACTGAGATGAACTTTAGGAATTGAATTTGGCCTCACACAAGAGCAGCAATGCTTTCAGCCACTCCACCATCTCTCCAGTCCATGATTAAATGTTTAAGACTCTTTCTCCTGTTGTTTCAAACACAAATCAGTGTGTGTGTGTGTGTGTGTGTGTGTGTGTGTGTTTGCTATTTTTGAGTCATACCCCTTGTTTCTTGGGTGATATGGTTACTCTTGTCTCTTTTTGTCTCTTGGTGCATCCTTTTAGATTTTTCAAATCCTCCCAAATTCTTCCTTAATAGTTTTAGGCTGTGGCTGAGGTAACTTTGAGCTGCCATGCTCCGGACTGTTGTGCTGTTCCTTTAGAGGTACACTGTCACTCAGTAACTTTCTTTCTTCACTCTGAGTCTATGAATTTTAATTGGTAAATTGTCTCTTGGTAAAATAGTTTCAAGAAGTAACTTGGCATTTGGTGGCTTCATTGTAAGATTATTTACCAAAAAATGATTAAATTCCTTTATTGAAAAAGGAAACCTGTCAAGGAAGGAAAATGCATACAGAACTCAAACCACTACTTTTGAGGAAGGTACAAATCTGCTTAGGAACTTAACGTGACACTTTTGAGAGATTCCAATAATGAAAGTTGCAGAAAAATCTCAAAGTGAACTCAGCCTGCCCGTCTCTAGATGCAGTTCTAGCAAGCGTATAAAATGTTTTCTACCCCCAGGGAAGACTCTCCTCTTACACTCTTAGGGTGACAACCTTCCTGAAGGATGAAAACAGTCACTGAGGCGGGTGGCTGGTCTCATTGCTGCAGACTCTTGCACTCACAGAGCTTTCCACTTAATCTCTTCCTGAATTATTTTTTTCTCTACGGAAGTACCTGCTAGACAGCCAGATAACCATCCAAAATGTTGTTACACTTGTGGGACGCGTTTTATGACTTAAAAGTAATTTAAAAATCAATTCCCTTCACCATTTGCTCTGTGTTGCTCTGAGATGTGGTCAAATGGAAGAGCTTTCCTTGGCATTCAGTCTCCTCCAGCTGGGCCACCTTCCGCTCAAGCCTGGCTTTCAGGAGCATGGCTAATGCCTCTGGTATGCCTGTCTCTGCTCCCTACTCCCAAGCCTGTTTTGAACAATGTTAAAACTGTATTCTAAATTTCCCATTTTATATTCTTCCCAGGGTGTTTCTATCTTCTCTTATAGTTGTCTGTATTTTATGTTTCCTCACAAATATAAACTTAATGTATATATCATTTTTAAAAAATAGGAAAAGAATCCATTCTGCAAATTCCACTTGAGGTTTTAACCCAGAATGAAACAAATCCCCATTTACTTGAAATAGACCTCTTTTATTAGGAAACTCACTATTTCCTCTAAGTGAATGGCTTGAATTTTTCCTATATTGTTATTACAACATCTTAAAGGTGATTTGGATGCTGTATGTGTTTGGTTTTTTGAGGCAGGGCCTCTTATTTTCTAGCCACTACGAGCCTCACGTTCCGGGTGAATCCTTCTGCTTCAGCCTCTGCTGGTGCTGGGATCGTAGATGTGACCCGCGCCTGAAATGAGTAGCTTTCAATTTAATAAAAAAGAATGCGCTTGGCTCATTGTGAGGCTTTAGGTGAGACACACATGGAGTCGGAGCCCCAGCTTGCTCAGCGGTGGAACTGGGATGTCAGTCCACAGCTGGCAGGCTGGAAATGGAGACACAAGTGGTTCCAGGGCTGAGGAACACAATAAACTAGCGGGTTACTCCAAGCTGAGACGCGACCGCTGATTTTACAAGCTCCATCTACTGCTTGCCCACCCCAGAGTCTGGTTGACCCCTTGCATGGCTTAGGTTTACAAAAAATACCCTCTGCTAGGAGAAGGTGCTGCCATGGGGCCACCCCTGCAGGAAAGAACGGGCACGGTCTGGTGGTGGAACTGAGAGAAGTCCCAAACCAGAAGCCTCCAAACCGCAATAGTCTGTCTGTCTGTCTGACTATCTATCATCTATCCATCTGTCTATCTATCTCTGTCTTACCAAATCATTCTTTAAAGCCATTTTGGGAGTTGGCTTTTTTTTTCTTTCTTTCTTAAATCTAAGGACCTCATTAAGCCAAACGCCAGCAGTGTGTTGGCAGCAGGAAGAAAGTGGGGAAAACCTCTCGGTGTTTGATCATGAAAACCTTCCCAACAAAATCAAGACAAACACAGTCCCCTCGCACCACCCGTCCGCCTGAGAGTAACCGTGTGCCCGTTCACAGCATCCAGTCAAGAGCTATTTGCATGAATTCGGAAGCAGAGAGCAGCACCCTCCAGGAAGCTGGTCCACATCCACAGCTCTAGAACTATGACTTAATTAAATGCAATTAAGACACTGACACTATTTTATTAGAAAAGGAAAATGCTAACGCTGTCTCCCCTACAAATTAAAGAAAGAGACATAAGGACAAAGTCAAGTGTCTTTTCTAGTCTCAATGTCCATTTGTTTGCATGTGCACACGTGCGTTTGTGTGCACATGTGTGCAAATGTGTGTGTGCACGTGTGTGCAAATGTGCCACAGCACATATATGGAGCTCTGAAGAAAACTGCAGGAGTCCGCTCTCTCCTTCCGCTATGTGGGTCTTGGGGATCCAACTCAGGCTGTCAGGCTTGGACTGAGACATCTTGACAACCCTGAAACAGAAATTGTAACGAGTGTATACCGTCTACTAGTATGTTTATGTATGTGTTGACCCTTGAGTGTGTATCCCCACCCAGTAAGTCTGAGTCTTGTCTGGCCCGTGGCACCAATCTGAGACCCAAAAGGTGAGAAGCTGGACGCAGCAAAACTCCTAAGGTCAGAGGGTGTCGGGAGACGTCCGCTTCCTCTCTCGTTCCCGCCACAGGGACACCTGGCTCTGGGTCCCGATGGTGGGACGTCTGGGTCTCCATCCTCTCCTTCCCAACTCTGCCGGCTGTGCTCAGCACATCAGTCTGTCCGTGTCTGTAGTTTCATTTAGTTGCTTGACTTTTGCTCTGTTTCATATTTGGGGGGAAGGGCCAAACTTTATCTGCTGGCTGTTCACCCCTTGACTTAGCTTTTAACTCATTTCAAGGATTTTCAGGGGAGGAAAGGTGGCTGAATTGGAACAGCAAAAACTGCTTAAAATGGTGCTTGGAGCTATGCGCCTTCAGCTAGAAGCCTAGCACTCCTGGGAAAGCCCCTCCTCCTGGGAAAGCCCCGCCTCCTGGGAAAGCCCCGCCTCCTGGGAAAGCCCCGCCTCCTGGGAAAGCCCCGCCTCCTGGGAAAGCCCCGCCTCCTGCCCGGATGGAGGCTGCCTGATCTGTGTGAACAGCTTCGTGCCCATGAGGCGGATTCGGCTTGTTTAGCAAGACGCGCCCCCCTCATACTTACAGCTGGAGGATGCAAGGAAAGTTTTATCTGTCTTAAATATACAAATGTATGTGGCCACTACATTTTTGCTTCTGACTGGCCTTAAACATATGAATTTACAGTGTTCTGTTTATCTTGGATACAGATTATTGGCGTATAAATTGTTGGATATGGTTAAAAATCTATAATATCTGTAAAGTTAACTTAAACTCGTAACTTAGGGCTAGAACCATTATGGGCAGCAACAAATTAAACCAACCAAAGAAACAGGTCTCCAAAAACACTTTAAATTGGGATAAGAGTTTACATAATTTTTGTCCTATCTTAAAAATCAGGTTTATAGGCCAGACATGGTAGCACACACCTTTAATCCCAGCACTCGGAAGGCAGAGGCCAGCCTGGTCTACTAAGCAAGTCCAGGGCAGCCAAGGCTACACAGAGAAACCCTGCATCGAATCCCCCCCCCCAAAAAAAAACAGGTTTATAAATAAAGGGGAGTTTTAAAACTATGCTTGGTTAATGAGCTGTTAAAGCTACACCTCCATGTGTTCATATGTAAGAGCTTTTCTTTCTGGCAGCCAAACTTTATAACATCAAAATAATTCACTTGGAATTCGCTTGGAATTGTCATAAAGACACTGAATGGTTTACACTGTTAAAACTTGGTTTTGTCTTCTAAAAATTATGGTTATGTTCTGTGACTTCACTCTTAGAAGGGTACTTTATTTTAATACTGCAAAAACACACAACTCTGCAATTTTTCTTTAAGGAAAATTTTTGAAGTTTTACAGAAAATTAAAAACTGGATTTTTGTTTTCAAAATAGTTTTTTTTTAATATTTAAATTTATAAGGCTATAGGACATTTTAAAGCTTATCAGGTAATTTATCACAATGTCTTTATTAATTGTCGGAGGTTGGCCTGGTGTATTTTGACGCTAATTACTGCTTACTGTCTTTTAATGTGCCCCAAGAATTGCTATGTAACCTTGCTTAAAAGCTTATTCCTATTAGACCAATAAAAAGCCGACAGGTCTGGGAAGGCACACGGGATAGGCATGGCTAAGGCCTCAGGCCTTTGAGGACAGAGAGGATCTTGGGAAAAGAGACGGGATGGAGGAAGAAGAAAAAGGAGGGTTGCCATGGGATGGGAAGAGAGCCCCGTGGGCCCAGAGGAGGAGCTCTGAAGTTCCTCATGGAAAGAGATGGGGAACATTGGCAGGTATTCTGGGATCATGGATGGGAAGGTATCTGAGGTGGGGAGGTAAAGTTAGTTCAGAAGGTTAATATCGGCCCTGCTCTGGGTAAAGGCTTGCTCTGTGTTTTCATTGATTGTTATCGGGCTAGAAAATACAGCCGTATTAATAATAATTAGCCTAACAATAAACATTTATTGGGCCATATTTTTAAATTAACCACAACAATTAATATATGATCTTGACGAATAGATAAAATTTAAAAAACAATAATAACAACAACTAAAAATTAGGGTTACAGCTTAGCGCCAGAGACTAAAGAATTCCTATCTTACGGTGCAAAAGGGCGATGGCCTTGGGCATCTGACAAAGAACTTGAAACAGTTTCTCAACCAATGGGTCATACCACTTTGGCAGTCAAATGACCTTTTTACAGAGGTATCCTAAGATTGCCTACAAACTGGATTTTCATTTTATGATGGATGCCACAGCAGTTATCACAGCCCCACTTAGTGTCTTCCATGCCTCCACTCTCCTCTTGACTGTAGCTTACTCTACAGAAACGGCCAAGCGTCGAATAACCTCACCAGTGGTGGGCACTGTGGAGCGTCTTGATTTCTTTTCTATTGCTATTTACTCTTTCTGGAACATTCTTCCCAGCCCACGCTCTCCAGACTGGATAATTCTTGTGGCAGTTTGAGATGTCTCCTATATTTTTTGAGTGTTTGAATGTTCTTGTTCCTTGTTGGGCTGCTGTTTGGGGAGGCTGAGAAGGCCTTGCTGGGAGAGGTTTGTCACCGGAGGTGGCCTTTGAGGGTTTGAAGATGTGTGCCATTTTGAATTTCCTCTCTCTTCTCTGTCTTTGCAGCTCAGGTTGTTAGCCCTGGGAGTCTGCTCCACCTTCCGTGTGTGCGGATTGCTGCCGCCCCCCCCCCCCACACACACCACGACACACCCTCGCTCTTCTGGAACCACAAGCTCGAATTAACTCTTCCTGTATATGCTGCCTCAGACATCGTGTTTTATCACAGCACAGAAAAGGGACAAATATAATTCCTGCTCACCTTTGGGCATCACTGTGGGTTTCCTGTCTTCTCAGCCCCCCACCTCCTCTCCAAGTCTAGACAGGTGCTCTGTTGTTTGTGTCTACTGTAATTGCTGCTTACTCCTCGGTTCAGCAGGCATCAGGCGGGCAGGAAGGCATGCGTGAGAAGCCCTCTGCAGACTTCTGCGTTTCAGGCAACAGTTAGGATGTCCATATACCTGGTCAGCATCCTATGGCACAAACCCCACAGTCAGTGGTTAGCAAGACTCTTCTAGGTATCAGAGTCAATGAGGAAATCCTCCTTACAATCCAAGGAAGGCTGGCTAAGCCAACGATGAAAAAATCGTCTTACTTGAGGACAAGATAAGGAAAGGAAGGAATAAGTGTCCCCTGAACGATGACATATGTATTTCTGTCCCCACAAAGCTCAGCCTCCAGGCAGGAGTTCTAAGGCTTTCATAGCAGGGCCTGCCTGCTTGGCTTTCTTCTCAGGAAAAGTCTAACATTTTCTGTCTCCTCCTCTTTGTATCACCCTCTAGGCTGTGGGAGGGCAGGCTTCGCCTATCTTGTTATACACTTGCTGTTCTCCCACTCCTCTCTCCGTCCCCAATAAACTGCCTCCACGTTCCCTTCTGTACCTTCTTAAAATCTCTCTTTTTCTCTGTGTCTGTCTGTCTGTCCGTCTGTCCGTCTGCCTGTCTGTCTCTGTCTCTGTCTCTGTGTGTGTGTGTGTGTGTGTGTGTGTGTGTGTGTGTGTGTGTGTATGCCCTAGGAGACCCGAAAAGGGTGTGAGATTCCCTGAAGAGGGAGTCACAGGCACTTGTGCACCGTGAGTCCTACACCCCAAACTCAGGTCCTCTGGAAAAGCAGCAAATACTCAACCTCTGAGCAACCTCTCTGCCCACCACCCCATGTCCATTTTTAAAGTTATCAATAAGACGGGAGCCGACAAAGGGGGCTGTGTCCTCCAATAACAATAGGTGTCTCTACCTGTCTCCTCCCTCTCAACTGTTTCCTCACCCTCGGGGATCAGGGGACATTTGTCATACGTGTAAGCAGCACGTACCCACCGGGCTCTCTTGTCCCTGCTCTGAGAGCGGCACATGCTGTGCATGGAGTTTGCTCATGATTTGCTTGGCAGCATCTGCTTGAGGCTGCTGCTACCTCTGCTCTGAAAAAGCCCAGGAGTCTCACTGTGGTCCCCACCCACACAGAGCAGTACAGGCATGGCTGCTCTGGCTCAGGGAGCCCTGGCTTCTGACTCCATGCACAGGCCCTTTAAGCAGGAAGACACAGGATCAGCCTGGGGTAAACCAAAGCCATCGCACATGATCAAAGCGTGCACATTGTCATGCGTGCACATTGTCACAGGAGCAACTTTATGACGGGGCTTCAGCAGATTGAAAACAGATTGGCTATCAGGGTTTCTAAATACACAAATAAGTGGGCCATATTTAGGTTTTTCTATGAAGGCAGAGGGACGGAGGGAGGGAGGGAGGGAACTCGAGAGAGCGCACAGAGCCTTGTGGTGTCCTAGAACAGGCATTTGGGGAGAATGGCTGAGCTAGTGAACCTTGAAATGCTGAGATCTTCCTCTTTCTCCTGCTGCCGAGGCTCTGCAGGCAGCCAGGCACTGAGGCACTGTCAGAGTGAGTGAGTAGCTCCATAAACCAGGCCTCTGTGGCTGAACGGCTGGGGCATAGCATTCTGAAACTCCTTAGAGCGCAGCAGGCTTCTCTAAAATATTTATGGCAAGCAGCAACATGGCAAGCCAGGGCTTGGAAATCTGGAATGAAGGCTAAGAAAGCGGCTGCAAAGGGGCCAGCCAGCCCCATCATCTCTGGTACTCGTCTTAATGACTCAGAATTTCCCTTCTTTATGTGCAGAGAGCAGCCAGGGGTGGTGGGGTTTGGGAGAGGAGGTGAGACACCTGGCTGGCCACTGACAGAGTAAACCCTTGGGCTTGGGGGCAGGGCTTTCCGAAGGCTCTGCGAGAAGGTGCCCTTCCAGCGTCTCACTGGTCTGAAGTGCCTATAATGAAGCCTACCTGGAGACTCAGCTAAAAGAAGCTTGTCTGGTGGCGCACTCCTTTAATCCCAGCACTCGGGAGGCAGAGGCAGGCGCAGGCGGATCACTGTGAGTTCGAGGCCAGCCTGGTCTACAAAGCGAGTCCAGTATAGCCAAGGCTACTCAGAGAAACCTTGTCTCAAAAAAAAAAAAAAAAAAAAAAAAGTCCATCTATAAAAAAAAGAAGCTTGTCTGGTCCCGGGGATAGCCCACTTTCAGGCCCCCGGAGGGGAGCAGGGGAGCCCACGATGAAGCTCCCCAAACACTCTCACAGGTAAGTTCAGCCGCCAGAGGTCGGAAGCAGCTTCTGGGACTTCTGTTACTTTGGCTGTTATTTTGGTACTGAAAGCTTTCCTTCCGTCTCCTCCTCTCCTCCGTTATAGCGGGAGGCCCACATAGTTACTGGGATGGCCTGGTGGAAGTCCTGGTGAGCCCACTCCTGCCGCCTGGATTGCCTGGATCCTGGTGAGCAAGGGTACTTGTGCCGTGGGTCCCAGAGCCTTTCTTTCGTGGATGCTCTCACTCACAATACCCAGCTGAAATACAGTTGCCAGTGTGCAAAGCATGCAGACCCCAGCTGTGCCCGGGAGAACCAGATATGGGTTCACTGTAGGGTGTTCAATCTTTGAAGAACCCTCAGAGCTTGGTGTGATCCAGACCTGGGCCAACGGACGGCCTGGGAAAGGCGGAGCCGTCGGCTTCCCTCAAGACAGCATTTCCCACTCAACACTTACTTAGAGGGCAGACTAAAGTTGTTTCCTGATGTTGTGTGGCAGCTTTTCCCAAGACTGAAACATTCCTTCCTTCACGGAGGCTCCTTTGATAGAAATAAATAACCCAAAATTGTCTCAGGAAGTCCCGGAAGTGAACAGATTCACCAGGGCTTCTTCCCCAAGAGTAAACAGTTGAGACAGCTGGGAATCATTCCCAGACAAGACAAGCAGTTGGCCAAAGCCAACTGAGCCACCGGGAAAGGCTGCTCTCCCACCTGTTGAGCAGGCCATGCATGCAGCACGTCCCGGTGCCCAGCGTTGGGCAGGTGAAGAGCTATCCATTGTCACCGGGGTTGAGATGCCACTTGACCCAGATCCAACACCCAGTAACCTGTTTTTATTATCATTTGGTTTTGTGTGGTTTAAGATAGCGTCTCTTCCAGCTCAGGCTGGCCTCCAACTCACTATGTAGTTAAAAAGAGACTTTGAACAGGTGCGAGCCACCACACCTGGCAGAAACCTGCATTTAAATTTGGGGAGCAGACAGGCGATTTGAAACTATTGTAAAATGTTCCATTTCCTGCCTGGCACATGCGTGTGACCCCAACACACAGAGGGCTGGGGCTAGAAGATGGGTAATTAAAAGACCCTGTCTCAAAAACAAAACCTAACAAACAGGCTTTCAAATGCTCTATTTCAGACACAGTTTTTCTGACCTTGTTTTGGGGGTTTTGTGTTTTGTTCTGCTTTTGAAATAGGATCTCATGTAGCCTGAGCCGTGCTCAACCGTGCTACGTAGTCAGAGATGACCTTGAACTTCTGATCCTCCAGTCTACCTCTCCACGCTGAGATCGCAGGCATGTGGGGGGTGGGGTAAGCAACACCTACCTCTCCTCTAAGGTCACAGTGACAAGCTGGGCACAATGCCACCAAGGTTTATTCTGGGGAGCCAGTGAGTCGACTGGGGCCTCCTTAATTCTGTCCGCACTCACAGGTGAGGGGTTACTTACGGAAGTGTAGGTACTCCTCAGCCAGGCTGAAACTGAAAAGTCCCTGCCAAGGCTAAGCCCCCTCCCCCTCCCCCCCCCATATACTCTAGCCCTCCCAGGGACTCCGAGGCCATGTGCAACAGGGCAGAATTACACACAGCTGCTGAGCACAGCTGGGTCTGGGTACTCGGATGAAGGCCCCTCCTTCCGAGCATCAGCATCACCGGTCAGCAAACCCAGACGTGATCTTCTTTGTCGAGCAGCTGGACCCTTGAAGATGTCAGACATTGGGCTATGAGGATCGTCCAAACCGACAGCCATCATGCCTGGCTTTTGCTGCCTTGAAACACATCAGCATGCATATGTGCAAGTGTACGTGTATGTGTGTGTATGAGTGAGTGTATGTGTGTATGAGTGTTGGTGGGAGTGTGCATGTGGGTGCACATGTGTGTGAGTACAAGTGTGTGTGTGTGTGCCTTTGTGTATGTGTGCATGTGTGAGTGTAAGTATGTATGTGTGTATGTGTGTGTATGTGTGTGATGTGCCTGTGTATGTGAGTACATATGTGAGTGTATGTGTATTGTATGTGTGCATATGTAAGTATATGTGTATTGTGTGTGAGTGTATGTGTATTGTATATGTTTGCATTTGTGAGTGTATGTGTATTGTATATGTATGCATGTGTGAGGGTATGTGTGTGGATGTGCATGTATGAGTATGTGGGTACTCTTGTGCAACTGCATGTGAGTGTACACATGTCTACGTATGTGTACACATGTATGTGTGAGTGTGTGAACACATGTGTTTGCATGTGACTTTATGTATGCACGTGTCTTGTGTGTGAGTGCATGTGTGTGCACATGTGTGTACGTGTGTATATTCACATGTGTGAGTCTGTGTGTGTGTGTGTGTGTGTGTGTGTGTAATTTGTATCAGATTCCACACAGCTCTTCTGTCTTTCAGTTCTGTCCAGCTGTAGAATAGCTGTACTTTGTAAGAATGAATTCCCGCCTCTCATGCCTCTTTTTGGTTTACATATGTCCCCCAGGGGCAGAAAATTTGATTTTAAAGGCACTTTAGTGACCTAATCCAGTCCCTCACCAGGAGCTATGGCAGGTGCCCAGTGCTATGTAACAGGGCCTTGGCTCCCTGAGTTTACATTCTGACTCCGCCATTTAACGGCTGCTCCTTTGCCTCCTGCCCTGGCTCTGTTGTTTGTAAGCTTGGAGTGTGGGTGCCTTGATCATGGGTTGTTTCTGGAGAGCTAATAAAAATCAGTGCATAGAGCCTGGCCCATAACAGCTGCTCAGTAAAAAGGAGGCTAATGTGACTGGATTTCTCATGCCCTGTGTGCTGTTTCCAAGACAGCCTGCCGCCCCCACAGCTTGCAGGACAATTCTCATGTGCACACAAAGAGGGACTGAAGGAGGGACAGGTAGACCACAGGCTGGAAAGGGAGGGGCACACATGCCACAATACACACATGGAGGTCAGAGGTCAACTTGGTGGGGCTGATGACCTCCTCTGTCTTTATGTGAGTCCTGGGGAACAGACTCAAGCTGCCAGGTTCAGTCTTGCAGCAAAGGCCTTCATGGTCACTTTCCTAGATCCAGCTTTCCGTACACCCACACCCACCACCCACGGGATTATGGAAATAATCTCCTTGAAATGTTTTGAGTGGTGTCACCCAGTTACTGTTGTCCCCAGCCACATATGAGTGGGCTTGGTGAAGACGTTGACAGTGAGTGTGCGTCTGTGCATGTGTGCCGGCACCCCTGTGTGCCCAACAGCAAGTGTGCGTCTGTGCGTGTGTGCTGGCACCCCTGTGTGCTGCATTGTGAGTGTGCGTCTGTGTGTGGGTGCCGGCACCCCTGTGTGCTGGACAGTGAGTGTGTGTCTGTGCATGGGTGCCAGCACCCCTGTGTGCCGGACAGTGAGTGTGCGTCTGTGCATCTGTGCCGGCACCCCTGTGTGCTGGACAGTGAGTGTGCGTCTGTGCGTGGGTGCCGGCACCCTTGTGTGCTGGACAGTGAGTGTGTATCTGTGTGTGTGGGTGCTGGCACCCCTGTGTGCCGGACAGTGAGTGTGCGTCTGTGCGTGGGTGCCGGCACCCCTGTGTGCTGGACAGTGAGTGTGTATCTGTGTGTGTGGGTGCCGGCACCCCTGTGTGCCGGACAGTGAGTGTGCGTCTGTGGGTGTGTGCTGGCACCCCTGTGTGCTGGACAGTGAGTGTGTATCTGTGTGTGTGTGTGTGTGCTGGCACCCCTGTGTGCTGGACAGTGAGTGTGTATCTGTGTGTGTGTGTGTGCTGGCACCCCTGTGTGCTGGACAGTGAGTGTGTATGTGTGCGTGGGCGCTGGCACCCCTGTGAGCTCATTGTTTTGTTTTCCTGGGGACTTGAAGTGGCGAGCATGAGCTTCTAGCCTGTGAGAGTCCACACCTCTTAGAAAAGATACAAGTCACCAACCGCAGCGGACAGCTGCTTTACTAGAGGGCACCAAACACAGCCTGAACCAGACAATGGTGGCACAGGGCTTGTATGCCAACACTCTAGAGTCAGGAAGGTGGCAAGTCAGAGACCAGCTTGGGCTACTGAATGCTCTCCATTGACAGCCTGAGCTTCACAGTGAGATCCTGACACACACACACACACACACACACACACACACACACACACACACACACACTAAAATATAAAATAAATACAAGTTTACTGCTGTAGATGCAGACACAGACCAGCCTGTGTGTGGCCACAGTGCATTCCCAGACAGCCACTCATGTGTTCCTGTAGAATTTTCCAATGTAAAAAAAGTTCATATTATATTAAGCTATAAAAGGATAGGACAAAATTATGTATAGCTCACAGAAATTTTTAAATGCATAAAATGTGAGAGGAAAAATAAGTCTCAGTAGCAATAAAAGAATCATAGCCGCTGTTATTTAATTTTTAATATTTTGGCATCATTCAGGTAAAGTCTGTATCAGGGAGCAACATACATAGACCCCCTTCCTTTCAAACATGTGTCTCCTCTGGCCCTGGTTTTCTCCAACCCTATTTTGATATCTGATCTATTAATTCATACACACATGGTAATAGCTTAGCTGACAGCTAGTGAATGCCATTGTAAGGTATTGTTATCTTAAAAATGGGTTTCTGTGGGGGCAATGACTTCAAGAAAGTTCCCAACGCCAGGCTCTTCCAGAACTAGACAAAAGAGTTTATTCTAAAACCAACCTCTGCAATGACTTGGAGAGTTACAAGGGAAATGGGACAGAATGAGCTAACATGGAAATTCTCTCACATGATTCCTATTGGCATCTGTTGCCCCTGTGTAACTAGATGCTTAGGGTCTGTGTTGGGATGACCAAGGAGCTCCAAAAATATGCAAATGGAGGGAGCGGGGCCTGGGAAGGTGTCTTAGGGGTGAGAGCGCTCACCCACCGCGCTTGCGCAGCACCACCGCTCAGTTCTGAGCATCCAGCCTCAGCCTCCCGCAGCTCCAGTTGCGGGCATCAGACTCTGACGACCTGAGTTCGACCGTGGACCTCACGTGGTGGAGGGAGAGAACAGATTGCCTCAAGTGGTCCTCTGACCGCCACACGTGCACAGTAGCATGCGAGCACCCCTCTTAATATAAAAATTAGTACCGAAATAAACAAACGCCTTCTGTGCGGGGAGAGAGACCCTTTGGCTGCATCGCCCCCTCGCGGCAGCATTCGGGAACTGTCTGGCAACCAAGGTTGACCTTGCTTCCAATTTTTTCAGGCACCAAGGCTGTTCTGGGCCTCCAGGAAATAGCATCAGCATCCTGCTGGGTCAGCACCGGCCCTGTTGTAGGTGCCCGGTTACCCTTGACTGCCATGTCAGCAAGAGACTTGGAACCGTAACCCTGGGGCGAAGTTTACAGACCCGTTCCTGTCGGCAGTAAAGAGCTGAAGATAGTATGCTACAGGGTAGCTTATCTCTGGGACTGCTGAGTGAAGCTGGACTCATTCCAGAAACTTTAAAGGAAAAAAAAAATGCAGGACAAGGTTGATTGACTCTCAGTTACCATGCAGGAAGGGATGGCTGAGACCAGGGTAGACTGGGATCGAAGGCCACCCTGAGAGCTGGCCTCCTGGAGCTAGCGTGTGGGGAGAGATGGTCTCTGTAAAGAACATCTGGTAATTCATGAGAAGCACCCGGCTGATGACAGAGTCTATTCCAGCCTTTATGAGCCAGGAGTCCTGGGAGGCTGGGAGCACATGGAGAAGCCTGGAACATGTGGAGAAGCTGGGAGTATGTGGAGAAGCTGGGAGTGTATGGAGAAGCCGGGAGCATGTGGAGAAGCTGGGGCACCAAGTCACTGCAGCAACCCACTGAGGTGGATGGCACTGGCTCCATTTTACAGCTCAGGAGAAGGTGGTGCATGCCCAAATCCTCACAGCTGGCCAGTGCGGGAACCTAGGATGACTCCCTAGGGTCAGGGTGAGGGTGGGGGCCTCGGAGTCACAGGAGGAAGTGAAAGCCTTCATTTTCAAGCTGAGCGCCAATGTCAAAGCAAGGCCTGCCTGACAGAGGAGGGAGCCCCATGCTGAGGCCGCACTGCTCCCTGGGAGTGGGGTTTGAGATGGGGAAGAAACAGAGGGTAAAGGAATATAGGGGCCCTACCACCAGGCTACACACACACAGAGCAAAGCATGGCTTAGATGGGAATTCTAGAGCTCAGCTTCCTGGTCCACTTGCATCATTTTCTCCTCTCTGGACCTTTCTGCTTGTCTCCTTCAGTGCTTCTCTTGCATCCTTCCTTCTTGCTTTTCCTCTTCGTTACAGGGCGTTTCTCTTCCTCCACAAAGCCAAGGTGTACTGCCACAGCTATCCCATGTTCTTCTTGGGGTGTTAGGGAAAAGCAATCTGTAAAGCACCCCCATTCTCTCCCCCTCAAAAACCTCTCAGGGGCTGGGCTATAGCTCAGTTGGCAAAGCACGTGCCAAGCATGCGTGAAGCCCCGAGTTCGATCCCCAGCACTGCATAAAATGAGTGTGGTGGTGTATTGCTCTAACCCCAGACTTGGGAGGCAGAGGCAAGAGGATCAAGAGTTCAAGGTCACCTCTGACTACTTATCTAGTCGAAGGCTAGCCTAGGGTGTGTGAGACCCCCTCTCACAAAAGTCTCAAAACCAGATCCATCAGTCAAAATCCATTCCAGGCTTTGCACAAGGCACACTGCCTCCCTCACTAGTCCCCAGCCCTCCTCAGCCCAGCAAGCTTACTTCACCCAGAGAGAAGCTCATCCTGGGCTGTGAGGAGCCGCCTGCTGTTCCCTGTGGCAGCCACACTGATCTGGTTTTCATGTTTAATGCAAGGGGGCTTCTGAGACAGCACAGCTTTCAGGACGCAGGCATTCTGCCCTTTGCAGAGCAAATGCAAGCACACAGAGCAGACACAGGCTCTCCCGCCTTGCAGTAATTGTGTTCGCATCTTTACAGATGTAAGCAAACCATTTCTGTCAGGAGTCAAGAAAAATCTATATACATGGGCCTCTGGCCTAGAAAGGCCTGGATCATCTCCACTATTTTTGTCTCTTGGTGATTTCAAAATGAAAGGATGTCAACATAAGTTAAGGAAAGTGCAGTTCATCACAATTGTTTATTATCAACAACTTAATATTTTAATACACAAAAGCTAGTGAAATAGCACCGTCCTAGCTTCAAAATAATTACAGAATTTTTAAGCTGTCATCCTTCATCATGAACATCAAGTAGCAAGATGCATTTAGTAACCGTGTGTGTGTGTTTGTGCGCGCGCGCGCCTTGTGGTATATGTGTGCATGCTATGGTGTGTGTATGTGTATGTGTATGCACACTGTGGTGTATGTGAGTATGTGCATGCAGTATGTATGAGTGTGTGTGTGTGCACCCACATGTATGTGTATGTACTCTGTGGTGTGTGTGTGTATGTATGAACTATGTGGTGTGTGTGTATGTGTGCTCTGTGGTGTGTGTGAATATGTGTGTAGTATGGTTTGTTTGTGTGCATGTGGTGTGTATGACTGTGTGTAGTGTTTGTGAGTATGTGTGTAGTGTGCTGTGGTATGTGTGTACTGTGGTGTGTGTGTGTGTGTGTGTGTGTGTGTGTGTGTGTGTGTGTCAGGGTGTGTGGTGTGTGTATAGTGTGGTGCTTGTGTGATATGTGTGTGTGTGTGTGTGTAGGCATGCTGTGGTGTGTGTGAGTGTGTGTAGTGTGGTGTGTGTTCACGTGTGGAGTGGGTGCAGGTGCAAATGAAAGTGTCTTCCTCTGTTGCACTCCAGCTTATTTGTTCAGACAGGGCCTATGTCTGACTCTGGAGCCGCCCTCCAAATCTCAGGGATCCTCCTGCCTCCAGACGTGACAATATGTTGTCCTTTGTGTGGGTGCTGGGGGTCCGTACACCATCACACACAGTGCCGACTGTGCCATCTCTCCAGCCTAGTGAACAACTTCTGTCAGACCTTTCTGTATCGCTCTTCTTTGGAAACGGAACCAAACGTCTGAAATGGAAGCCTGTGTGTTGCCAAGTGTGTAGCACTGGGGATTGTGGATCCACGCCTCCTGCAGACAGACATTCTTGTCTCTGCGCATGAGCAGCTCTTCCCGCTTTGCCATCTACTCCAGATGGCTCTGACGGACCACGGCGTCTGCTAGCCTAAGAACACTCAGGCCGGGACAGTTTTGTCCAGCGCTCATCCCAGGCTGTGAGTCAAGCACCGCTGTCATGTTGTTCCTACCTGGTCTCTGTGCTTCTTCAACTATCGCGGGAACATGTTAAGTGAGCCTGAAAGACCCCACAGTCATGGAATCAGAGAAACACTCAAAACATGCAAACAACCCACATGTGTCAAGAGCACCATGCGTGTAGCTGGAAAAAGCCAGAACAATTTTAGGAGCGGTGCTAGATTTCCACCACAGTTTAAAATAAATTTTTGTGAGTGCACACTGGTTAAAAAGTTGAGAGGGCGACAGAAAATGTATATGGATCCTTCACCATCAAGAGGAAAATACGTTTTGTTAACTGCATAAGCACAATCACTGTAGTTTGCTCCACGGAAGAAAGTTGTGGAAAGGGAAGAAGTGGGATGAGCAACTCCAGAAGGAAAGGCTTAGCAGCCATCGCCTCAGGAGGGGTCCTGATGTGCGACAGTGATGTGGGAGCTTCATGCTTGTGGCATCGGTTTGCAAACTGACAACTACACTTTCACTGTGAGGAAAACATCAGAGGAATTCCAGGATCGGGGAGCTCTACAAAGCGCTTGACCAGTGCACCTCAAAATGTCAAGGTCATTGAAAGCAAAGTTCAAGAGCTGCTGGTGACCTAAGTCTCCACAGCGATGCCCGAGTCCCCACTCTGCAGGGCTTTTCTCTCTGCCCTTCTAGGCCCTGTAACACCAGCTTCTTCTCTTTGAACCCTCAGGATGCGCTGAACTTGCTTTTTCTCTAGCTCTTGTTGCACTATTTTTTTGTCTTTTGAAAAGATAGTTATTCCTGTTTGTGTGTTTATGTGTATGTGTGGGTGTTTGTGTGTTTATGTGTATGCGTGTGTGCGCCTGAATGTGTACATGTGTATCACGTGCACGCAGGAGCCATTGAGGAGCAGGAGAGGGTGTTGGTGACAGAGGCAAGACTGAAGGTTTGGTTAATCTAACATGTTTAAAAAAAAGAAACAGTGAAGTGACTCTTGCAAAATGGAAGAAAGATAATGAAAGAAAAGAAGTAAGGGAGAGAGAGAGAGAGAGAGAGGGAGAGAGAGAGAGAGAGAGAGAGAGAGAGAGAGAGAGAGAGAGAGAGAGGTGTCTCCTGTGTGGTTTCTGTCCTGACTGAACTCACTGACACAGTGTGTTTCCAGGAAGACCCCCCCAGAGATGAGCTTGGGAATTGATTGGACACTGCTCACTGGGCCTTACATGTTGGGATGCTCTTTGTCAGGGGCAACACTACATTAAAGCTCCACAGAACAGAGAGGTGGTTCAATCAGTCTCATTGGTCCAGATGACACAGCTCCCGAGGGGATGTTCAGGGAGCTGGTACAGACTTTCCTACACAAACTGAGACTGAAAAGGGACAACAGGCATTCTCTGTTACTGTCCCTTGCTTAGCCCCAACTACACTATATCAGTAATTATGTGTAGGTGTCTGGTTTTTTGTTTTTGAGACAAGGTCTCCTGTCTGGCCTTGAACTCCTGATCCACCTGCCTCTGCTTTCCACGGGCTGGGATTACAGGTGTGCACCATCACACCCAGACTGTAGTAACTATAAGACCAGGCAGTGTGTGACAGCCAGCACAGCACTATCTACTTTGTAGGGTCTAGAACCACCAACGGCCTAAGCTTCTAGGCAAATCTATGAGGGAATTTAGATTAGGCTGAACTGGGAAGATTCACCCCTAGCTGTGGGAGGCAGCATTCTATGAAGGGGAGGCATGGATGGGGGTGGGGTGGGGGGGCTCAGATTACATAAAAAGGAGAAAGCCAGCTGAGCTGAGTGCAACATTCATTGTTTTCTCTCATTCCCGGCTGTAGATACAATAAGATCACACATCTGCTGCTCCTGCCTCCCTCAACACTACGGACTGTGTAGTCCTCAAACTGTGAGCCCAACACTATGGACTGTGAGCCCAACACTATGGACTGTGAGCCCAACACTATGGACTGTGAGCCCAACACTATGGACTGTGTGCCCTCAAACTGTGAGCCCAACACTATGGACTGTGTAGCCCTCAAACTGTGAGCCCAACACTATGGACTGTGAGCTCAACACTATGGACTATGAGCCCAACACTATGGACTGTGAGCCCAACACTATGGACTGTGAGCCCAACACTATGGACTGTGAGCCCAACACTATGGACTGTGTGCCCTCAAACTGTGAGCCCAACACTATGGACTGTGAGCCCAACACTATGGACTGTGTAGCCCTCAAACTGTGAGCCCAACACTATGGACTGTGTAGCCCTCAAACTGTGAGCCCAACACTATGGACTGTGTAGCCCTCAAACTGTGAGCCCAACACTATGGACTGTGAGCTCAACACTATGGACTGTGAGCCCAACACTATGGACTGTGTAGCCCTCAAACTGTGAGCCCAACACTATGGACTGTGAGCCCAACACTATGGACTGTGTAGCCCTCAAACTGTGAGCCCAACACTATGGACTGTGTAGCCCTCAAACTGTGAGCCCAACACTATGGACTGTGTAGCCCTCAAACTGTGAGCCCAACACTATGGACTGTGAGCTCAACACTATGGACTGTGAGCCCAACACTATGGACTGTGAGCCCAACACTATGGACTGTGAGCCCAACACTATGGACTGTGAGCCCAACACTATGGACTGTGTAGCCCTCAAACTGTGAGCCCAACACTATGGACTGTGAGCCCAACACTATGGACTGTGTAGCCCTCAAACTGTGAGCCCAACACTATGGACTGTGTAGCCCTCAAACTGTGAGCCCAACACTATGGACTGTGTAGCCCTCAAACTGTGACCCCAACACTATGGACTGTGAGCTCAACACTATGGACTGTGAGCCCAACACTATGGACTGTGAGCCCAACACTATGGACTGTGTGCCCTCAAACTGTGAGCCCAACACTATGGACTGTGAGCCCAACACTATGGACTGTGAGCCCAACACTATGGACTGTGAGCCCAACACTATGGACTGTGAGCCCAACACTATAGACTGTGAGCCCAACACTATGGACTGTGTAGCCCAACACTATGGACTGTGAGCCCAACACTATGGACTGTGAGCCCAACACTATGGACTGTGAGCCCAACACTATGGACTGTGAGCCCAACACTATGGACTGTGAGCCCAACACTATGGACTGTGAGCCCAACACTATAGACTGTGAGCCCAACACTATGGACTGTGTAGCCCAACACTATGGACTGTGTAGCCCAACACTATGGACTGTGAGCCCAACACTATGGACTGTGTGCCCTCAAACTGTGAGCCCAACACTATGGACTGTGTAGCCCTCAAACTGTGAGCCCAACACTATGGACTGTGTAGCCCTCAAACTGTGAGCCCAACACTATGGACTGTGTAGCCCTCAAACTGTGAGCCCAACACTATGGACTGTGTAGCCCTCAAACTGTGAGCCCAACACTATGGACTGTGAGCCCAACACTATGGACTGTGTAGCCCTCAAACTGTGAGCCCAACACTATGGACTGTGAGCCCAACACTATGGACTGTGTGCCCTCAAACTGGGAGCCAAAATGAGCCCTTTCTCCTTAAGTTGTCTCTCATCGTGAATTTGTTCACAGAGAGGCTTCTAAGATACAAAAGTGTAGGGCAGCCGTGACCAACTGGCCATTTACAGCTGCTACAGTTAAGCCCCAACAGAGAACCGGAGGCATTCTGTGGCAGCTCTTAGGTGACCTTATTTTTGTTTTTAGCAGTAAGAATCAATTTTACACAAAAACAGAAACAAGAGGCTTAGTCAGACTTTAACAATGTAAATTGAACTCAGCCTTGCTGTAACACTGACGTGGAAATGCATTGTTTGGAAGGGGTTCAGAGTGGCCACATCTGCGAATATTCAAATGAAGCTGAAACTCGTAAAGCCAATGAGTGCTTTTAGCTTTTAGAACTATAACTGGGTGCAGATCTCAGCTCCAGTGAGGAAAAGTATAGTCTAAGGGAGGGAAAAAAAATAGTTTATACTCAAAAGAATGGAGCACCCGATTAGTTTGTACAGGCAGCAACCTGAGGGGTACTTAGCAATGAAGTAATGATTTAAATGGAACGCGTGGACTTGGAGTCTGGATTTACAGCTGGCAGTGCCGCTACGGTTTGGTTGGTTTAATAAAATATACACTTACCGGTAACCACTGTCCAATGAGCAGAGATCCAAAGTACAGTAATGTAGGAAAATGGTCCACAGACGCAGGAGGGTAGGGCATGTTAGAAGTGCCCTACATACCTCCTGAGGGCCTGGTGGTCACCTCTGACCCTGTGCTGCGGTGGGTGAGGGGGCACTCTCCTCCAGAGCCTGACAGCCACAGAGGAAGGTGGCAGACATCAGAAGAGAGATTCCAGCAGGAGAGCTAACAGTGAGATTTGTGACCTCAGCCGCGAGGAGCTGAACCGAAGAACTATTTGCCGAAGGCATCAGAGTCACCCAGGAAGCCGTTGCCACCTCAGGGGCGCTACCGGGTTCTAGGTGGAGATGTTGGCCAGACGGGCTCTGGGAAGCTGCAAGCTGGTTCTCTCATAGAGTGCTGTCACTCTGCTGTTTTGGAGGCCTAGAGAACATGGAGGTTTTAAAAAACACCCTCTATGAGCCTGTTGCTGAGGTGTCCTTGACAGACAAACTCAAAGAAAGGCCCCCTTCCTTCCTGCCCAACCAAACCAAGCAGAAAGCACATCAGTAAAGGGACAAATCCCAGGCTGCATAGCAAGAATATCTCCCCTTCTCACCTTCTTCCTCCTCCTCCCCTCCTCCTCCTCACTCCTCCTCAGAGAGGGGGGGGGGGAGAGAGAGAGAGAGAGAGAGAGAGAGAGAGAGAGAGGGGTAGGTCATGTCTGGAGAATTTGCAGAAAAAGACAGAGGGTCTGAGGAACTGGTGAGGCTCAGGAGCCAGTAGGAAAACTGAGCATTTGTCTCTGGCATCTTTGCTTAACCAAGAGGCCCATGGTAGTTGAGTCACTGATGACACGTAGATCTAGAAAAAGGACCAGCGTGCAACAGCTTTGTATCAGAAAGGATAACAGGAGCAGGATGTACAAACGAGGACAAAGAACTCTTAATAATGCAGACACCTTAACCCAGTGTCGAGATGAAAACGCTCAAACCAGAATTATCTGTGTCAAATTAATTACACTTCCCTCATCTTTTCTTCCCACTGAAATAAAAATGGTAATGAGCAACACTGCTCTGCAAGATGATATCAGCTTCTCCTCAATGAATATCAATTATAGTACACGCTATGCATGAAAAGATGCCAGCCATTAAGGGTTTGTGAAAAAATATTTTTATTTCAACGTCAGACTTCAAAGAGAACCACCCAGAAATTGCTATGCAAATTTGGCTTACAGCTTTTATTTTTAGGATGTGGCTCGAACCCGGATTCCAATGAGTCTCACGTGCCCCTGCCAGCAGTGTGTTCAGGAGAAGATTCAGTTGATCTCAAGTGTGACACTGGATCGCTCTGTGGGAAACAAAAGTCTTTTATAGCATCAAACCCGCTTTTGTCAAGGAGTCCAAAGTCGGCGGACCGTGAGCCTGAGGGCAAGTGTTTGCTTTCCTCACTTCTGTTTATTGTTGGAAGCCAACCCCAAGGCCGCTAAAGGGAAGGATGGAAGGATGGTCTGCTTTCTAAGCATCAGTAAAGCAGACTGGCCTGCAATGGTCACAGAGCCACAGCAAAGGTCAAAGGTCACAGAGCCACAAAAAGGTCAAAGGTCACAGAGCCACAGAGCCACTGTCTGCCTCCCTATGCTGTCAGTAAAAACGATTCGATGGAGGAGTCAGCAGCAGACTGTGAAGCCACTGGGTTTCTTTGCGTCTAGAATGCCCCAGGTCAGGGTACTCTAGAAAAACCTAATCAGTGTGGCCCTCCATGCTGGCCTACTGGAGAATGGACGGAGGGACGCGTCGGACAATCTTTTCCTCCTGGCTTTGAAATGCAGCTCTGTCCTCACTAGTAATGTGTGTGTCCTTTCATTGTTCTGCGCTGCAGTGATATTGATTTTACGATTGCTCTTGCATCAGTTTCCGATCGGAACGGCAGCCTGGTAGTGCCTATGACGTCTTCCCTCCTCACAGGCTGAGCCCATCGTGTGTTCCTCTGAGGCACAACAACTCTGGGGATGGCTCTCAACCTCACCTCGGCGGGAATGGTCTGGTAGACACCGGACGTGCTCTTGGCTAGTTTGTACACTGGGCATCAGCCCCGGCATCTTTAGCACCTCTCTAGAAAGAATATATTAACACTCACATGGACAAGAGGTCGGGGGAGATGTGGGAGGTGCTGGGCGGTGGAGATGCGGGAGAAATGGAATAAAGATATACTGTATAAAGAATTCAAATAAAAATTTTAAAAAATACAAAGATTCTCATGGACGCCATATTTAGTGACTGTGCATCCCAACACGGGCACCATTATAAACTAACAACTATAAAGACCCAGGCATGCGTCCTCCCACCCAGCCCTCCCCTCCCGATGCAGAGCAGAGGCCTGAGCAGTGTTCGGAATATGAGAGCTGCTGTGTCCTCATGTTCTGCTTCCCAGTGGGAATTCGCTCACTCCATTGACAGAGCCAATACCTTAACGCTGTTTCTTTTTAGACTCCTAGCCAGTTCCCAAATATGCTGTCTATTCTAAGCACAGGAAGTTGTATGGTCGTCACATGACGTTATCAGGAGCACTATGTTTTCTTTCAGCCCGTAAATGTCATACTCGGGAAGGCAGGAAAGCCCTTGTCACACTCAAGAAGACTGGGACGAAAGAAACCTGAAGTTGTTCTCTCGATTGCTAACAGGTGCAAGTCCTGGCCTGGTGATCTGGCAGGCAGGGAGCTTTCTACCCGGCACCTGTCTGCAGACGCCCCTGCCTCCGGACTTTCCCATTAGCACCAATTGCTTTTTTAAATTGCATATGCCATCACTCCAACATTGAGAACACTGTTTTCAAGGCATACTTAGCTAAAAGGGGAAAGGAGGCAGTCCTGCAAACACGTGGCTAAAGGGGAAAGGAGGCAGTCCTGCAAACACGTGGCCTAAACCAAATCTTACCCCACAGAGCTGAGGGAAGGGCTCGGTCACTACTGTTTACCCCATTCTTGGCTTTTAAAGACAGTGTTTCACTTGGACTTTTGATCCCCCTGCCTCGGCTCCCTAAGTTCTGGGATCACAGGCTCTCATCACCATGTGAGCCTGAGTGCTCCACCCCCTCAAGTCCAGCTAAGTCTTTTTATTGTAATATTTTAATTAGCCCATTGTTTTTTTTGATGACAGACTCCCGAGGGTCCCAGAGAACAGGACATTCCTACCAGGAGAGAAAATACAGGGTCCGTAGCCGAGTTTCTTTATGCCAGTCTCAGAACGGAGCAGAAGAGCTTGTCCTGAGAACACTGCAGGGTGGAGAGGAACTTCAGCTCTTGCTGAGCTGGCTTTATCACAGTCATGACATCTCACACCACCTACGGGTCTCCAAATAACACAGACGCAAGAAGAGTTAGATGTGCAGAGTAGGGCAGGGAAGGGACTCAGCGGTGGAGAGCCAGCCTAGCCTGTGAGGTCCTGGGTGGATCTCCACACCACTGTGATATCCAGCCAATGGCTAGGCACGGAGGTGCAGCTAGGAGGAATGGATACATGAGATGCCATCTCACCCACTGCTACCAAAAAGAAAAAAGAAAAAAAAAAGTGCAGTCCAGACTTGAGTTTCAGATGTTCTCTTTCGTTACTTAAAGATTTTTAAATGTTTGTGGTTTTTGAGGCAGGTCTCATGTAAAGGCGCTCGGCTGTCCTTGAACTTTTTGGCAGGAGTGCCCTGGAACTCGAGACTGCCATGCCCAAGGTGGGGATAGCAGGCAGGAGTGGCCAGCTCTTCACGTGACTGCCACAGTACTCACCCACTTGCAGCGACTCTAAGAGTTCACAAGGTGTCTGTGCCAACACTAAGCTGCCACCAGGGCTGTGGCTTACTGAAGGCAGGAATTGCTAGCACCTTGATACCAGCTCTGTAGAAAGTTCTCAGTAAATACTCTGAGGGAGCAGATCTCGTGGGTGCATTTTCAAAGATGACAGAACACAGGGAAATCTCTAAAGATCTCAACATGCAAACCCTTTCCTGACGGACAGAACAGCGCTAGGATCCCAACTGCATGGAAGGCCACGATTGTGCGACTGGGCTAAAGGGCTGTCTGGGCTACAGACAAGGGTTGGATCTTAGCCACTTAGAGAGCACCTGTCTCAAAACGAAGAGCGATGTGAGATCTAGCTCAGTGGTAGGACATTTGCCTAGTGTAGACAATGCCCCACTTTCAATTCAGGTGGGGGATGGGCATGTATAGAGTGATGTTGAAAAGTAGGCTTGAGCTAGGCATGGTGGCGCATGCCTTTAATTCCAGCACTTGGGAGGCAGAGGCAGGCAGATGTCTGAGTTCGAGGCCAGCCTGGTCTACAAGTGAGTTCCAGGACAGCCAAGGCTAGACAGAGAAACCCTGTCTTGGAGGGGGGGGGGAAGGCAGCAGTGGGGGTGGGGGTGGGGGGTGGGGGGGAGTAGGCATGACCAAAGACCATCAAAGGCAGGCCACATCTCTGGATCCTTCCCACTTAGAAAACAAAACAAAACAATTGGCATGGGGCACCTTACTTGCTTGTTCTTCTATTCAGGAAAGAGTTACAGCTTTTCCACCCGCAAAAAGGCAACTTGTTTGTTACTCTTTAAATTCTCTTAGGATTAGTCATTTCTAGACAAAAGCCCTGCGAGACACTTCGCAGCATGCGGATGGTTTCCGGTTGGGGATCCAGTTCTGGCTTCCTCCTCACACTCCTCACACTCTGCTTTGGGTTCCCCCTCCCCTCGTCCCTCCCCGTGCTCCCCTCTCTCATTGGTACCCACTCCCTTCCTGTCTCCTTATACAGTGGGCATCTAAGGAATAATAATAAAATACAATAAGAAAAAAGACAAATTGGAATATGACAAAATAACCAAACAACAAAGAAAAATGCACAAGAAAGACACACAGATGCACACATGTTCTCACACACAGAAATCCCACAAAAACGGGAAAGTGGAAGCCATAGAACATGTATATACAGAGGGGCCTGTAGAGTAAACACGGCCCTAAGAGGCCAGTTTCCTGCTGGGCGTGCAGGCTGCCCTTATGAGTGGTTTGTTTCCTCAGTGAGACGCCCTTGGAAAACACTTAACTTTTCATTTGCAAGTGGCTGGCAACTGGAGGTGGCTTCTGGCTAGGGATGGGGCGCGTGCCCACTTCTCTGTTCAGCTCGAGAATCTCGTCTGGTGCAGACCGCTGCCGTGTCCCTGTGTGTCCCTCAGGCCTGCAGTGGCCCTGTGCGCGCTGCCACAGCTCTTGTGAGTCCGTGTGTCCCTCAGCCCTGCCGTGTCCCTGTGCGCGCTGCCACAGCCCCCGTGAGTCCGTGTGTGCCTCAGCCCTGCCGTGTCCCTGTGCGCGCTGCCACAGCCCCCGTGAGTCCGTGTGTCCCTCAGCCCTGCTGTGTCCCTGTGTGCGCTGCCAAAGCCCCTGTGAGTCCGTGTGTCCCTCAGCCCTGCTGTGTCCCTGTGCGCGCTGCCCCAGCCCCTGTGAGTCCGTGTGTGCCTCAGCCCTGCCGTGCCTAGGCCTTGACTCCTTGCTCCTTCTTCCCCTCCAACAGAGCCCCCTGGGCCCCAAGGGGAGAGATTTGATGGAGACATCCCACTGTCTGCTGAGTGTTCTCTGCATGTTGTCTGTGTTGCCATTTGCTGGAGGAAGCTTTTCTGGTGGCTGAAGAAGGTGCCAACCGCTATGGGTCATCTTGTTGCTGCATTCCTTTAACGCAACAGTAGTATTTGCTGTTACCCCAGCACCCTGGCCTATCTTGTCTCAGGTTCATGGCACCCAAGCAGCATCAGATATGGGTTCTAGTTCATGAAGAGGGGGTCTTAACTCAAACATTGGTTGGTTACCCCAAGCTTTGTGCCACTATTTCACAAGTGACTCTTGCCGGCAGCACCATTGTAGATCAAGGGTTTGCAGCTGGGTTGGTGCTTACCTCGCTCTGTTAACAATGTGCAGAGAAGCTTCCAATACCATACGTACTAGTCCATCGGTAGGGGGCGAAGGCTCTAGATGTGTCTTCAATGAGCTGTGTGGGTGTTGTCTTCGGCAGTAGGGCCTTACCATCTTTTTGTGAAAAGCCACCAACAGCTGTGGCAATAGCCTGGCTTGTTTGGGGTTCTAATGGGACCCCCGTGGCCAACAACTCAATTGACGTCCATCATTCTTGCTACTAGAAGCTTCATTTGATGAGAAATGCCCAGTCATGGCTTCATACACGCATGTGTTTTAGGAAGCTTCTACTGTACTAGGTTTCCATATGGGCATTCAAATGGCCCTTAGAGTTAGCAGCCCCTCCCTCCCCTCCATTTCCCCTCCTCGTTTGATGTTCCTGCGCCAGTCCCCACAACCCCCTGTCCAATTATAACTCTCTATTTCCCCCTCCTAGGGAGATCTCTCACTCCCCTTACTCTCCTCTACCCTCTGTGGTCAATGGAGTGTGGCTTATTTATCAATGACTTGACAGTTACTATCCACACATAAGTGGATTCACACTATACTTGTTTTTCTGAGGTAGCTCAGTCATGACTTTTGTTATTTCCATCCATTTACCTGAAGATCTCATTTTTAATGGCTGAGTAATACTCCATTGTGAAAATTGTAACAATTTTCATTACCCATTCATCTGTTGATGAACGTCTAGATTGTTCCCAGTTTCTGGGCATTCTGAATAGAGCAGCAATGCCCGCGCTTGAGCATCTCTGTGGTAGGGTAAGGCGTCCTTTGGCTGCACGTCCAGGGGTGGAGCCGCTGGGTGTTAAGATGGATCAGCTCCTATCTTTCTGAGAAACTGTCACATTGATTTCTATAGTGGCTGCACAGTCTGAAATGTGGGTTTCCTTTGAAATCTTTTGGAGCAAGTAAGGCTCTTGTTACTTAAGCAAACCTTGCCTCCTCGGCCCTTCTGATCTGATACTCCGTTTCCTTCCTGGGTAACAGTGACTGAGAAAACCAAGAGTAACACATTTTCCTTCTGGTGTGTATCTGTCCCCTGCCCCCCCACCCCCCCATTTCTAATTAAGGCACTTGGGCAAACACGTAAGTAAATGAGTAACACTAAGTCTGTTTTAAATATCGGCTAAAATGAAAGGTTCTTGTAAGGTTGGCAAACACAGTCAGAAACAGTATCTACATGAGCGCCCCCCTAGGATTCCCACAAACACCTTCTGTTAGAACAGCGGTTCTCAGCCCGTGGGTCATGATCCCTCTAGGGGTCAAACAACCCTTTAACATGGGGTCGCATGTCAGATATCCTACATATCAGATACTTACATTATGATTCATAACAGTGGCATTACAGTCATGAAGTAGCAATGAAATAATTTTATGGTTGGGGGGTCACCACACTGTGAGGAGCTGTATTAAAGGGTTGTGGCGTTAGCGGGGTTTGGGGACACTGACGTAAGGACATGACTGTCAAGAGGAGAAATGAAAGACGCACATGATCAGGGGGGTGATAAGGTGCCAAGTTCTCCCACGAATGACATGGCACTCAGACAGTCACTCATTCTCGGTGTATCCTCCCCCACGAAGCAGAACTCCATGGCTCCCCAGCATCTGTGTCCCTTTGTATGCTGGGGTGAAGAACATCATGGCTTCACAGCGTCTTCTGTATGGCGCTATGCTGTAGCTTCATGCACAAGCAGAGGCCTCCTCTCCCTGAGGAGCTTTGTGAGTGGCTGGCGGGGTCACTTTCTTCAGGGATGTAGCTGCAGCTGAGCTGCCCTATTCAGCAAAAAACCCGTCTACCTCAGTGGATCAAAACAAGACAAGACATGAGCGCAGGAGAGCCGTGCTGGGAAGAGGGTGCTTAGCCAGTGGGAGAGGGCTGAGGGGAGGTAACAGGGAATGAAAAACGCCCCAAATACGTCACCGTCATGCTCATGTGTGAAACTCTCAAAGAGTAAAAACAGATAAATGTAAAAAGAATCACAGTTTCAGAAGTAAGCAGTGGATAAAATGTTTTCAGTTACAATTCTACAAAAATATTAAGACAATATTTTGTTTAAGTTACATTGGTTTATTTTCTTGATTTCTCTCTTAGTCCTGCATGCACTGTTTGGGCAAAAGCTGAAGCTGACCTCCACCTGCCTGGAGGGGACAGTAGGCACACAGTCACCTGCGGAACGTCTCCACCCATGGCCCAGGAATCCAGACCTTCATAACACTGCTAGTGACACACACAGCGCTCACACAGAAATCTGCTAAATATCCTGTTTAATGTAAACAAAGCAGGAGGCCAACAGAGGGTCAGCGACAGCTTTTTACAGGGCCCAGAAGCAGGATTATCTGTCTTAACACAGCAAGGGTCAAAATGACATGCATATTTTACTTTATTGTACAACCCAAAATGTAAAATTACCATAGAGTTTGTGGGTTTGGCATTTCACCATAACTCCTTCTGTTACGTGGTGAACTTCATAGCAAACGGCAACTGTAGAGTAATGTAATAAGTTATGGAGATATTACCACGAAAAGTATGAAGTCTTTCTATAATTTGTGCCCTGTAAAATTAAATGTAACAATCTTTACACTAGCCAGAGTGTAAGCAAGCCAAGGATTTTGGTCCATTCATACACACACACACACACACACACACACACACACACACACACACACTTATATATATATATACATGTACACACACAACAATATACAGGTAAGCCCCAAAGCTGTGAATCCACTCACAGCTTCATATTGCACAGATACATTATGAGAACACTACTTAATTACAGAGTGAGCCACTATACTAGAAACTGTGGCGTGAAGAATGGCTCATTACTGAACATACACTCAAAAGCTACACTGTTACAAAGTAAAAAAATAGATGTGCAGACTGATTTCCTATTTATACAAGCATGAGGCTGGCTAGAATTCAGTTTGGAACTCACCATGGCAACCACTTGCTAAGGTGGTACTTTCCACCCAATACAGTCTGGAAAAAACCAGAAATAGCCAGTCTCTGAGACCGTGAGAAAAAGCCTTCGATGTGGTGGATGGTTCCCTTAACTAAGCAACTCAGAACTGCCTTGTGCTGGTTCCAGGTCTGAATTAAATATGAAAAGGAAATTAAGCTTAGAGGAGAAACAGGCGACCCTAAGGTGATTCAGGCCAGGTCATTACAACTTAGGAAACCCTAACCTTCAGAGGCAGCAACGCACCAGTGCGAGTTAAAGCTTTACTGTGCTCGCCAGCGGGGATTAGCCTCAGGTCCTCTGTAACGTGAAGGGCGAGCAGCCCTGGGGGGTAAGCTCACTGCCACCACACCCAGAGGGCAGGATGAAGCATCCAGAAACACCGCGCACCTCTCAAGGCCTTATTCCCAATGCACCTTCACCAACGTAGAGGTAGCGACATCTCAGAACAGGGGAGTGGTGGCTGTCACACAGACTGGCCAATAAATACAGCGAAAGGAGCATTTCCCAGACAGCCATGGGAGGAGAACCGCGCAGGGCCCCACTCCGTCTCACTCTTGCTCTCTTGCTCCTTCGTGAAAGAGCAAAGGAAGATCTGCATCATGTCCGAGGCATACAGTAGCTCTGGAACTGAGGCTATTCTTAATCTTTTGGTATTTCGTTCCTAAGTAGCAAAACTGAAGTATAAAACAGACCAAGCAAAGTGTCAAACACACTGAGTCTGCACGCACAGCCCACCTGGTGGCTGCCTCACTCCCGACCGTCTCATGCACCCGTAGTGGACACTGAGGAGGAAGGTGCCAAGGACATGAGCTTTGGCCACATCTGAGTGACCTGCATCAGTCACCTAAAGACTAGACAGGGGCGAGCTGCGTCCTGCACTCGGCACCTTGGCTAACCCTGTCATTCCTGCATCCACACCGCTCAAAACACGCCACTTCCTTAAATCTTTTAAGGTGTAAACTGAACATGAGAAGACTTTAAGAAGAAATCTCTTTAGACTCTTTATGACGAAAGGCTGAACAAAATGAAAAGCACATGTAAACTCGAAGAGGCCCTTGGCGTTCTGATTGCTGCTTGAGTTATTTCCACCTGACACTACCATGCATTCGGTAAGGAATTCAACTATAAAGCAGTTTCATAAAGCAATTTTCAGAGAGGGAATTGGGGGAGGGTCTCAACCCAGTATATGTTAATTAGCTTAAAAAAATACTATTTTAGCAAACACTGCCAACGATGAGCATAAATCCAATGCTGCTGCAAAAACATCAGTTTAAATAAACTGGGAGCCACACATGAAAATCAACCACGAACATGGCTATGTGCACAAAAGAGTAAAAGAACATTTCTTTAAAAATATATAATATATTAATTAAGAATTTCTTTATCATATTAAATTGTTATTCTTATAAAAGCTGAAGAAGTTGATGTTGCTCTGCATGTTTTCATCCCCTAGAGATTCTTTTATGGTTCCTCAACTACATTTTTTTCTCATTTACAAGTTTCCTAACATTTTGTATGATAAGAATCTTAACCTTAAAAAGTTATAAAATTAGTGATTTTTTTTTTGCTGCTGCTTATTAGTACAAAAGAATGTAAGCATCTGAGTCCCAGAGAATGTCAAAATGCCTTGCTGCTAAAAGGATATTAAAACAACAGAGGTATCAGCCAAGTCTAACATCAGAAGTCTTGCAGCTTTTCAGGCACTGGAAACACTGTCTGCTGAAGTTCGTCCGACTGTTTCCGGGGTTTCAACAACGTGCGATTATACAGAGAATCACAAGGGCAGAGTCAGCGGGAGCGGCTGCGCGGGGGGCTCATGCTCCGTCCGGGTGCGGGAAATGTACACAGCGCCTCGCTTCCTCAGGGCGTGGCGGATGCGTGGTACTTCACAAACGCGATTGCCGCCAGCTCCTTGCAGAACTCCTCCAGCACAATCACACCCTCCAGCAGCGTGATGTGGTCGACGCTGGACAAAGCAGACAGAAGAGTCAGGGGACCGCACAGCACCGAGGCGGGGAAATTTCCGCATAAAATCTATAAAACATGGACTCACATTGGGCCTTCAGGCTCCAAGCCAAGCAGTCTCTTTCTGACTAGGAGAAGCTTGGGGGTGAAGTCTTGAATGCGCTGAATTCGAACCATAAGGTCGCCGACAACCTGCACCAGGAGGGAGGAATTCAGCTCCCGAGCAACTCCACAGGAGGGGACTCTTCCTCAGACACGTCAGTCTCTGACCAGCCACCTCCTGCCTAATTAAGTGTCAGGGCCAACTGAGCAGGTGACTGCGTGGGTGACGCGCTTGCTGTGCCAGCACGGAGACCTGAGCTCAGATCCCCGGCACCCACACAGAAGCTGGGAGCCATTCCAGCACTGCTGGGGGACACAGGACAACCCCAGGGGCGCACTGGCTGGCCTGCCTGTCAGAGAGGGTGAGCTGTGGGTTCAGCCGAAGACCTCACCTCGAAGACTGAAGTGGAGGGTGACAGAGGGAAGACACGTGACAGCAACCTCTGGCCTACACAGAGACACGTATGGCCAAGCACACCAGAATACACACGTATGCAGCACGGGCCCATGCATGCATGCACACTCACACACATCTGCACAGGAGTGTTTTGCCTGCATGCATGTGTGTACACATATGTGCCTGTGGGGTTCAGAAGGTGGCAGATCCCCTGGACCTGGAGTTGGAGAAGGCTGTGAGCTGTGGTGCAGGTGCTGGGGACTGAACCTGGGTCCTTTGGGAAAGCCAGTGCTTGTTAACCCTGAAGCATCCCTCCGGCCCATTTGTTAACGATTTAG
Source organism: Acomys minous (assembly GCF_964271855.1). Classification (NCBI taxonomy): domain Eukaryota; kingdom Metazoa; phylum Chordata; class Mammalia; order Rodentia; family Muridae; genus Acomys; species Acomys minous. The sequence goes on from NC_140484.1 coordinate 3,754,807, forward strand.
TTACTTCCCCTGACTCCGCAACGGTACAGAACGCACAGCGATTATCTGGCAGCTGTGTGTTACTTTACACTAGCTACACAGTGAGATGAGGATGTCGGTCATGTGGTTGACGTGAGAGAACTCACCCTGACGATCACGGAGAAGAGGGACCTGCAGCCAGAGGCCAGGTTCACATATGGATCCAGAAGGTACTCGTGTGTGTGCGGATGGGGGAAGAGGGAGAGTCTGGACAACACTGAGGTCACCTGCAGGTTCACATCGTAAGGCTGTGAGGGACCAAGAATGCAAATATTCATGTCCTGGGCTTCTAGGAACCAGATGCCACCACCCCACCTCCACCTCTGCAGGGAGCACGGGTGCCACCGCCCCACCTCCACCTCTGCAGGGAGCACGGGTGCCACCGCCCCACCCTGCCTGTGCAGGGAACACGGATGCCACCGCCCCACCTCCACCTCTGCAGGGAGCACGGGTGCCACCGCCCCACCTGGCCTCTGCAGGGGAAATGAGTGCCACCGCCCCACCCCGCCTCTGCAGGGGACACGGGCAGCTAAGTCAGCTCTCACCACGAAAGTCAATGCACTCCCTGCATGGTGCTGAAACCACCAGAGGACTGACGTTATGAGTGAGTGCAGCCATTAAAGCCCACTGTTGTGTGATTCAGTATTAACTACGAACCACAGAGGACACATTGAACCGAAGTCCAAACAGAAAAGTACGTAAGCTTTTAAACACAGGAATACAATTTTTTCCTACTCTCCATAACTCAATACATGCCCATTATTTACACATCTCTTATGTCACAGACGCCTTCGCCTTGGTTGTTCTCTGCTGCTCACTGGCCACAGAAGCCGCACTGGGGAGAGAGGCGCCTTTCAAGCTTCTGATGTAGCCCACACCGCTGCCCCTTCTTTTTCCCAGCAGCCAGAGGAAGCTGGGGGCTTAAAACTTACTACTGAGTGCAGTGGACTCTGCTCTAGAACCATCCATGGCCCCGGTGAACACTGACCTCTGAGTCTGCACTCACAGCTAAGGGCACGGCCACCCACAGGAGTATGAGCGCAGCATCTCCCGATACATCACCTGATCAAGAATTCTTCCCATTCTGTCAAATAAAACTTTCAAAAAATGTCCTTCAAAGAAGGCTGCGTCTAAATCACACTTTTCCAGAGGTTTGGGGGCTCCAGGCCACTCCCATCGTAAGCAGATAGCACAGTAGTCCCGGAACTAGGAGGAAAGCATCGGATCGTCAGAGAGCAGCCAAGGCACACATCAAAATGAAGCAGAAACAACTTCCTCGGACACCCTATAAAGAACCAGTGGCAAAGGTGATGTGTGCACGCATGCGTGTGTGTATGCTCGAGTGCATGTGCGTGTGTGTGTGTGCGTGTGTGTGTGTGTGTATGTTTGTGCACATACATGTGGGTGGATGTGTGTGTGCGTGCATGTGTATGCATGAATGTGCGTGTGTGTGCTCGTGCATGAAGACAAATATGGTGTGTGTACTGTATGTGTGTGCACGTACACGTGTGTGCATGCATGTGCATTAGTGCATTTGTGTGTGTGGGCATGTGCATGCACACACACGTGTGTGAAGGGACAGGGCGAATGGACTCAACTCCCGACCAATAGGTACAGGGGACATTACAATGGCCAGGAGCCCACCGAGGCGGCTGGGGAAAGAGGCCTCTTCGACTTCGAGGAGTCAGCCCTTCAGCACCTGCTGCGACTCCTCAGCCGTCACAGCAGACTTGGAGAGCGCTCGGTTCAGGGCCAGAGTCTCCTCTACGGTGTTACATGTAGCTCCTCACACTACGCGTATTTACATGTAATGGGTGCTGGTTGTTCTTTGGACAGACAGACACTGAGCATGTCACCACGACAGGATGGAACTGATCACCATCAGTGATAAGGATGGAACAGGGAGCCAGCACCCACAGCTCTCGGATCTGACGAGGCAGCTCCATGTCGGCCAGATCCAACAGTGAAACACTTAGGAGTTTTGTTTTAATTTTTCCAGTACTTCATTATTTGATGAACAGTCAGTGTATGACAGAGTGCAAGCAAAAGCTGGCGCTTGAAGGGCTGGGAGATGCTCAGTGGTTAGGAGCACCGGCTGCTCTTCCAGAGGTTCAGTTCCCGGCACCCACACAGCAGCTCACAGCTGTGTGTAACTCCTGTTCCAGGGGATCTGACACCTCACTCGGACACATGCAGTCAAAACATCAATGCACATAAAGATAAGTAATTAGTTAAACAAAATGAACAAAAACAACTAGCCCTTGAGAGCAGATACAGTGGCACACACCTGTAACCCTAGCCCTTGAGAGCAGATACAGTGGCACACACCTGTAACCCTAGCCCTTGAGAGCAGATACAGTGGCACACACCTGTAACCCTAGTCCCTGAGTCAGATACAGTGGCACACACCTGTAACCCTAGCCCTTGAGAGCAGATACAGTGGCACACATCTGTAACCCTAGCCCTTGAGAGCAGATACAGTGGCACACACCTGTAACCCTAGCCCTTGAGAGCAGATACAGTGGCACACACCTGTAACCCTAGCCCTTGAGAGCAGATACAGTGGCACACACCTGTAACCCTAGCCCTTGAGAGCAGATACAGTGGCACACACCTGTAACCCTAGCCCTTGAGAGCAGATACAGTGGCACACACCTGTAACCCTAGCCCCTGAGTCAGATACAGTGGCACACACCTGTAACCCTAGCCCTTGAGAGCAGAAACAGTGGCACACATCTGTAACCCTAGCCCTTGAGAGCAGATACAGTGGCACACACCTGTAACCCTAGCCCTTGAGAGCAGATACAGTGGCACACACCTGTAACCCTAGCCCTTGAGAGCAGATACAGTGGTACACACCTGTAACCCTAGCCCTTGAGAGCAGGTACAGTGGCACACACCTGTAATCCCAGCCCTTGAGAGCAGATACAGTGGCACACACCTGTAACCCTAGCCCTTGAGAGCAGATACAGTGGCACACACCTGTAACCCTAGCCCTTGAGAGCAGATACAGTGGCACACACCTGTAACCCTAGCCCTTGAGAGCAGATACAGTGGCACACACCTGTAACCCTAGCCCTTGAGAGCAGGTACAGTGGCACACACCTGTAATCCCAGCCCTTGGGAGCCAGAAACAAGAGCTCAAGGCCATAAGCAAATTCCAGGCCAGTACTGCTAACCTAAGACCTCAAAGCAAAGTCAGACGAATGAATGAATGAATGAATGAATGGTCCTAGCAGACTGAAGTCTCACTTCTCAGGTGGGTCGACTCCTTTCCTTGGAGCAAGAGTCACTGCCAATTAGGCAAGGTAGTGTGGAGGGTTCACACCCCCATCCCCAAATCAGTGGTGGTGCCACTTACCTGCCTATGAGCATCTCGGAGGTAGGTGTCGTAGCCGGTGCCTTCGACATGGTAGGAAGACTTGGCCTCGTCTGGCACTAGACAGAGGAAACTGAAAGGGAACGTCCTCGGTGAGCACAGCTGCGCACCACCATGGGGCCTTACACACCACACACAACTACACACAGGCACAGCCAGCTGTAAATGCAAATGGGAGCCTGAAAAACCAAAGTACACATCGTTCTGATGAATGGTAGCTCTGCCCTCAGATCATTAAGTAAAGGTTTTATTTAAAAATAACTAATTGTGTATGTAACACAGACAAACCCTAAAAAAAAAAAAAAAAAGACTTAAATTTTAGGTTGTGGTATAATAATGGGTTGCTTTATTAATCTCAAAGAACAGCTTTAGGTAGATAAATTTGAGATATTTTTACATTTGAAGCAGATGCATTTTTTAAAATGTCACCTGCCAGGGCCAGACATATCCTGGCAGCACTAAATCCAAAGACACAAGAAGAAATTGTCATGAAAAGACACTTTGAAAAAAATGTAACACCACAAATTGAAAAAAATAGTTCAATACTTTGCACATATGCCTAGCAAGCACATGTATCAAACTGGCAACTGGCAACACTGCTGTGTCTGGAATTATTTAATGCTAAGTCATTTATAGTAAGTCACTGTCGACTTAGTCAGTACTTTGTTCTTAGTTATCTTTTTGCTTTCTTCTTTTGCTGTACTAGCTGCTGATCTCTGTAGAATAGTCAGTGCTCTTAATAAAAGCTACTTTTCTATTAAGCTGGGCTTTGTCCCCAGCTGTCACCTGCTACATGATCAAGACACAGAAGCTGACAGCACCTGGAAAGACGACAGAATTCACAGTGCACTCCTGCGACAACCAAGGGCGGAGCTACCTGATTCAGAACCAGTGACAGGGAGTCCAGCCAGGCACACACAGTAGCTCACCTGTTGACGGTTTTATGGACTTCCGTCTTGCCATCATTTTTGGGGTGGTCTGGGCTGGTGTGGGGAGAACTGATCCACTCTTGGCTTGGCAGAGTGTTATCTGGTGAAATGTCAGTAAATAATGGATCTTCCTCCAGATCTCTACGTTTAATTTAATGATGTATAAAAAACAACATTTATTATGATGTTTTCTAAACCAAAAGATTCTCTGCTAGTTTCTGAGAAATATTATAAACTTTTTCTAGTACAAAGAAATGAGGGTTAGTATATTTAATATGGAAATTACCACCTTACACTAACAATCTCAAGGGCTCATTACTACTTTTGCTAAGAGCTCAAGGGATATTTAGCGCGTGCCATTTACAAGGAGGTGGCTAAGCTGTGGAGGCCTTTCCTAAGGCATCTGGGAGGGACCCCAAGCCCTGGCTGGGAGACGCCACCCACCGAGCTGACACTTACACAGCACCAGCTATCAGCCCGTTCTCTACCGCGTCCTTGTCTTCCGGGCACAGAGGCCGGTTTTCCGTGTAGTTTCTCTCCCCGAGGTTCCTCAGAACCAGGTTGTGGAGGATGTGCTCATTGGGCTTGTGCAGCAGATGCTCAAACAGCCTCAGCGTCATTATGCTTATCTGAAACCAAGGGGACAGGAGCTGAAGGGAGACACTTCCCTGTCAGCTGCCCTGCCTGCTGCTTCCCAAGTCAGGCTGTCAGGCGTTAAAGCTGCGTAAGAGAGGGCCAGTGACATGGCTCCTTGGGACAGTCCCTGACGCCAAGCCCGATGACCTGAGCTTAATCCTGGGGACGCGCATGGTGAAGGGAGAAAACCAGTTCCTGTGAGCTGCCCTCCGACCTCTACGTGTTCACTGCGATACATGTGCCACCACCGCAACCCTCAGCACCACCCCAACCTCAGCACCACCCCAACCCTCAGCACCACCCCAACCCTCAGCACCACCCCAACCCTCACCACCCCAACCCTCAGCACCACCCAAACCCTCAGCACCACCCCAACCCTCAGCACCACCCCAACCCTCAGTACCACCCCAACCCTCAGCACCACCCCAACCTCAGCACCACCCCAACCCTCAGCACCACCCCAACCCTCAGTACCACCCCAACCCTCAGCACCACCCCAACCCTCAGTACCACCCCAACCCTCAGCACCACCCCAACCTCAGCACCACCCCAACCCTCAGCACCACCCCAACCCTCAGCACCACCCCAACCCTCAGTACCACCCCAACCCTCAGCACCACCCCAACCCTCAGCACCACCGCAACCCTCAGCACCACCCCAACCTCAGCACCACCCCAACCCTCACCACCACCCCAACCCTCAGCACCACCGCAACCCTCAGTACCACCCCAACCTCACCACCACCCCAACCCTCACCACCACCCCAACCCTCAGCACCACCGCAACCCTCAGCACCACCCCAACCCTCAGCACCACCCCAACCCTCAGCACCACCCCAACCCTCACCATCACAAAATAAATCACAAGTTCTTTAACAACCAGCATTTCAGAGAATCTGAGTCGAGCACTGCTAAACATGGCTTACCTCATCAGATATGTGATCGCAATGTTCGATTAACCTATGTCTTAGGGGATGCCTGGTGATTTCAGACAGAGTTTCTGGCTCCCTCTGTTCTCCGAGGATAAAGACCACCATTTCCTGAAGCAGGACATCCGAGGTCACTTGCCGAACAATACGATGTAGCAGAGCCGTCGATGTCAGAATCCCCATCTCGGACCTAGGCAGAGCGGGCAGGCGGTCAGTGGCACCAACGGCAGGACAGCGGCTACCGTTGTGAAGAGGGCGGGCACAGCGGCTACCGCTGTGAGGAGAAAGGGCACTCACGTCTGCATCAGCTGAGGTTCCATGACGCCGACGAAGAACCTTTCGTGGATGGCTTTGGCGAGAGCAACAGCGGCAGTCTAGAAGACAGCGCGAACATCAGTCCATCAGGCTGGGCCTGAGGACCACGGGAGCTCACCAGATGTCAGTGCTCTGTGCCGCTCGGGCCACTGCATCCTCGGCAAGGGCAGCTATTTGCCTTTGTCCCACCCCACTCTCTCCCCCAAGCTAAGAAGATCAATGGAAAAAACCCCAATAACTTAACATCTCCCCAAGGGGGACCGACCGCTGAGAGGAGCCATCACGGTGGAGTGTTTGTGAAGCATGTGACACTTGCAGGAAGTAAGATACTTTTGGAATAGTGGTTCAAGTCTTAATAAACATATCTTAAAAGCATTAGTAAGCAACAAAGACTTTAAACCTTTTGTGCCTCCTTGATGAGCTGATCACAGTAATCAAACCAGGAAAGAAATGAGATCAAGGCTCGCTTTCCTGGGAACGCAGACGCGTCTTCTTTGTGACTGTACGAGTCCAGCCTGCACGACACAGAGAACAAAGTGAGCAGCGCACTCACTCAGCGGGAAGAAGCTAATGCAGAAAACGACCAGGGCTTTGACAAGACACTGGTGGCGAGACAGCGGAGGAGCAGGAAGGGACCGGAAGCTCTGCCAAGGCAGGATGCTCCTTCTGCCTCGAAATGCAGTGTGCACATGATGTCAGCAAGTGCCTGAAAGACGTAAGCAAAATGCAGCGTAGGAAGACAGGAGCAAAGGATAAACTTTGGAGGAAAATTGAAAAAGACAAATAGATGAAAATGTTAGGTTGTCATCAGTTGGACTTGATATGTTTAAAACAAAAGTGGCTACTGAGCTGGGTAGGGAGGAAGGCGGGAGTGGACCTCAAAGAAGCTGCAAAAGGGTACACATATGATCAAAACACAATGTATGAAATTCTCAAATAATTAATGTAAATATTTAATTTTTAAAGACAAAAATATTAGTCTGCTGATAGGTGGCAAGTTTATGAATAGTTTTAAATGTTACTTTTAGTTTTAAATAATTTATAAATGTTATGCAAAATTCGTATTTTCTTAAAGACTTGTTAGCGTGTGAGCGCAGGCCGCCATGGGGGCTAAAAGAGTGGATCCCTGGTGATAGAACAAACTATAGGTGGTTGGCAGCCGCCCTGTCAGAACCCCGCTCAGAACCCAGCTCATAACCCCAGCTCAGAACCCAGCTCAGAACCCTGCTCAGAACCCCCCGCAGGCGCAATGTGAGTTCTGAACTGCGAGTGGCCTCTCCGGGCCACAAGCCCGGAGAATAAAGTAGGTGGGATTGAGAAACAGAAAGGAGGGACAACAGCATGACGTGGACGAGTCTGAAGCATGGCCACAGGCAAGCAGATCTGAGTTCAAGGCCAGCCTGCTTTATAAAGCAAGTCCCAGGCTAGCCCAGGCTACAGAGTGAGACCCTGCCTCAAAACCAAACACAGTCCCTCTTAAAGTTTTCTGTTGTTAACAAAACAACCTGTTATTGGTCTTAACATAAACTCAACAACAGAAAACAAACAGAGGTGGACTCTGCAACCCCTCGGCTGCACAACTCTCACCACCAAGTGATAAATACGAGTCTCAAGAAAATACTGTACTTGATGATAACTGGTAGTGCTCGATCTTCAAAAGTAAACACTCCTTTCACTTTAAAGCAGAAGTGGACTTTGAAATGTGGCACACAGGCAGTCCCCTTCCTGAAAAAAGGGGTGCACCTGGACAGTCCCCATTGTGGGAAACACAGCGGTACACACAGGCAGTCCCCTTTGTAGAACACAGAGTGGTGCTTACCCCCAGTTAACCGCCTCCACAGTTTCAATATCTAAAGGATCCACGGACTGAGGTAGGGCCGTGTACAGGGAGGTGAGCCTGCCGGTCAGCAGCTCGCACAAGCAGGTGCTCTGAGCAAGGCTCTTGGCGGCCGCAGGCTCTGGCAGACTCACCAAGAGCATCAGGCCCTCGCACGCTTTCACGGCTATCCGGCCGTCCTGAGGAAGAACACACGCATTAATTGTAGAACTCTACATAAAAGGATTCTGTGTTTTTCACTAAAGGAAGACCAGATGTGATAAACTGTGATCATGTTGGGGTAGCAAGATGGCAACTCACAGGGCTCCTGGTCAGGTTTAACAAAGAATTCACTAAGTTGTAATCCTGGTTTGACCGGACGACGGAGGCCTCTGGCAGTGAGGTGACACTGAGGTCGTCCAAGCTCGCGGACAGGTCCTCCATCTGGTGAGGGGCTTCATCCTCTAACTCTGTGTGCCTGACCCCAGCAGCAGCTGGTGGCTCTTGGGGCTGGTGGCACTGGCTGGTGTCCGCTGATGTGGGGTCCCGACCTTTTGGGTCATCTTCTGAGATGACGCTCAGGGTTCCTCTGGACATCAGGGACTTCGACTTGTTCTGAAAAGGAGTGTGTGAGGGTCACACTCAGGACAGAAATCATACTATACAGTGAGCCCCCGTCTCCAACAAACAAAAAGCAGAAATCCCATCAGAACAGCCTCCTCCTCTCGGGCGAGCTGGGGACCACGGCCAGGGTGTCACCGAGGCTGGACACGCTCTCTATGCGCCTCGGAGCCTCATCTCCAGTGCCAATAGATTTTAGGGTCAGTGGCGACCCTGGATATTGGACGCGGGCATCACACATGCTTGTCGAGCACCGTTCCACTGAGCCACGTCTGCAGTCCTATCTCGAGTTTTTATTTTGAAATAGGGCCTTGTTTAGTTGCTCAGGCTAACCTTGAACCCATTTTGTAGCCCAGCCATGTCCTGAAATGGCAATCCCTCTGCCTCAGCCTTTTAAGTAGCTGCTATAGCAGACCCATGACACCAGGCCCAGCTTGGATTTTTCTATGATTAAATTCCAGATGCCTAATATAACTGGTAGGAAGTGTTATGTCCAGTGACAATATACAGCCTGAAACCCCATTTCACAGGTGATGTGACACACAGAAGTCACTACGCTGCACGCTAGTTACAAGCATTGCACCCTGGCCACGCACTGCACACGTTAGTGACAACTATTTGACTACCTATAAGCAAGTCCCAGGTGAGTTTTTAAGTTACTATTACCACAGACATATCACCTCAACATGAATCTTATTAGGATTGGGCTGGAGAGATGGCTCAAAGGTTACGAGCACTGGCTGCTCTTCTAAAGGCCCTGAGTTCAATTCCCAGCAACCACACGGTGGCTCACAACCATCTATAATGAGATCTTGTGCCTTCTTCTGGTGTGCAGGAGTGCATGCAGGCAGAACACTGATACATAATAATAAATAAATTGTATATTTTTTTTAATCCTATCAGGGTCATGAGGGAGGGTGCAAAAACCCTCAAAAGTTCAAAGGTCACCAGCACTGGACTTGAGGTTTTCAAGCAAGCCTCAAAGTACCACAAGGACATTTTTACTGGTATCTGAGTGTACAATTTACTTGCTGGATCCCCACATCCAAAGACAACGAAGATCTTAACTGGATCAAATCATTAGCTTCAAGGCAAATATGTCTTGCTTCCTATTTGACACAAGAGCAGAAATCAAACTATTTCACAAGTAAAAGTTGACCTGAAGCCGGCCTCTCCACAGGGCCCATCACTGTACTTACTCTGTGGAGGCACAGGGGAGGCTGAACCAATCTAAAGGCCTGCTCCCCTAGCACAGTACTTAGAAACACTGCCACTGCTGTACAAGCGTCACTAGCCCCATCTTGAGACAGACAAGCTCATGGCACACAATTCAAACAACTCCATGTAGCGAACAACTTGCCAATTTCCTGCAAAATCCACAGCATAGCAGACTTTACAAAAGAACAACACTTGGTTGGGCCTGTGAGACGGCTCAGAGTAAAGGGGTTTGCTGCCACGCCTTATGATCTGAGTTTGAGCCCCAAGGTGCACAGAGTGGAAGGAACCAGCTCCCCCAAGTTATCCTCTGATCACCACACGCATCCCGTGATGCACGCCACACAATGCACAAAATACAGTTTAATCGAAAAGAAAGCAAGCGCAGCATTTTCCTTCCTCTCAGTTTCCAAGTCTGTCAGAACTGCTGTCTGCAAGGAGAGTCGGAGAGGAAGGACCACACCTTAGGCTGGTCTTGGGCTTCTGTGAGGCCTGACAGGGCAGACTCCTCGGACTGCTGGTGTGAACCTCCATTCAGAGGGCTCCTCGGTGAGGAGGAGCTGCGGCCGTAAAGCTTCTGCTCCCCTTTCCTCTGAGGGTGGATCTGATTGCCACAACACACTTGTGCAGATAGCTCTTGACTCTCTTCAACCTGGACTTCTCTCCAAATCACAGACCTGCCGTACCAAGTACCAGCTCCTGTGTCCGTATGCCCGTAAGGGCGCCAGGGCGGCTGGTGGTCAGAGCTGAGCTTCCACCATCCTGTCAAACCAGCTCCTCCCCCTGCAGTGTCACGTCTCTGAGATTCTACAATGCGAGTGGTCTTTCCCTGCACCCTGCACTCAGCGCCCACAGCATGGGCCACCTCAGCTCCACCCACCGTCACTTCCTCACGCTTCTCCCTCCTTTCAGGGACTCAGGCACAGCCTTGGCCGCAAAATAACATCTCTGCTCAGAACTCATTAGAGGCTCCAAGGAAAAAGAATGCACATCCCGCCATTCAGAGCCGTACAGTTTCCGGCGTATCTGTCCACACTTTCCTTGCACACCCTACTTACACTGCTGCCCGAGCGTAATCACTCCTTATGCTCACTCATTACCAGCCAAGCATTTTCTGTGGCTGGTCTCAAAGATGGCCTCTTCCAGGAAGTCCTTCTGATAACCCTGAGCGGAAGTGATCTTTCCAGCCTAAAGACACTTCCTGTGTTTCTCTTGCATCCTTCCTCTGACTCTCAGGTGCGTGCGCCACCTTACATCACCTGCCTGGCCCAGGAGGCAAAGCCGACTCAACCTTCTACTGCATGGCCTGACACACAGCAGGTGCGTGTGGCGGCTGCTTACAGGGGTGCGACGCTGGGGAGCTGGAAGGCAGCAGGGGCTAGTGGTAACGGTTACGTCCACATTACAGCGGTAAGGCTCCATCTCCCTGAAGGCTCAGGGAGGCGGTTTAAGCTTCATGTTAGTTGTGCGAAGCCGTGGACACAGTATGCCTGGTGACGATGCCTAGTGAAGCCAGAATCACAGACCTCAAGAAGCAAACTGACCAGCAGGAGGAAACAAGAGCCTGCACCGAGTCCGTCCATGTCGTAGTATGTGAAGTTTCAGGTAAGTATGTGTTTAAATCCATGCATCTAAAGTACACCAAGTGTCTAAGAAAACAGTAGGAAAAAAAAGAACTTTGAAAAAAAAAATCTCAGCGGGGAGAAGTGGCTCTCCCTTATAATCTGAGCTCTCAAAAGGCTGAAGCAGGATTTCTGCACATTCAAGGGCAGCCTAGGCTACACTGAGAATACTAGGCCAGCCTGGGCAACAGAGTGAAATCGTGTCTCAAAAAACAACAAACAAACAAACAAACAAACAACCCAGCCAGGCATGGAGGCAGAAGAAGAAAGATCACCCCCAAGCTAAATGCCAGCTTGATCTACACAGCAAATTCTGGGTCAGCCTGGCCTACATACAAAATAACTAATTTGGCCTAGCAACACGTCTTCAGACATGCACATTCCTGACTAACAGAACTATTTTGACGCACACTTGAAAAGCAAGGTAACACGGGGACATGTTAACAGAAACAGGTGTTTCATAGCCAGAGCAGCACAGGCAGAATTAAACTCATGGAACTCCACAGCTGAGCTGCCTGCCGGCCTCCAGGAGTGTTGCAGATAGGACGCAAATTTATTTATTCAATAACAGAAGATAATCCAATATATTAAAATGGCAAACTCTTAAAAAAGAACTTAATAACTTCACAATCCACTGAAACCCTAGGCACCCACATACATTGCTGATGGGAGACCTGAAACAAATCTACTTTTACCAAAATGTTTCTCCATGATTTCACTGCTAAGCAAAAAGAAAGGGGCTGAGGTCTGGCTGACTGCTCACCTCAGGGCTCCAGCTGAGATTCCCAGCGCCCCTCACAGGGACCCATGCTGAGCCCCTGTACAGAGGAGATGGAGTCGGGGAGCTCCCTCGGGCTTGCTGGCCAGCCAGGCTATCCCTATTGGTGAACTCCAGGGACACACACACACACACACACACACACACACACGATATGTAGACATACACTTAAAAACTCGAAAAAAATTAAAGGGGAAAAGTGAACAAAAGCAGAAAGTAAGCACAATCTGTTTTTCTCTTTAAAGTTGAAAGTAAAATTTAAAATATCAATTAAAAGAGACCATGTCTTTGATTTTGGCTATAAAAATAGTACAGAATACTGCTGCCATCCAAAAGGAAAAGCTGTTGGCACACCGGGATGCTGGACAGCTTGCCCACCTCTGCACCTGCTGTCCTTCCCCACTACAGCGTCTCCCTTCTGCGCGTCAGGCTCAGCCGTGGCCTCGCATCCCGGGCTCTCGGTCCCACCCGAGCATCAGGCTCAGCTGCATCCCTTGACATTCTTCTTCCATGGGGATTTCAAGTTGAAATAAAGATTGATCTTAAATGAAAACTACTTCTGGTAGGCGGAGCCTGCAGGCCTGACCGTGGTAGGCGGAGCCTGCAGGAGGAGCTGCAAGTCTGGGGCCCCAGCATGTACCTCCAGAAAGAAGTTAACCAAGTAGGGGTCCTGCTTCAGCTTCGCACAGACGATGCACAGGAACTGAATCTCCTCGTTCTCCGTCGGGGTGGCAAGGACCTCGCCGCAGAGTCGGATTAGTTTCTGTCAGAAAAAGTTTTAAGTTTAAAGCTTGCTTCGTGATGTTACGGAGGCAAAGGAAAAAGGAAAAAAAAATTAATGTGTAGAACTTTACAGAGAAATATAAACATGATGAGATATAAGGAAAAATCCAAACATTTGTTCATTTTTATGCTATGATAGGATAATTTCCTCCATTATTTTTACTCTTAGACAAACAACACAATTACTTGTATACCGAGTTCAATGCTTTAACTAGAAGGAGGAGAGAAGTACCTGCACAGGCCTGTGCACGTTGACGTGTGGGAGCAGCGGCTGTCGGATTCTCCCCAGAAGCTTGGTGTAGAACAGTAAGACCTGTTGCTTCATTCCTGGAGGACACTGGGCACAGGACAGACGACAGACACACGTCAACACCCCCCCCCCCCCCTCAGAGACCATGCCACTGGCCAGCTAATGACTTTGCCAGAATTAAATTTTCCATTAATATTCACGACTAGCAGCCAGGTGTAGTGGTGAACACATGTAATCCCAGCACTCTGAAAGGCAGAGGCAGGGAGATCTCTGAGTTTGAGACCAGCCTGGCCTACAAAGCGAGTCCAGGACAGCCAGGGCTACACAGAGAAACTCTGTCTTGAAAAAACAAAACAAAACAGAGAATTCATGACTGGCATTCTAGAAATACAATTATACACCTGAGACTATAACACAGCAGGTGTGATCGCAGCCTCAGGTGAGCATGCGCTGTGGAGACTGGCTTTTGCTTCAGGCACCATCAGGGTGGTGACTGCTGGGACAGATCTTATTACTAGTGGATGGCACTGCATGCACATAGTCAACCAAGTTCCCAGCTCTGTAATAGAGGGGATGGCACTGCGTGCACACAGTCAGCCAAGGCCCCTGCTCTGTAATAGAGTGGACGGCACAGCGTGCACACAGATAAAGCAGCCATGAGCTGTGCGCGTCCCAGGACCGTCAGAGACATGCTGTCTGGAAACAGTCTGGAGCACAATCCTTAGCACAATGGTATTTTTAGGGTAACAACTTCCTTAAGTTATTTAGATAAAATGCTAACAATATTAATAATCAATTCTATCAGAAATAAATTAACTAGCAGTATGATTGCTATCGTTTTGTTAAAACATCAAAGTAATTCAATTCAGTGTCTTCAAATCGCTCACTGCCCAGGATGGGGAGAAGGGAGGGTGAGTCTATGAGCCCGGTTCCTAGGGACGGTTCATTCCTTGGAAAGAGTGCATTTAACGGACTGTACCTCAAAATAAACTGAGGTGTGACAGGCTTCGTTAAAAAGAAATTGTCTTTAATACAATTTATACTCATGTAGTATTAAAATGTCTACCACTTCACATTGGTTTTTTATGTTACAGAAACTCACAGAACCGCTGAGTTTTCAGCTGGAGGAGGGTCCCACAATCACTTCTAACTCCAGCTCAAACAACGCAGCTCACAGCACAATGTGTAGTGTAGTCGGTAGCACCCTGGCACTTGCTCACACTGTGGGGTCCAGAGCACAGGCTCTGCTCTCTCTGTGGATGTTGTAGCTGCACAGGGCACCCAACCTCATCTCCCCACTCACACCTCTACGCTTGAGCTGGGCGCCTGCAGCTTTGTGTCTGTCCGTCGCAGAGTGGGCCAGGCACTTACGTCGGCTTTCCCCAAGGTGTACAGTGTCTCCAGGATCTTGTGATGGAGCAGGTACTCCATGCACGGCCCTGTCTCTCCTGATTCTCGCTCGTTTTCTTCTTGGACCAGTATGTCTAACATCTGCTCCAGGTGGGATGGGATGTTCGTGTCAGTCACTGGGGCTTTATCATCTAAACAACAGAAAAGCTCATTGGACAAATACGCAGAGGCCTTTCTAGACTTCCTATGCGCCACTACATCACTCTCCCTCCCCTCATTCCGACTGAGACGACAGAGTAGGGACCACACAGGTCAGGTTTGCTCAGTGTGGCAGAATTGTTAGGAAGGACACGGCGCTTCCGCCACAGTCAAACTGTGATCCACATCCTAGAAGGTATCTTGTCGTGAATATTCCCCATTATCAGTTAGGAATCGTCTCTGAAAGGCAAGATCCAGCTCCTGTCTCCTCTTCTCCATTGTTGTTCCTAACCGATCACGTCCCTGTGCCCTGCACACACTTGTGCCTGTCATATCTCCTCCTCAGCAGCTCAGTCACTGAGAGCCCACGCTGGTCTGCTCGCCGCCTCCCCTTGTCTCCGTCCTCTCTCTCCTGGGACTCTACCTGACTCAGGCCACACTCGTCCCACACACGGCTGACATGCACACTCATCCCACATGGCTGACATGCACACTCGTCCCACACACGACTGATATGCACACTCATCCCATACATGACTGATATGCACACTCATCCCACACACGACTGATATGCACACTCATCCCACATGGCTGATATGCACACTCATCCCACATGGCTGATATACACACTCATCCCACATGGCTGACATGCACACTCATCCCACATGGCTGATATGCACACTCATCCCACATGGCTGATATACACACTCATCCCACATGGCTGATATGCACACTTATCCCACTTGGCTGACATGCACACTCATCCCACATGGCTGACATGCACACTCGTCCCACACATGACTGATATGCACACTCATCCCACACACGACTGATATGCACACTCATCCCACACACGACTGATATGCACACTCATCCCACACACGACTGATATGCACACTCATCCCACATGGCTGACATGCACACTCATCCCACATGGCTGACATGCACACTCGTCCCACACACGACTGACATGCACACTCATCCCACATGGCTGACATGCACACTCGTCCCACACACGACTGATATGCACACTCATCCCACACACGACTGATATGCACACTCATCCCACACACGACTGATATGCACACTCATCCCACACACGACTGATATGCACACTCATCCCACTTGGCTGATATGCACACTCATCCCACATGGCTGATATACACACTCATCCCACATGGCTGACATGCACACTCGTCCCACACACGACTGATATGCACACTCATCCCAATGGCTGATATGCACACTCATCCCACATGGCTGATATACACACTCATCCCACATGGCTGACATGCACACTCATCCCACATGGCTGATATGCACACTCATCCCACATGGCTGACATGCACACTCATCCCACATGGCTGATATGCACACTCATCCCACATGGCTGATATGCACACTCATCCCACATGACTGACATGCATACTCATCCCACATGGCTGACATGCACACTCATCCCACTTGGCTGATATGCACACTCATCCCACTTGGCTGATAGGCACACTCATCCCACTTGGCTGATATGCACACTCATCCCACATGACTGACATGCACACTCATCCCACATGGCTGACATGCACACTCATCCCACTTGGCTGACATGCACACTCATCCCACTTGGCTGACATGCACACTCATCCCACATGGCTGATATGCACACTCATCCCACATGGCTGACATGCACACTCATCCCACTTGGCTGACATGCACACTCATCCCACATGGCTGACATGCACACTCATCCCACTTGGCTGACATGCACACTCATCCCACATGACTGACATGCATACTCATCCCATGCATGACTGACACGCACACTCGTCCCACACACGACTGACATGCACACTCATTCCACTCATGACTGTCATGCACACTTGTTCCCCACACGACTGACATGCACACCCGTCCCACTCATGACTGACATGCACACTCGTCCCACTCATGACTGACATGCACACTCATTCCACTCATGACTGACATGCACACTTGTTCCCCACACGACTGACATGCACACATGTCCCACTCATGACTGACATGCACACTCATCCCACATGGCTGACATGCACACTCATCCCACTTGGCTGACATGCACACTCATCCCACATGACTGACATGCACACTCATCCCATGCATGACTGACACGCACACTCGTCCCACACACGACTGACATGCACACTCATTCCACTCATGACTGACATGCACACTTGTTCCCCACACGACTGACATGCACACTCATTCCACTCATGACTGACATGCACACTGGTCCCACTCATGACTGACATGCACACTGGTCCCACTCATGACTGTCATGCACACTCGTCCCACTCATGACTGACACGCACACCCGTCCCACTCATGACTGACATGCACACTTGTCCCACTCATTACTGACACACACACTCGTCCCACTCATGACTGACACACACACCCGTCCCACTCATGACTGACATGCACACTTGTCCCACTCATTACTGACACACACACTCGTCCCACTCATGACTGTCATGCACACCCGTCCCACTCATGACTGACACGCACACTGGTCCCACTCATGACTGACATGCTCACTTGTCCCACACATGACTGATATGTACACTCGTCCCCCACACAACTGACATGCACTGGTCCCCCACACAACTGACATGCACACTTACTTCTGCTACCAAATAGGGAAAAAAATCCTTCAAAGCAAGACTGTGTCTCTGCGTAAAGCCCCAGGGAAGGGGGAAAAATGGTAAAAAGCTAATAGTAAAAGGCAGCTTGTCTCAAACACACCCATCCCTCTGCAGGTCAGCTGCTACCATGAAATGTGCTCAGTGAACGCAAATGACCTCTGACCTCGTCAGCTTGCCAACAGCCGTTCCCACGTTCTCACTCTGCCTTTGTTAGAGGAGTGTGTCTGACCTGCACGTTTACTACTGTAACTGCACAGCCCTGAAGAGAGCTTAGCACACGGGCAGGTAAGGCCACGCCTCCGCTCTGACGACGCCAGCCCAGCAAGGCCATTGCTGAGCTCTGCAGGAGGCTGCCTTGTGCTTCTGGAGCACAGATGACACATGCAAAGGACACTGAGTGGCCTAGAAGGGCCACAGCAGGTACAGTTCGCTAATCTTTAACCTACCCACATCTCCCATATTTACCCTTTTTCCTCACTGATTAAAACAGAACCCCCTCCAAGGCCTGTCTAGTTTCCCTGGGCAAACCGTCCGCAGGTCTCCTGAAGCCCAAGTCCTCACTTGCACACTCGCTCTCTCTTCCCTTCTTGATGGCGATGTTCGTGAACAGCCTCACTCTGTCTGGTGTCTGCCCTTTCCTCCACTGGAATCTGTGAAGCTGACTTACACCCCCCACCACCTTTTGTTTCTTTTTTTTTAATGCCCGTGCTGGGACCCAGCAGCTAACTCATGCCAGGCAAGCGGTCGACCACTGAGCTGCACCCCATCACACCTCCTTACTTTTTTTTTTTTTAAATTCATTTGGGGGCTGTTGGGGAGATGGCTCGGTGGGTAGAGTGCTTGTCATCCGAGCACGAGGGCCTGAATTCAGAGTCCTGACCCCCATGTAAAGGCAGGTGTGGTGGCTGTGCCTGTGACTCCAGGACTGTGGGGAGGGAGAAGACAGGCAGATCTCAGGAACTCCCCGGCCAGTCCATCTAGTGAAGCAGTCAGCCCCAGTGAGAGACAGTGTCGCAAAAAGTAAGGTGGAGAGAAGTGACTCCACAGAGTTGTACTCTGACGTCTACATATGCGTGCTTATTCATACACATCACACACACACACACACACACACACACACACACATGCACACATGTCTACATATGCGTGCTTATTCATACACATCACACACACACACACGTCTACATATGCGTGCTTATTCATACACATCACACACACATGCACACACACACACATGTCTACATATGTGTGCTTATTCATATACATCACACACACACATATACACATGCACGTGCACACACACACACACACACACACCCACATATACACCACTTGAGAGAGGGATAGAAAGGGAGAAGGAAAGGGAAAGAGGGGGTGAGAGGACAGAAAGAGAGAGAGAGAGAGAGAGAGAGAGAGAGAGACAGAGAGAGAGAGAGAGAGAAGTGGGAGTGTGTGAGTGTGTAAGAGAGCAAGAGGGATTTTAAAAAAGCAAAAAGGTGGTGTGCTTGGGGAAGACACGCAGGATGGTCTTCTGTCCCTCTCCCCGCACCCTGTCCGTCTACCTAAAGAAGTTATAAAACCTCTTTTGCCGCCACATTTCCCTCTCATGCCTCTTTATACAACAATCCTCAGGAGAGCAATCGGACACTGTCTATACATGCTTTCTACCCGTGTGCTACTAAACTTAATCACTGATCATCTTTCCTCGGTGCCATTCAAACAGGCTTCCCCGAGAACACGGATGAGAGGCTGGAGGGATGGCGCAGTGGTAGGAACACTCCAGATGAATGTGGCCAAAGGGACAACGTGGTCTTCTCTGGTCTAAAGCAGCCGTCTGCTCACCCCACAATCCTGCCTGCTTCTCTTCCCTTAGCGCTTGTCTGACACGCCGTAAGCATGTTCCATGTTCCTACCCACTGTGTGCCGGCGCCCCCCCCCCCCCAGTCAATACAAAGGCTCTAGCAGGCCAGGGCTGCTGTGTGAGACACGGAACACTCAATCCCCAGAGCACAGAACAATGCCCAAAGGCTACATTTTAAATGACCAAAAAGAGGAATCAACAGTAAAATTGTTTAAAGTTAAAGCTCATCGTGAAGCAGATCTTAGGCACGGAGTCCTTACCTGAGGTTTCTATGTAATAATGGGTAATTGCCTTCCAGTGATAAACAAAGTCCTCTTGTAATGGAAGAGATGGTGCAAGCTACACAAAACACAAAAACCAGGTATTAAAAGACCCCACAGGCTTTAATCTTACACTTGTCCATGACGCAAGAGAAGCATCAGGATAACGGGTAAACTTGATTTTATGTCAAATATCAAGTAAAACCAAAGTGAGCTGAACTCAAGGAAGTAGGATGATTTATTACAAAGAAAACCACCTTTATCAAAACCATTATTACACCACACATTCAACTTTCCCCTTCTCTGCTATCAAAAGTGACTAAACCAAAACAACACGATTCTACATCTGTGGTATCTGTAAAATAAAACTACTGATAACCAGAGGTCTTTGTACCTGGGACCTGGAAGGGGACCGGGTGAAGAGTAGCAAGCTTACACATCAGCACTGCAAACACACAGCAGGGCCGGCAGCATAATCTGATTAAAGTGCTCCCTCCTTCCCACGGCATTCTGATGTAAATCTTTTCCTTTGTAAGCCTGGGTCAGGCAGTGGATATTTTTATCAAAATAACTACATGAACAAGACCTACCCATTTAAATCTACAAAATGTGTTACAGTGCGCGCTTTGAGATGCACTTCATAAGTTTTAAGGACAGAGTGGCAGCCCTCAGCCATCTTGCTGCAAGCTGACCAGCTTTAGGGAATGCTGTGGTAAGTGGGAGGAAGTCAGATGTGGTCACTTCTCCCGCTGTTTCCTTAAAAGAGTGAGAGTGAGAGCCCAGGGCAGCCTAGAGCTGTCATCAACCGTTGTCAGAAAGTACTGTGCTGACCCACAGTAGTGCAGAGCTCGGGGTTTCTGTCCCGAGAACTGACGTCCAACTGCGTAAACTGCTGTTTCATCCTCTTCTAAGTGTCCACCCGTCAACATTGTGACCCGATGCTGTCATCTACAAAGCTCACTCTCGAGAAAGCAGCAATCAGGGTACGTACACACACACACACACACACACACACACACACACACACACAAACACACACACGCCCTCAGCATGTTGCAGGCTGGGGACACTTGCCAGGTGACCTCTCCTACACTTCCAACGTGTCCGTGTGTTGACCTTTGGTTTCCCAGCTGGTGACCCTAGAGTTGACAGCTCTGTCAACACAATTTCTCAACTGTTGTGCAAGTTGTGGGTTCAGTCACAGACACGTTAAGTGTCTCAACTCATGAGGTGTAACACATTTATGAAAAGAAATTGGAACTGAAGAATTTTGAACCGTCGTTATTTTCTTAAAGCTGATTCTCCCTGCACGTGCCTTTGTGCACAGAACTTAATGAAGAAAACAGAATTATTCACTGGAGATGTGAACGACTTAGCAGGCAGTTTAGCTTTGGGAGGACTTGGCTTTGCCGAGTTAAATTTTCTCACAAAAGAGGAAATGATTGTTTCAAAGAAAGGATGTAGCTTTGATGTAGTAACAATTTCACCTTTTAGGTGGTTACACAGTATCCTTCCTCCAGCGTTTCCCCCTTTGCTTTTAGTATCTACAAAAATGCACAGTGGACCACAAGGCTAGAGTCTTTGCAGGATATGTGCCATAGAATGCCACCAGTCCCAAGCAGGAGGAGGCCATTACTTCAGTATAGGAGAGACACACGGGACTGCCAATAGCTCAGAGCAACAATCCCATTCAAAAAAGAATAAATTCTCTTACTTTGTGAGACTCCAGTAAACTTGACTTTTTTGTTACTAACATGCAAATGACATATTTTACCATTGCATAAAAACATTGGTCCTCTGAAAGGGATGTGTGAATTAACAGCAGGAGACTATAATTTAATTTTTTAGCATATGGAAATTAAATTCTCAACATTTTCATCTCTATAGCTACCCCCAAATCTCCAGGACACCTATTTGCAACTTCTTGTTTGCCTATCTTGGACCTGGGACCCCTATTCTCCTACCTGGGACCCCCTGTTCCCTCGGGGGAAGTGTTCCCTTCTCCACTCTGAGGCTTCCTCCTACTTGTGACTCCATCCATCTTTTCCCATTGCTTAGCTGTCTTTCCCCTTAGGCCGTAACTGGATAGGGTGGGTGGGGCCATCTTTTCACCTAGAGCACTCCTGTTTTTAACTTGGTGCTGGAGCTGAGCCAGCTCATTTCTCAAAGAAACGAATGGACCACCAGTTACTGTCACATGATAGACAGATGTGCAGGCCAGCACTGCACAGGTCACACACACTAGTGATTATTTAATGGCAGAATGGAAGATGAAACCTAGAACCCTGCAGAAGCAAATGCTGCCCCAGAACTTTCTACTTTTTATACTGCAGCAGGTCTCACTATATGTTCCAGGGAGGCCTTGAACTTGAGATCTTCTTGCCTCAGCTGCACATCTCAGCACACCCAGCCTAAAACAGAGTCACGTTCTTCCGAGGAGTTCCTCCTTTGCTCAAACTCCCACCAAAGACCGCAGCACCAGCTGACTTGCCTTAGGAACAATGCTTTTTGCTAGAAACCTGGACTTTGTCCAACATGTCCAACAGAAAAAAAAAATCCTCCATCAACATTTTGGACAAAACTTCCTAGCCACCACCTTTGCTTTAAATGTCTACAAAAATGCACATTCTAAAAGATTGTTTGAAGTGTCTTATTTTATCTTTGTTTTGTAGTTTGTTTTTGTTTGAGACAGGGTCTCCTGTAGTCCCAGCTGGCTTCAAAGTCACTATGTAGCTGGCCTTGAATTCTAGTTCCTGAGGGCTGGGATTACAGACATGCACAACCACATCTGGCTTTGTCTTGCTTTTCTTAAGGTTTTATGGTATGGCCCAGCCTTGCCTGAATCTCACCCAGGAAGGTCTCAGAGATACAAGTGTGAGGTACCACATCTGCTTCCTCAAGTGCTTAGTATTCTTCCTAACTTTTCTGTTTCTCTACTACCTGATTCTAGTCTTACCTCCAGAGAACTTTCTCCAATTACCCCTAAGATCTGCTCCCAGCACCCCTCCTGCCCCCCCCCCCCCCGCCCACATACACAGATTGCTGCCTTAACCTCTGCAGCAATCCTGGGCATCGACTTCCTCTACTGCACGATGGAGGAGCTGCTGTGCACAAATTCAGTGAATTCCACGGCACTACAGGAGGGCGGGAGGCTGGTCTGGCCCCTGCTGTCTGTCTGTCTCTCTCCACATCCTTGTGCATCCCTTACACTATGACTTCCCAGGTGTGCTCAGCCAGTGGGCACTGCGACCCAAGCCGAAGACACATCACGCTTCCTTGGTGCTTTCACTCAAGCACCTAAAACACTTGCTGGGTGAGAAAGGGACCCAAGCCGGGCTTGAAAACTAAGTGCCAGGACGGAGTAGTTTTCAGGAATTGGTAGACGCTAAGGAAAACTGCTGAAGAGAGGTAGAGGATGAAGGCCAGCCTGGGTGACAGCTGGGAAACGGCTCGGAGGGAGAGGTCTGGCCTGGCAGACAGGAGGCTCAAGCTCAGTGCCCGGTATGGTGGATGGGTGGGATGCTGGGCGCTGTTAGTACACAGGTGATTCTGCTGGGCTGCCCTCGGGGCCCTAGCAATTGCTTATGTTATCACCTGTCACCGCCAGGTGTGCCAGGTGTGTGTGGGCTATAAGGACCCCCCACCCCCACCCCAGCCTCTCTCTGTTCCAGCTCTCTCCCTCTTTGTCCTTCTCTGAGGCCCCTTCTCTCTCCCCCTTTGTCCTTCTCTGAGGCCCCTTCTCTTCTCTGCCCTCATGGCTCTGGCTCACTCGCTGTCTCTACCCCTCCTCCAGGCCCTCCTCGCCCTCCCCCCAACAAACTTCCTTACACCACATCTGTCGTGTGGTGTGGTTTCTCAGGGGGCACACGCTGGCATGGGCCCTCCATGGTACCCCTCGCCGCCACCTCATCATTACATAGCCTTACAGTCCCAATAACTGGAAACACTGCACTCACGTTCTAAAGGATGACTCCCAATGACTTGGCAAAACCAGATAAAAGCTCAGGGGCTTGCCCTTGCTCCTCTTGGGCACAGGGGACGAGCTACTGTGGTACCTCTGCAGGACGTGGCCCTCGGCAAACACTCGGCCCACCTAACCCTCGGACTAACTTAGGGCCGGCCTCCTCAGAGCTGAGATGGGAGGCGACTGGCTAACAGGACACAACCATTCCTAAGATTCTTACTAACCCGGTGGTCCTACGTGAGGGGAGGGTCGTCTTTTCCAAAACGGGAGGCAAGAATTCCATTACAGGCCTTGGCTTTTCATCAGGTGTAAGTTTTTCTCCTATCCTCAAATTCCATCTATCCGCTTAAAACACAATTACAAATGTGAGGCTTTGAAAACATCTTCTGTCTCCTCCCCTCTTTGTAAGCAGTTAACGGGGAATGAGGAAAAGCCCTCTAAATAACACATGCCAGGTGTGGTAGCTCACTCCGGCAATCCTGGCTACTTGGGAGCTGAGGCAGGAGGACCACAAGTTTGAGGCCAGCCTGACAGCTGAGTAAGACCCTACCTCAGAATCCAAGTTTAAAGGCTGGATTCAGTCAACCTAAAGGGAGGCTTGGCTCAGCTGTTTAGAGCACCTGCTGCTCCTGCAGAGGACCAGGTTTGGTTCCAGGGAATTCAGCACTCAGGGAATTTCCTGACCTCCACAGGCACCAAACACACACTCCGATCTCATACTTAGAAGCAAGCAAAAACACTCATACAAATAAAATGAAGTTAATCTAAAGTGATTTTTTTAAGGGGTAGGTACTGAGATGGCCCAGCGGTCAGAGACAGCTGCTGGTGTCTGATCACCTGACTTTGATTGTCCGGGAGCCACATGGTGAGAGGGGATAACCAATTCCATGGAGAAGCCCTCAGACCTCTACCTGATCGAGCGCATGTGGTCACGGACGCACGCGCACCACACACACACACACAAGGTCATAATAAAAAGTTCTGAAATGGCTGTGGTACCAAGGTCTGGGTTAAATCCTCGGGACCAGAAACTATAAACAGCAAGCAAAGCAGAGGCCTACAATCCCAGCCGATGGGCTGAGGGGCGGGAAGATCGGTCCAGTCATCTTTGCTGCAGAGCAAGCTTCGGGCCTGTCAGAGACCTTGACTCAAAAACAAAACAAAACAACCCAAAAACCCGATCCAACCTCATCTAGACGAATATACATCTGATCAACATTAAAAACAAAAAGCCGAGGGCTTCCTGGATTGATATGGACACCTGGGCACTGACAATACCAAAAGCCTAGAACAGCACAGCTGTGAAGCTGTGATAATGACTGAGGAGACGTCCAGTCACCTCAGGCCTGGGGTTTCCTCCCAAGTGTGCAGAACCCTGATGATTCTGTTCTTTGGAATGCCGCGTTAGAACGTAAAAGGAGAGAGAAAGGGCCAAGAAATTAAGGAGTGGGAAGACTTGTTCACGGACAAAAACAAGCAAAACAGTCAGTGAGACCCAGTAACCAGGAAGTAATCTTGGATTATGAACAACACTCTTCAACTACCAGCCGATGGCTGACTTATCTAAGAGTCCTTCCCCAGGAGTATGTTGAAGGGGGCATAAAAATATTCAAGGGACGAGGGACCAAATCCATAATCCCAGCCCCTGGGAGACGGAGGCAGGAAGATGGTAAGTTTGGGGCCAGCCTGGGCTACATGAGACCCTCTCCCAAAGCAAAGCAGGGCCCATCAGATCTCAGGAGCTGTACTTTCTCTTGGTGAACTGTGTGGGTGGTAGCACAGCTAAGAAACCAGCGCTGAGCAAACGCACTTGACATTTCCACAGGCCAGACACGTCTCCTAGGACGAGGTGAAACACACACACACACACACACACACACACACACACACACACACACACACACACACAGAGATTACAAAAACAGAAACACAAGCCTTGGAACAAAAATTAGTCTATAAACCAAAAACCCTAGCCAGGTTTGGTGACATGCCTAAAACTAAAGGTCCCATAGGCAGAAGGCCAGCCTGGGGTCATGGTGAGTTCAAGGCCACCTTTGGGAATTTGGTAACACTTTATCACAAAATATAAAATATAATAAGATAAAATTTGGTGGCAGAGCTTTTGCCTAGGACATGACAGGCCCCCAGGGTTGGACCCACCTAATGGATTCCTAATTGTTTTTATTTATCATTTTATTAAGCTATGCTCAGTATGAAAAGTTTGATGACTTTATAGTCCGAATAAAATACAAAGTATCACTATAACTGTTCTTACATTTCTAATTATTTTTCGAATGCTGTTGCAGGCTGCTCCATATTAAACAAGGAAAGTAGAAGCAGTCTTGAAGCCCTGTTCTCTCCCACATGTGTCAACGCTGCTCCTCACGACACCCCCATTCTTTCTTGGTTTGATGTGTCACCAAAAGAAACAAAACCCAAATTCCACATACAGCGTAAGTAGCAACTGTATTAAAGTTTTGTCCCCATAGGTGGTATTTACAACTCTAATTTTTCTAGCTGACGATAAAAATCACCACGGTGTCTGATTTCTTTTCTTCCTTTCTTTTCCTTAAAAAGTCATGTCAATTTGAAAGTGCTATTATTAGGTCATTCTCGACATGTAAAGAAAATGCCATTTTTAAACATGAGCAGAGTAACTTTCTTCGCATAAGGTAACGCTCGGTCAAAATAAGCAACGGGCTGTGTCTAGCACTGACAGGGCATTCTCTTCCTGGGTTCTTGGGGGCACCGGTCTGTTGGGAGGTCTGAGTAATGTCCCTCTGTGCTGTTTAGGACCAGCCTGCGGTCCAGGAAGCGCATTACAAGGCAAGAAGGGGGAAACAGATGGTGTGAGCTTGGCGATCGCCCGGGTCAATCATTAGGCGAGCAAGCAAGCAAGCACCGGCCCCGGCCCCGGCCCCGGCGTGAACCGGGCCCCGCCGCTCCTCTCCCCCCGCACCAAGGCAAATGCAAGCTCGGCCCACCGGCGCCGCCGTTCTTTTGTCTTGCGCCGCGCTGGCCCTCTTGGCCCCGGAGGCTAACGGCCAGGAGGCCCCGGGAGCCGCCCGGTCCCCGGCAGGAGAGCTGAGGCCCCCGGGGGGCGCCCAGGCCTTCGCCGCAACAGCCTCCCCGCGCCCCGCAGCCCCGGGCCGCCGCCGTCCCCGTCCCTCCCTCCCCACGCCCCGCGCGGCCTCACCGCCTCCACAGCGTGCTGCAGGATGGACGTGAGCTTGGAGAACATCTTGTCCCGGGACTGCAGCAGCTTCTCCCGGGACGACCTGGAGAGCTCCTCGATGCGCCGCCGCCGCCCCTGCTGCGGCTGCCCGGGCCGCTCCAGAGTGAAGGCCGGTGCGGGCGGACGGACCGGCTGGCTGGCGGGCGGGGAGCGGAGGGAGGGCGCAGGCCGAGCGGGAAGGCACGGCGGCTCGGCTCGGAGGGCGCGGGGCCGCGGCGGGCGGCTCCGAGGACGTTCGGCTGGAACCCGGGGCCCGCGGAGCTCGGCGGCGGCGGCGGCGGCGGCGGCGGCGGCGGCGGCGGCGGCAGACACGGTGGCAGGAGCCCGGGCTCTTCCGGCTGCGGTGCCCGCCGCGGCCTTCAGGGGGCGACGGCGCGTCCCGGGGAAGCCCAGGCCTACGGCGCGGGACGCGGGGCGGGGCGCGCAGAGACCGCGGCGGGGAGGGCGGGGCCGCGCGGTGCACCGGGGGATGGGGGCGGGGATGGGGCGGAGGCGCTCGCTCCCGGCGCTCGGTGACCTGCGCACTGCGCGGATTTGGCAGCCACACGTTGGCGCGGCGCTTACGTACCGTACCGGGCACGGCTGGAAGGCCGCTAGGGAAACACCAGCATCCCCAACGCGAAAACGGACGGCGGGTTCTCGTGCTTCGGAATTCGAACGCGTGAAATGCAGGTGGAAAGAGGAAAGACTGCGAAATAGCTTATTCTTATCAAAGATCGGAAGTGCCAAGTGGACAAGCAGGGCGAGCTTTCGGTTAAATAGCTCAGGACAGTGACTTACAAGGCTTCAGTGTGTTTCTGGAGAAGAAAAGAGTATTCAGGATGCATAAGGCTGATGAGCGAAGCCACAACGTAAGGAGCACTTAGCTGGAGGTGTCCTAAAACACTGTGAAGCTGCGTACTAATCAAGCCTAGAGGAAACAAGGATCGACAGGACAATTTTAAGTTGGTTGATAACTTCTGAAAGAACCGGGGTTACTTTGTTTAAAGCTAGTATTAGCATTTCAGCTGTTGGATTGGGGGATTCTGGATTAAAGTGATTAAAAGATTTCTCATTGGTTAAAATGCCTACGTGTAGTACATTTCGTTGAACAGCGGCGGAAAGGGGGCGGAAGATGTCGTTGCAGGTCTGAGCAGGGTTAGGAGGGCAGGCCCTGGACCTGGGGTGCCTGCTTGGCTCCGGCTTGCCCACCCCTGGATGTGGGGTTAACCTGATGCAAACAAGAGAAGAAAGCCAGGAACCCCCCACAGTCACAGTATTAGTAACAACGCAAGAGGGCAGGAAACCAAGATCTAAGGGGAGACTTGCGTCCTGCCCGATTTTCCCATACTTTGGTTGTTTACTTCTGTGCTCAAAGGCAGGTAAACATGACCTTAATTTCTGTAAACTAAATGGCTGGAGACATCATCTGTTTCTTGTTAAGTATTGATATGTGCTCCTTACCAAATAAAGTCTCCTTGTTCCTGCTCCAACTTAGAGCACATCATGGTTGTTGTTATTATTAGTCAGACTAGGTAAGAGGTTTGATCATTTTATTAACCACAATAATTTCCCTGGCCTAATTATATGGCATCTTGTATTTCCATAATGCCTTACAACCACAACTTGTGTGAGGAGATGTGTTTAAACAGGCTGGGAGTTGTGTCTGATGAACACTCAACTTTGCATACTTATTATAAGCACAATAAAATATGTATTTGGCTCTAGGT
Source organism: Acomys minous (assembly GCF_964271855.1). Lineage (NCBI taxonomy): Eukaryota > Metazoa > Chordata > Mammalia > Rodentia > Muridae > Acomys > Acomys minous. Next base: position 3,783,352 of record NC_140484.1, read on the forward strand.
TCATATCACTACTCAATGATTTATCTACCTGGTACCTAATTTCTAAGACGCACAAGTTAGCTTGAACCATAGCTGAACCAGTGGTTACACCTTCCTTCTCTCATCCTGGAACGCTTGGGGTGACACTAACTATGCCCTGTCTACTGCGTAGATGCGGTTGGACTCACCTTAACAACTGACTGGAGAAGACAGGACGAGGCTTCCTTACTCTAGAGAAAACCCCTGGGTGCCTGAAAGTCTTCAGCTGGAACCTTGTGTATTTATTCTGTTAGCTTAAAGCAAATAGTAAATGTAGTCCCTTTTGGAAACTGAGCTAGGGCTAGGGCGTTGGCGTGGTGCCTAAGAACGCTTGCTGCCCAGTTCCTGTCAGCTGTGTCAGGCGGCTCACAACCTCCTGCAGCTGCAGTGGCAGAGGATCCAACACCCTCTTCTGTCTTTCATGGATGTGGGTGAACTTAGAAGAAACATATGTACAAACACAAAAAGCCTGGAAACTGGAAATGGACGCCCAAGTAGGATGGAGCTGAGGGGAAAAAATGTTAAATGATGTTTATTTTGGTGTTTGGTACAGTAGGTGGACGGGAAACAAACATTTAGCAGCATTCCTCTCACGAGCCCTGGTAAACGGAAAGTAAAGGACTTTCTATGAACCCAAAGAACAGGTCAGTCGGGAGAAGAGACCGGAACAGAGCTGGGAGAGCTGGAAGAGAGCTGAAAGGAGTCAATGTAACAATGTAATCCAGGAACCAACACAGTGTATCAATTCCAGGCTCTTTTCATGGTTTAGGAATTAGTAACAGTGTGCCCTCGTAGGCTCTTGCGTTTGAACACTGGGGCCCCCTGGTGGCGCTGCCTGGGAAAGGTCTAGAACCTTCAGGAGGTGGTGGCTTGCTGGAGGAAGAGCATGCTGGGAACCTAGCTTGTGTGCTCCCAATGTGGGGGAAAATTGGGTCACCCGGCTTCCTGACTGCTAGGCTGGCCTCAAGCTCCTGCTGGTGTGCCTTCTCTGGCGCGGTGGGCATGTCCTCTACCCTACATTGCTTTCAGTTGTGTTTGTCACAGCAACTGAAGGCAACAGAAGGGCAGGTCCCCGGGCAAACGGCGCAGTCAGGATCCAAAATGGCGGGGTATGTCAGGTTTGTTCGGACTTCCGTAGCCTCCTTGCTCTGTGTGACCCTTCAGTGCCATTCTGCAGTTCTAGCATAAGATGACAACTCAGGAAAGGTAGAAATGCCATATAGGGATAGCGGAGGAAAAAAGAATAAAATGAAAATGGATGCACACACCCCTTAACCCTCCTACTCTTCATGTCTCCTAGAATATTAGTCTGATCCCGCCAGATGGAAGAAAGGAAAGGTTTCCCGTGGAGAATCTGAAAAGACTGGAAGATTACTGACAGGGAGTTCAGTGCACAGCTGAGCTCTTGCTGCGAGCTCAGTCAGGCTTGTGTGCCACTCCTAATGGGATCAGGCACCGTGAGGTTATCAGAAGTGTGAGCAGTGTTGTGTATGGCCCATAATCAAGACCAAAGAAGGATGGAAGACAGTGGGGGGCTCAGACGAGGTGAAATTGTTTGTGTTGAACAGATGGAGACTAAAGCTCAAGGAAAAACAGTGCCAGCACCACTGTCCGGGGACACAGGAAGATACTTCGTCCATAGCCAGAATGATCTGCTATTTCTACAATAGCTGCGTTAGAGAACAGGGAAGGTCAGAAACTGTGAGTACATTTCCCAGTGTTTGCTAAAGGCCAGTGAAAAGCCAGCTGTGGTGGTGCACATCCATAGTCCCAGCTCTCAGGGTCAGGAGTTCAAAGCCAGTATTCCAGGCCCGCCTGGGCTACACAAGGCCCTATCTATCTTGGGTAGGCTTTTCTACTGCTCTGCTAGAACACTGAGCAAAAACACCTTGGAAAGTGAAGTAACCCTCAGGTCAAGCTACGTTGCTGAGGGAAGCCAAGGCAGGAGCTGATGCAGAGGCCATGGAGGAGTGCTGCTCATTGGCTCGCTCACGTGGCTTGCCAGCCTGCTCTCTTATCACACCCAGGACCCCCAGCCACCCTAACGGAGCTGGGTGTTCCACATCAATCACTAACCAGGAGACTGCACCACAGGCTTGCCCACAGGCCAGTCTGGTGGGGACGTCAAGTTGACGTAAAACTAGCCAGCACGCTACTGTAGAAGAGCAAAGACAAACAGCAACAGTCCACAGGTATAGGCGAGAGAACGTGTTTTAATTAGAGGGCCTATCTAGTGGTGCGGTGGTTTGAAGAGGAATGGCCCCTTGTGAGCTAGAATGCTTGGCCCATAGGGAGTGGCACTACGTGGAGGCGTGGCCTTGTTGGAGGAGGTGTGGCCTTGTTGGAGGGGGTGTGGCCTAGTTGGAGGAGGTGTGTCATAAAGGAAATTCCTGGGACAGACCAAGCTGTAAATTGTGTCTGAGGATGACAACAGCTGGGAGAATGACAAAGTGGTCCAGATAAGAATGGTAAGATTTCCAGAAAGTTTGTGTGTGTGTGTGTGTGTGTGTGTGTGTGTGTGTGTGTGTGTGTAGTAGATAAATGTCATATGTGTGTGTTTGAACAGAGAGAACAGCAACGTTTGATATTGAAGTTGTAATGAATTAAAAACAAAAAGCCAAGTAGGGGTGACAGCAGGAGGAAGAGTTAACTGTCACCACCAGAAGTGAGCAGTCAGTCAGTCTACTGATGCAAACACGGTTCCATTTCCAGCAGTCAGTCAGTCTACTGATGCAAACGCGTTTCCATTTCCAAAGCCGGCTACCATGAGCACTGGTCCAGTAGGGCAGTGGCATGGCTGTGTTGGGAAGATGTAAGGGTGCCTAGGTGGTAGGATGGGGGAGGGGAGGCTGACTCCTCATCAGCTCAGCTGGGGAAACGTTAGCAATTGCTGAAGAAATGGCTTGGCACTCAAGACCACATATTGCTCTTGCAGAGGACCCAGGTTTGGTTCTCAGAACTCCCATGGCTGCTCACATTAAAACCTGTCACTCCCACTCCTGGGGAGCTGATGCTTTTGGATGCTGCTGGCATCTGCATAACTGTGTGCACACACATGCACATGCAAAACTTGTAACAATAAAATAAAGCCTGGAGAAACAGCTCACAAGGGCACTGGTTGCTCTCCCAGAGGACCCAGGTTTGACTCCCAGCACCCACACAATGGCTCACAACTGTCTAACTCTTTCCATGAGATCTGTAGCCTCCTCTTGTCCTCCTCCCGCAGCAGATGGCGCTGGGTACAAAGACACACACACAGGCAAAAGGTACATACACCTAAAAGCAAACACGTCATTTAAAAGGACCATATGCTTGTTTTTCAAAGGAAGGAAATAAATACTGAAAGCATCCTCTCCCAGTGTTGAAAGAAGGCGCCCCTCTGTGAAACAGGAAACTGGAAATGGTTTGGAGTTTGGAGGATGGATGGGGCCCTTTATAACAAACCTTGTAAAAAAAAATCTCTGGAATAAAGTGTATGCTGGCACAATGCAAAATTTGTTTGCCAAGGACAGATACTAGAGGCAGGGAATCATTTGCAATTTTTAATGTTTCTTACAAAAGTTCAGGGGAGATTATAACCTGCGGGAGTTCGCAGCCTGCCAGATAGGAAGCGCGTGGCAGACGTGAAAGCCAAGGTAAGCGCAACCCAAACCTTCAGGTCACAGGAAACACGTTGAATGAGGAGGAGAAGCCAGATACAGCTAAGTTTCTGGCTTGGATGAAGCTAGTGAAAATGTCACCGTGTGACTATGGAGACTCAGACAATGAGGGGCTTGGCGGACCCTCAGTAAAGTGCCTGCCACTCAACCAGGAGGCCTGAGTTCAATCCCCAGGAAACAGCAGCCCCGTGCTGCTCAGCCCCCAGCAGTCCCGGCAGTGGGAAGTGGAGGCTGGGGAGTCCCTGGAGCTTGCTGGCCAGTCAGTGAGCTGGAAGCCGATGAGAGGCCCTGTGTGGGAAAACAAAGTTCCTCTTCTACACACACACACACACACACACACACACACACACACACACAACACACACACACACACACACATACACACACACACAACACACACACACACACACATACACACACACACAACACACACACACACACACACACACACACACACACACACACGAGCTCATGGGCACCACCCACAAGCAATCCGTATGCACAGGGGGAGAAATGGAAGGAAAGAGAGGACAGTGGGGGTTTTAGTAAGTAGGATTGGTTAGCTATACGGTGCTTCCCTGTAGAGAGGTTTGGTTTGAGATAATACATTTGAGTTAAGAAGTTAAAAGAGAGATCTGGGCTTGGGACAAAAGATTTGAGGATAATTTTTTAAAAGGCAGCAATCAAAATACAAGAACAAAGACACATCAATAAGAGGGCTAGGGTATAGCCAGCGAAAAAGACAAGTGAACACAAACTAGAGACCTCCCACCCCACCTCCTGTAACAAAGGGCTGGGAAGTAGTTGGTTTTTTAAAAAAATGAGCAGTCAGAGACAGGAAGTCCAGAAGGAAGAGAGTGTCAGATTTTGAGAGGACAGCCCAAATGGTAATGGTGACTTTGGTACTGGCTTCAGGCTTGGTCTACGGAAGGCAGTTCTACGGTTGTAATGTGTAATTTGTATATAAACTATCCCTCTGAAGGATTGTGTAAGGTGTGGTCCTCTGCTGGTGCATCTAGTGACTAGATCATGAGAGCTTTAACTTCTTCAGTGGGTTAATTCCTTGATTGGGTCACTTTATGGTAGCACTATCCAGAAGTGGGGCCTAGTTAGAAGAAGTCGGTCTTGGGGGCCATGCCCTGGGAAAATATTTCCTGTACACTGTCCCCAGTGTTCCGCCCTGTTTCTCTCTCTCTCTCTCTCTCTCTCTCTCTCTCTCTCTCTCTCTCTCTCTCTTTTTTTAAAGGTTTATTTATTTATTATTATGTATACAGTCCTCTGCCTGCATGTACACCTGCACACCAGAAGAGGGCATCAGATCACATTGTAGATGGTTGTGAGGCACCATGTGGTTGCTGGGAGTTGAACTCATGACCTCTGGAGGAGCAGCCAGTGCTCTTAGCGATTGAGCCATCTCTCCAGCCCCACCCTGCTTCTCTCTCTCTCTCTCTCTCTCTCTCTCTCTCTCTCTCTCTTTGCATCTCTCTGTCTCTCTCTCTCTGTCTCTGCATCTCTCTGTCTGTCTGTCTCGTTGTCTGTCTGTCTGTCTCTCTCTCTCCCTGTTTCCTAGCTGCCTGCTCCATATGTCCCCTCCTGAGTGATGTTCTGGTTCACCACAGACCCACAGTGGTGGCACCAAGTGACCTTAGACCAGAGCCTCTGTGACTGTGAGCTAAGATTAACCCCCCCCCTTTAAGTTGTTCGTGCCAGATGTTATGTCGCAGTGATGAAAGAACTGACACATCACAGAAACAAGAAGAACCAGCTTGATATCAGAAACATGCATTAAAAACGGAAAACCCTGCTGCTCAGTGCCATGGTCCCTTGCTCTGCTTCTGAGGGCAGTCTGCAAGCGCCGACCCAGCTGTCCGTGTGACAGTGTCAAACCTCATCCCATGCACCTCTGTACAGGACGATGCTTCAAACCAGACTGCCGCCATCTTCAGGCTGGGCCTGCTTGCCAGTGGCCATCCCAGCTGGCCTTGCTGACCGCTGATGCTCTCTCATGGAAGGAGGGGACAGGGGAATCGTAGCTCGGAGAAGTCAGCCACCCTTCTCAGGTCGTGGTATGCAAGTCTGTCCCAAATGCCCATGGCCTCAGAGTCTCTGAGAAGGGTGCAGCTGTTCTCGCACATGGGCTGTGACCCCCTGGGTGTCACATATGAAATGTCCTGCTTATCAGATGTTCACATTATGATTCACGACAGTATCAAAATTACAGTTCTGAAGTAGCAGTTAAGTACTTTTATGCTTGGGGGAGGTCACCACAACTTAAGGAACTGTATTGTCACAGCATTAAAAAAAGTTGAGAACCACTGGACTAGAGGATATGTGGGGGCAGAGCTGGGGGGCTCCAACTACACAGCCACTGGGGGAGGGGTCATCCTCCATGCCAGTGCAGAACTTCCTGTGAGACAGTCCTAAGGTCACCCATTGGTCTGTAAACAAACCTAATAAATTAACTGGTTTCCCAGAGTTAACCCTGTTAGAATTGCACCTTGGTTTGCTGTAGGATTGTAGGAGGAAAAGACATTGTTTATAGCTCCCAAGGGAAGGAATTTAAGCATCGTCTCTCTTAAGCATTTTATCCATGGGGAATTCTCTATGTGAGAAAATCTAAAGAGATGGCAGAGAAGACCCGATGAGGAGAGACCCCGGTGGCTGATCGTTGCATAGGCCTGTTTTTCATGGATGATTCTAGGAGAAATTCTGAGAAAAACTGTAAACATTTTTCATGAAGTCCCAGTGACTGCCCCGGGGACCTCAGTGTCCCTCTTTTGCTTTTCTTGTTTTTCCCTTATTTTCCCCATGTATGCGTTTCCGATGACCCGCAGTAAACTACTAAAGTCACATCCTTATTTCAAGTTCCAGTTTTAAGAAAGCTCACTTGGAGGTGTGGCCAGCTGCCACACATGGTGGAGGCAGAGGAAGATGCTCCTTTGCCACCTCCCTTCCCCCCAGCCTACAATTAACGAATCGGCTCCCAGAAATGAGCAGCTGCACAGACCAGCAAAACCACGCGTAGAGAAGTTTTTGTTTTGTTTTAAGTAAAAGAAACCTGGGTTGAATGGAAAAGGTAACTCAGCACTTAGGGCGCTTGCTGCTTTTCAGTTCCGAGCTCCCACGTTGGGTGGGTTACGACTCCAGCACTGGGGATCCAGCGCCCTCTTTTGGCCTCTGCAGGTACTGCACATGCATGGGATACATTGACATCGACATACACACCTGTATAAATAAAAATAAAAAATTAAAACATTTTAAGTTATTTTTGATTATTTAAATTTTTTGGGGTGTTTTGCCTTTAAGTAAGTGTGTGCCTATTGTCTAAGGGGCCAGATGAGCGCATCGGATCTCCTGGATGGTTGTGAGTTCCATATGGGTGCTGGAAATTGAACCTGGGTCTTCTGCAAGAAGAGCAGCTAGTGCTCCTAACCACAGAACCAAAGGGCCCCTAAAGAGGGACCAAAATGGTGGATGCTATATAACTACAAACTCTAAACAGTTCTAAATCATCACCTGGCATGGCCACACCCAGGTCACCTCCTGGTCCCATAAAGGTTCTAAAGCCCTGATTTCCAGTGTAGGCAGGGCTGGGAGGAAGAGCACTTCCATTCTCTCCTCGGGAGTCCTTCCTCACACCCCACACTTCCGCTTACACTCACTCTGTCAACCAGAACTTACTTTTATAACCACAACTAAAGATTAGGAAAGAAGATTAGGAAATGAAATGTTTGACTCTGAGTAACCACCAGAAAGTGATCTTGCAAGGTATAGCCATCAAATTCAGTACAGATGTTCCCTCAGGCCAACGAAATACAGGAGGGAAGAAAAAAAATGCACCCCCAGCCCAACGTAACACAGGAAAGAAGAAAAAAATGAAGAACGGAACACAACACAGAGAGAAGCCTGAAACAACGGAGAAGACATAAAATAGGCATTTCTATGACGGAAACTGAATGGCTTAAGTCACCAATGAAAAGACAGAGGAGTTTACTGTAGCACTGTGGTTTTGTTTTTGTTTTTGCTGTGATTTGAGATTTATTATTTTTTATTAGCACACTGAGTTTAGCCATGGCATTTTCATTCACACTTTGCTCTAATTCATCTCCATTTCCCACTCCGCCTCCCCACCCTCCTCCCATTCCTCCCTCCACTCCTCCCCCGACTTCTCCCCACTCCTCCCCTCCATTCCTCCCTCACTCCTCCCCCCACCCCTCAACCCCCCCCCCCTGTTTCCTGTCCCTTCTACCTCCAGGTCACAGGCCTTTACTCTTTCCCCATCACACCTGCCCTTAAGATCTATCCTCCCCTCTTATGTTCCATCTGCTACATGTTGTGAACACTGTACCATTGTGTACACACTGCACACCCTCACACCTACTCATATGTTACACACTGTGAACACTGTAGCATTGTGTACACACTGCACACCCTCACACCTACTCATATGTTACACACTGTGAACACTGTAGCATTGTGTATACACTGCACAGCCTACACCCACTCATATGTTACACACTGTGAGCACTGTAGCATTGTGTACACACTGCACACCCTCACACTTACTCATATGTTACACGCTGTGAACACTGTAGCATTGTGTACACACTGCACAGCCTACACCCACTCATATGTTACATGCTGTGAGCACTGTAGCATTGTGTATACACTGCACACCCTCACACCATTCATATGTTACATGTTGTAAACACTGTACCATTGTGTACACACTGCACACCCTCGCACCTACTCATATGTTACACGCTGTGAACACTGTAGCATTGTGTATACACTGCACAGCCTACACCCACTCATATGTTACATGCTGTGAGCACTGTAGCATTGTGTACACACTGCACACCCTCACACCCACTCATATGTTACACACTGTGAACACTGTAGCATTGTGTACACACTGCACACCCTCACACCTACTAATATGTTACACGCTGTGAACACTGTAGGATTGTGTCCACACTGCACACCCTCACACCCACTCATATGTTACATGTTGTGAAGACTGTAGCATTGTGTACACACTGCACACCCTCACACCCACTCATATGTTACACGCTGTGAACACTGTAGCATTGTGTATACACTGCACATCCTACACCCACTCATATGTTACACACTGTGAACACTGTAGCATTGTGTACACACTGCACACCCTCACACCCACTCATATGTTACACACTGTGAACACTGTAGCATTGTGTGCACACTGCACACGCTCACACCTACTCATATGTTACACGCTGTGAACACTGTAGCATTGTGTATACACTGCACACCCTCACACCTACTCATATGTTACACGCTGTGAACACTGTAGCATTGTGTCCACACTGCACACCCTCACACCCACTCATATGTTACACACTGCGAACACTGTAGCATTGTGTACACACTGCACACCCTCACACCTGCTAATATGTTACACACTGTGAACACTGTAGCATTGTGTACACACTGCACACCCTCACACCCACTCATATGTTACACTGTGTGAACACTGTAGCATTGTGTACACACTGCACACCCTCACACCCACTCATATGTTACACACTGTGAGCACTGTAGCATTGTGTACACACTGCACACCCTCACACTTACTCATATGTTACACGCTGTGAACACTGTAGCATTGTGTACACACTGCACAGCCTACACCCACTCATATGTTACATGCTGTGAGCACTGTAGCATTGTGTATACACTGCACACCCTCACACCATTCATATGTTACATGTTGTAAACACTGTACCATTGTGTACACACTGCACACCCTCGCACCTACTCATATGTTACACGCTGTGAACACTGTAGCATTGTGTATACACTGCACAGCCTACACCCACTCATATGTTACATGCTGTGAGCACTGTAGCATTGTGTACACACTGCACACCCTCACACCCACTCATATGTTACACACTGTGAACACTGTAGCATTGTGTACACACTGCACACCCTCACACCTACTAATATGTTACACGCTGTGAACACTGTAGGATTGTGTCCACACTGCACACCCTCACACCCACTCATATGTTACATGTTGTGAAGACTGTAGCATTGTGTACACACTGCACACCCTCACACCCACTCATATGTTACACGCTGTGAACACTGTAGCATTGTGTATACACTGCACATCCTACACCCACTCATATGTTACACACTGTGAACACTGTAGCATTGTGTACACACTGCACACCCTCACACCCACTCATATGTTACACACTGTGAACACTGTAGCATTGTGTGCACACTGCACACGCTCACACCTACTCATATGTTACACGCTGTGAACACTGTAGCATTGTGTATACACTGCACACCCTCACACCTACTCATATGTTACACGCTGTGAACACTGTAGCATTGTGTCCACACTGCACACCCTCACACCCACTCATATGTTACACACTGCGAACACTGTAGCATTGTGTACACACTGCACACCCTCACACCTGCTAATATGTTACACACTGTGAACACTGTAGCATTGTGTACACACTGCACACCCTCACACCCACTCATATGTTACACACTGCGAACACTGTAGCATTGTATACACACTGCACACCCTCACACCTACTAATATGTTACACACTGTGAACACTGTAGCATTGTGTACACACTGCACACCTCACACCCACTCATATGTTACACGCTGTGAACACTGTAGCATTGTGTACACATTGAACACCTCACACCTACTCATATGTTACACACTGTGAACACTGTAGCATTGTGTACACACTGCACACCCTCACACCCACTCATATGTTACACTGTGTGAACACTGTAGCATTGTGTACACACTGCACACCCTCACACCCACTCATATGTTACACACTGTGAACACTGTAGCATTGTGTACACACTGCACACCCTCACACCTACTCACGTGTTACACACTGTGAACACTGTACCATTGTGTCCACACTGCACACCCTCACACCCACTCATATGTTACATGCTGTGAGCACTGTAGCATTGTGTACACACTGCACACCTCACACCCACTCATATGTTACACACTGTGAACACTGTAGCATTGTGTACACACTGCACACCCTCACACCCACTCATATGTTACATGCTGTGAACACTGTAGCATTGTGCACACAATGCACACCTCACACCCACTCATATGTCACACGCTGTGAACACTGTAGCATTGTGTACACACTACACACCCTCACACCCACTCATATATTACACGCTGTGAACACTGTAGCATTGTGCACACACTGCACACCCTCACGCGCATTCATATGTTACACGCTGTGAACACTGTAGCATTGTGTACACACTGCACACCTCACACCCACTCATATGTTAAACGCTGTGAACACTGTAGCATTGTGTACACACTGAACACCTCACACCTACTCATATGTTACACACTGTGAACACTGTAGCATTGTGTACACACTGCACACCCTCACACCCACTCATATGTTACACACTGTGAACACTGTAGCATTGTGTACACACTGCACACCTCACACCCACTCATATGTTACACACTGTGAACACTGTAGCATTGTGTACACACTGAACACCTCACACCTACTCATATGTTAAACACTGTGAACACTGTAGCATTGTGTACACACTTCACACCCTCACACCCACTCATATGTTACATGCTGTGAACACTATAGCATTGTGTACACAGTGCACACCCTCACACGCATTCATATGTTACACACTGTGAACACTGTAGCATTGTGTCCACACTGCACACCCACACACGCACTCATATGTTACACGCTGTGAACACTGTAGCATTGTGTCCACACTGCACACCCTCACACCCACTCATATGTCACATACTGTGAACACTGTAGCATTGTGTACACCCTGCACACCTCACACCCATTCATATGTTACATGCTGTGAACACTGTAGCATTATGTATACACTGCACAGCCTACACCAACTCTTATGTTACACGCTGTGAACACTGTAGCATTGTGTACACACTGCACACCCTCACATGCACTCATATGTTACACGCTGTGAACACTGTAGCATTGTGTCCACACTGCACACCCTCACACCCACTCATATGTCACATACTGTGAACACTGTAGCATTGTGTACACACTGCACACCCTCACACCCACTCATATGTTACACACTGTGAACACTGTAGCATTGTGTACACACTGCACATCCTCACACCTACTCATATGTTACATGCGGTTAACACTGTAGCATTGTGTACACACTGCACATCTCACACCCACTCATATGTTACATGCTGTGAACACTGTAGCATTGTGTACACACTGAACACCTCACACCTACTCATATGTTACACGCTGTGAACACTGTAGCATTGTGTACACACTTGACACCCTCACACCCACTCATATGTTACATGCTGTGAACACTATAGCATTGTGTACACAGTGCACACCCTCACACGCATTCATATGTTACACGCTGTGAACACTGTAGCATTGTGTCCACACTGCACACCCTCACACCCACTCATATGTTACACGCTGTGAACACTGTAACATTGTGTCCACTCTGCACACCCTCACACCCACTCATATGTCACATACTGTGAACACTGTAGCATTGTGTACACACTGTACACCTCACACCCAATCATATGTTACATGCTGTGAACACTGTAGCATTATGTATACACTGCACAGCCTACACCCACTCATATGTTACACGCTGTGAACACTGTAGCATTGTGTACACACTGCACACCCTCACACCCACTCATATGTCACATACTGTGAACACTGTAGCATTGTGTACACCCTGCACACCTCACACCCATTCATATGTTACATGCTGTGAACACTGTAGCATTATGTATACACTGCACAGCCTACACCAACTCTTATGTTACACGCTGTGAACACTGTAGCATTGTGTAGACACTGCACACCTCACACCCACTCATATGTTACACGCTGTGAACACTGTAGCATTGTGTACACACTACACACCCTCACACCCACTCATATATTACACGCTGTGAACACTGTAGCATTGTGTACACACTGCACACCCTCACAGCCACTCATATGTTACACGCTGTGAACACTGTAGCATTGTGTCCACACTGCACACCCTCACACCCACTCATATGTTACATGCTGTGAATACTGTAGCATTGTGTACACAATGCACACCCTCACACCCATTCATATGTCACAGCAAACTTGCATGTGCACATATCTGTGTGGCATTAGAGTCTTTGGGTGTAAATCCAGGATTTTAACTTCAAAGCTTGGTCCTATGGTATATATATATATATATATATATATATGTACTTTCTTTTCTAAAAGAGATAAGTTTAGAAGGGAAGAGACAGACAAATATAAAGAAAAGAAAATCAGACTCTTTAAACAGCCAGGATAATAATTTTGTCATATAAAATAGGACCAAAGATGCAGAATATCATATGGGATAAAGACAGGAGATAGAATAAAATAATCACATCTAAGAAATTCATTGTTTGTGCCCATAACATACTTAATGGGATAGACACAAAATACATCAGGCAGTAATGACAACATTAACATATAAATTTAAATCTAGATTGTGTATGAGAGAAAACATGGAATACTTATTTTTCTTAAGTTTATCTTACTTAACATAATGATCTCCAGTTTCGTCCATTTTCCTACAAGTGTCAAAACTTAATTTTTCTTTACAGCTGAATAAAACTCTCCCGCATTATGCGGCACAATCCCGTCACCTGTTAAGATGCTGGTGGACTCCAGCTGATCCCACAGGCCGACTATTGAAATCTACAGCCGTAGCCGCGAATGGGTCCCTCTGCTTTTGCTGATAGCAATGGCACACCTTGGGTTCACAGCCAGGAGGGGTCTAGCTGGATCAAGTGCTAGCTCTATTGTTTTTAACTAGCATTCATTCTTTAACCAAATTTCTTACATAACACACACACACACACACACACACACACACACACACACACACACTTGACGCTTCTATGTATCTGAGAAAGACCAATATTGAATATACATTGCAATTTCATTTTTTGTTTGTTTGTTTGGTTTGTTTTTTATTTTTGAGACAGGGTTTCTCTGTGTAGCCTTGGCTGTCCTGGACTCGCTTTGTAGACCAGCCTGGCCTCGAACTCACAGTGATCTGCCTGCCTCTGCCTCCCAGGTGCTGGCATTAAAAGTGTGCGACACAACACTCTCACATTGCAATTTCATGCTATAAAAAGAATAAATTTGAGTAAGGGGATGGAAGATAATGTGGGAAGTTATTATTCAGATCAGGTGTCCAGGACTGTGGGTGTAGTATGGTGGTAGAGTGTTGGCCGAATGCAGTCGTGTGAGAATTCTAAGTGCTTGTGAGAAAACGCCAAGGAAAACAACACAGGAGCCTTGTAACCTCAGGTTCTTCAAACTACAGAATTGCTCTTGGAATATATTTTCATGGCCCCCCCACCCCACCCCGGTGCCCCCCACCCCACCCCCAGGTGTAGTAGATAGGAGTGAGCTTACTTCAGCCGCTGTCATCTTCGTGCCTCTATGCAAAAGGATGCTTTCCCCACCTGCAGCCTGTTCTTGTAATTATACACCCACTCAGGTGACTCCTCTTAACCTCAGAGTAGGATCGGCCCGGTGCTCTGAATAGAGCTGGCTACCGCATGAGGCTTTAGTCGGCCTCATGTTCTGGCCTCGCTGTCCCAGCCCTGAAAGGCCATGGCTCTCGGTATGGTATTGCAAAAATAAGCCAGTAGCCAAGACAGGCAAGTGAGAAGAGGTCGGATGAGCAAATCAAGGGTAGCGGAGCACCTCTGGTGGAGAGCACAGGGAGTACAGATGTCTGATGATGGGAAAGCACTGGGCAGGGCTGAGGAAGGAGGCGTCAGCACAGAGCCCTCAGGAAGGGAAGAGGTCAAGAGTGCAACGGCAAGGGCAGCCAGAAGTCAGACTGCACAGAACAGTAGCTGAGTCCTTTCAGACCCCTCTATACGCCACGTAAAAAGGCTGATAGAAGTACAACCCACGCAAGCGTTCTGGGGAACACTTGGAGGTTTACTGTGTATTTGTGTCATTATTATTAGTCTTTCCTCAAGAGGACATGGTCATTCCATCAAATGAGGCCAAGCGCTTGTGAACTGCCCAATTTTAGATGGCTCAGTAAGAGATTTACCTGCATGCTCTATCAATACAGCCTGATCCAGCTCTTCAGCTCCCAGACCAAGAGATGCTGTAATATGCTATCCCCCATCCCATCCCACCCCAAGAGCTTCCTGATCAATAACCTGCCAGATCGAGACATTGCTTATTTGAAGTAACCTCTGCTGCCATTACAGCAGCCTCTCATGGCTTGACCTTGGTGCTTGGGTGCCGCTGCCAGGATCGTCCTCAGCACCATAACCCAAGTAATCCCGGTGGGTGAGCAGCAGCGCCTGCTCTCCCACCGACCGAGAGCCTTCAAGGATGCTGGGCCTGCCTCGCTCTTCCATCGTGTCCACAGATGACAAATGAGCTTCAGACTCCTCCACACCTGTGCCAAGAATGTTCTGACGTCAATTTCATGGAATGCTGCACCCAAAAGTTCAATCAATCAAGAAAGGAAGGCATCAAACCCGCCCGGCTCACTAGCGCTCGCATGTTAAATCTAGACTCACTTTTAAATGCATCCATATGAGCACATTTGGGCTGATCTAATTTTGACTTATTTCCTCCCTGGAGTAGCACTCTCCAGATTCATTGACAACATGTTCCTCGGGCTTTCATCTCTCTAGATGCTAGAAAAATATGGAAATTCTTTCAAAACATAAGCCATATGCTCCTCGGCTGAACTTGGCACTGGTCTCCTTGGATCTCACTGAGCTCTGACTGTAGGCATGGACCTGCCGTCATCCCTGAGGTCAGAAAGGGACTTGAAAGGCACAGACAAGGGGAACTGGTGCCCCATCAACCAGGAGGCCACGAATCCTTCAGTGAGCCGAGTTTAGGAGAGTACATTTGGAACTGATTGAATGCAATTTTGTGCGTTTTAACACATTCAGAGACTTTATTACAATAAAAGACATGGTGAGAGAGCTATAAATGGAGTCAGCATGAAAGTGGTGGCTATAAATGTGTTCAGACAAGACTGTGTGTGCTCAGGGGAGGTATGGCCATAGAATTTAAATATATTCAGATGTAGGGTAGTCCTGCAGATGTGCCAAGAATAAAGTGACTTGCCAAATCGGTGAAGCAACTTTTGATACTATTCAAAACAAAATAATGCATTATTCCTCTTAAAGAGCAGTGTAGACTTGATATTTTGTTGCATACTGAATACTCAGTCAAGGGTAAATATTTTATCTATGTGACTATCTGTCCAGAAGTGGAAAGCTTATGTAGGAAAGAGGCGATTGGCACTTTATGGTTGTGCACTGTGTATTGCAAGACTAGCCCTCCACAAGATCCCAAAAGAACTGCCAGGAGACGTGTTGGGGGCTGGGCTGGTGATGTGTATTCTGATGCTAGTTGCTGCCCAGATTAGCACAATCTCAGGTATACCTGTCCTTGTGTTGTAAACCTCGCCTAAGAAATTATTCCTGTTTGACCAATAAAAAGCGGATACCTAGGCAGGGTCTGGGGTCGGGGGAAGGTAGGCGGGGTGAAGGTTCTTGGGCTTTGGGAAGGATCTTGGGAGAAGGAGAGAGGCATCAGAAGGGGCATGAAGAAAAAAGCCGCGATGGGTTAGCATGGAGAGGATCAGCATGGGTGGAGGGAAGCAGCCCAGAATTAGCAGGTATTTATGGAACTGTAGATGGGAGGAGCCCAGATAGAAATGATTAGAGCAGATGCCGTGCTATGGGGGCCTGGGAGGTGAGGGTAGTTCAGGAGGTGACATTGGCCATGTCCCAAGTGAGAGGAAGCTATTCTAAAATCTATCCGGTGTCTGGGTCTCTATTGATTGTGATGGTGAATTACCTAATACAAATGTGGTCATTGTTAGGCTAATAATAAACCAAAATTTATATTCACTGCAACAGACATGGTAGTTCATCTTCTTGAACACAAACCAGGCAGATGTCTTCCTGCCGAGCACGGTGTGTGGCTTCCGAATCTCACCGTGAGTGAGACTGGAAGTCGGGTGGACCTCTGTTGTTGCTGTGTTTGTTTGTTTGCCTGGGGTTTTGTGTTTTGTTTTGGTTGTTTGTTGTTTTTCGATAGGCTGGCCTTGAATTCTGGGTTCTCCCCCTTAGCCTACCTAATGCTGAGATGGCAGGCGTGTGCCACTGGGCCCAGCTCACCCCGGTGGCTTCTGTGTGGAGAACAGACTGTGCGGAAAGCAAGAAGAGCAGTGGGAAGCCTAGACTACAAGCCCCAGAAGTCCGGAGACATTGACAGCTGTAGTGACTTTCCTGAAAGACCTCAAGGAAAGGAACAGTTATTTTGCTTTTTGGCTTCTAGGATCCAGTGCCGGGTTGCTTGGGCGATATGGTGGTTGTTCTTTCTTTAGAGTGAGCAGAAAATGGAGAAACAACATTGAGGGAAGAACTGGGGTAAGCAGAGCCTCCAAGGTCAAGGCCCACGGAGAGCTACTTTCCTCCAACCAGGCCCCACCTCTTGCCTTCACCACCAATGCCCTTAGATTATGAATGCATCAACGGATTGACCCATCCATTAGACTGGAGCCCTAGGGACTGACTTGCCTCGTGAGGTACCATCACAGGTGCCCCCAAACGGTACTCACCTAACTTGCCAATGTTTCTGAACCAATTAGATTTAAAGTAAACTTAACAGAGGGGACAGGTGGCTCCAGCAAGGGGCAGTGGTGACAAGTGTAAGGTTCCGGGTGTGTTTCTCAGGCAGCGTAGGCAGAGTTTGCTGAGAACTGTTCTTGAACAAGCAAGAGAGCAAGGACAGTGCTAACAGCACCTGTGCTGCTTACAAGCATGGAAAATACACGTGGGGCGGTTTTTAGAGGTGGCAACCAAAGGTCCTGTTGTCAGGCTTGGAGAAGCCAGTTAGGAATCTGGCGGGGATGACGCAGGAGCAGGTGAAGATCATGGCTGGAGTTATAAGTCAGAGCGTGGACCAAGCTTGAGTGGAATTTTAAAGGCCTGAGCCTGGATGTGATTCCCAGTAGGTAGGAGGGGGCAGGGCTGAAAGGATGCACGCGGAAGCGCTCTAAGAATCAGGGGCCGGAGCAGCCAGAGTCAAGCCGTGTGGTCTGTATTTTCTGAACATAAAACTATTGGCGAGTTCTATTTCCCAGCGGTGCCCGGAAGTGAACTGAGGGCGTTGTGCTTACTCAGCAAGTTCCCCACCGCGGAGCTACACTCCCAACCTCCACGGTGATGCCATTTAATACCAGTAATCTCTTTGCATTTGCTTTGTTCATGGTGGATAAACCGGAAGCAGAGGAGAGTGCCTCCAACCAGGCATTCAGGCCGACTGCAGATGTGCAGAGCCAGACAGACGCCATTGCTGAGTACGACTGAGCAAGGGCTGGCGGCACCGCACGGTCATGTGTGTCACCGCAGTGGCTACTCGTCATGTGAGCTCCATCTCGACAAGAAGTAAGAGAGCAACTGTGAGACCGAGGCAATGGGGCTGGAGAGATCGCCCGGTGCCAGAGCACTGCCAGAGGATCCTGGTTCGATTCCCAGCACCTACGTGGCTGCTCCCAACCTTCTGTAACTCCACTTCTAGAGGATCTGGCACATTCTTCTGGACTCATGTCACCAGGCACACATGTGTACACATACATACATGCGGGCAAAACACCATACACATGAAGGAAAAAACCCAAACCCTGCAAGGTAACTAAACATTGACGTTGTGATGAGAAGTTCAGGTACCAAGATGGAGCAACTGGGCAGGGATGGAGAGAGGTCAAGGAGCAGAAAGCTCTGGGGTAGGAAGGGTACCTCACAAGGACTCGATTGGCAAGGCATACATGGAGTGAGAAGTCACAGGGAGCTGGTGGGAGGATGTGGCCCGGCAGTGCGTAAATGGCAACATTTAGGAGGGCAGTGGCTGGAACAGGCAAATGGCTCAAAGGTAAAAGTTGTAGGGACTTTGACATGGGAGCAGCAAGGCCGGTCTAGCGGTGGCACTGGGGAGAGACGTCACCAACCCAAAGGTCACAGGGCCCAGACTTTACAGATGAGAAAAAGAGGAAGAAAGTGCGTTAGCCGGCATCTGTGATGTCCTCCATGTCCTGCCTGCCGGTGCTCACACTCTCCTGCAGAGCACCGGGCCTGCGTGTAGAAGGCAGGAGCACAGCAGACTGATGCTATGTTGCACATAAGACGAGGCTATCACGGCTGTTGCAGCCTCTAGCTAGTTGTTCCCATGTTTTCTTTCTTTTTAATATTTTATTAATTTACTCATATTACATCTCAGTGGTTATCCCATCCCTTGCATCCTCCCATTCCTCCCTCCCTCCCATTTTCCCCTTATTCCCCTCCCCTATGACTGTGACTGAGGGGGACCTCCTCCCCCTGTATATGCTCATAGGGTATCAAGTCTCTTCTTGGTAGCCTGCTCTGCTTCCTCTGAGTGCCACCAGGCCTCCCTATCCAGGGGACGTGGTCAAATATGGGGCACCAGAGTAGGGTCTGACTTCCCATGTTTTCTTTAGGGGAAGACAGCTGCCACAGCTTACGCCGTGCTATGGAGAGGCCCTTAGGGTCAGGAACCGCAGTTCTTGATGATGGATTTGTGAGTGACCTTAGCAGCAGTCCCCAGCCCAAGTCAGCCTTCAGAGGACAGAACGCTAGCTCCCATCTCTGCTGCCATCGCTTGAGGCTCCCTGCGTAGACTGGCTTAGACCCTCCTGAAGTAGCCTATAGAGACTGGGGGGTTATACATGCTCCGTGTTATAACCTGTTACATTTGGAGCGGTTTGTCAGGCTGCAATGGATAAATAAGAGTGTTTGCCATTTATACAAACCCACAAAGCTAGCCAGCAGCCAATTTGAAGTGAGAGCACAGGGCTCCTAACTCTCACATTAGTGTTCTGTGAAAACACACTGTGTGCCAGAGTATCTGGGATTTCACTGGAGACAGTGACAGAGGTGGACTGGTGTCAGCCGCCAACTCCACACAATCTAAATCACCTGGGAAGAAAGCCTCAAGGAGGGCTTGTCTGGATAAGATGTTGGCTACGTCTGCGGGAGGCGGGGTTATCGTGGTTGTGTTAACTGATGTGGGAAGACCTGCCCCCTCTGGGCAGCACCGGTTCCTAGGCAGGCAATCCTAAACTGTGTAAGTGTAGAAGTGGGCTGAGTGTACAATGACATGCATCCATTCCTTCTCTGCTCTTGACAGTGAACGTGACCAGATGCTTCAAGGTTCTGCCCTCTGTCTTCTCTGCTGTGGTTGTGAACGAAGACAAACCCTTCCTTGCCTGCTTTCTGTCAGGGTGTTGTATCCCAGCAAAGGGAAAAAAGTAAAACTAAGAACTAAGACTCCATCCCCCACAGAAAACCCTTTTCCCTTAGGGATATCCATTCATGGCCTGGCTGAACCTCAGGGTAAGCCAAGGTGAGGCAGCGCTGACACTTTATTAAGAGACATGTATTTATAACATAGTTCTTAAGCACAAGGGTTAATAGAAACAGGCCAAGGATAAGGCATGCCCAAGTGTGTATGGACTTCTCAAGGAGAGTTACACTTCTCTCTCTCTCTCTCTCTCTCTCTCTCTCTCTCTCTCTCTCTCACATTCCTTCCTTCCTTCCTTTGTTTTTAAATTTATTTATTTTTAAGTTTATTGTGTATTTTGCTTGTGTGTGTGTGTGTGTGTGTGTGTGTGTGTGTGTCCGTGCGCGCACGCATGCACGAGAGTGTGCCTGGTGCTCTTGGAGGTAAGAAGAGGATGCCAGATCCCCTGGGGCTGGCATTACAGACTGTTGTGATAGCTCTGTGATTCCTACAAAACTTCCCTCTGTCCCCTCCCCCCCCCCCCCCATTTCAACATTGCTCCAAGTCTACTGCTTAGAACAAGGTTAACAATTTTTTTCTGTAAACAAAGAGTTATGTAAGGTGGGTTTGGGGTATTTGTGATCTTGTTTGGATTTAGGAGTGAAAGCGGAGTGAAGGCTATACACGCATTATTTAGGCTGGAAGTAAGTATAGTTTATTTATCGACAATTGGAAAATAGGCGCTGTCTCTGTGGCAATTTGGGCTTTATCAATGGTACCTGAAGTTCCCTGCCTTCCTCAGCAGAGAGGGCAGGTCAGAGCTGGGGTGAAGGGCTTATGGCAACCCACACGGTTTCCTCGCCATGTCACCATAATCTTCCAGTCTTTCATCTTCCTCATTTGGGCTTCACATCTGTGATTCAGAAAGTATTGCCAGCACCCAGGAAATGGCTCGTGGATCATGACTTTGCTTTTTCATGGGCAAAGAAAAGAAAATCCTGTGTTGTGCTTCCTCCAGGGATACAGAGGGAAACTCAGCACCACAAATATCTCCTGTGTCCCCACTGGATGGTCACAGGCAAGTGTTTCTAAGGATTCTACGGCTTTGGGGTTCTGGAAGGGTTGGTTTTAATGAAAATATGTGCAATTGCTTATTGGTAAAACCAGAAAAGCTTTTCTACTTGGCTTTTACCCACTGGGAGGAAATGGGTTCATGTACCCTGGTATTCTTCATGCCTTTAAAATTCTTCAGTTACGTCTGACCTTCCTGAGCGGTTAATCAATGATGGGAACCTATGTCTGCATTTCTGCCTGTGACCTCTAAATGCAGTCCTCAGAGAAGGGCAGCTTGCCAAAGAGGCACTTTGTGGCTTCTGTTTCTGTGTCGTGGCATCCACAATCTGTATGGAGAGATCGTTATGTCAGAGAAAGGTCTTTAGTTTCTGTGACCCTTTGACTTGCTATTTGGATCTCAGGTTTTAAAATACCGTATTTGTTGGACTATAAGATGCACCCGACCATAAGACACACCCAGTTTTTAGAGCAGTAAAACAAGAAAAACAGTAAAAACAGCAATCGGACCATAAGGTACACCCTAATTTCACACACACACACACACACACACACACACACACACACACACACACACACTTTTGGGACGAGGAGGTGCATATTATGGTCTGAAAAATGCTGTTAAAAATGCAGTTAAACCACATTTGTTTTTCCTGCCTTTAAAATATAACTAGAGTCAAATTGCCTTTAAAATGCTTATCTTGTTTCCACAGAGAAGGGCGGCTCTCAGCCCCCGTCGGAGAAGCTTCTTTTAGAAGCGGATGGTGGTGGACGTGAAGGCCCACAGCTGGTCCTAGAGGCGAGCGCAGGCGACTGTGGAGTGCTTAAGCCTAAGCGGGAAGAAATCTACACCGCACAGGCCAAGGCTAAAGGAACGGTGTTGATGAGGGGGGGATGGAAAGATGGGGAGCCAGAGGCTGGAGAGGACTTCGGAGAAACAGTGCCCTCGGGACCCAAACGGCCTTTGTACTCGTGGATCCACTTTCATGAGCTAGAGCAAAGCAATGAGCATGGGTGGGGGAGGGGTGCCCCCAGCTGATGGTTGCTGGGGGAGCAAGCGGCACCCTTCTTCAGGGAGGTGGCCCCTGGTAGGTAGCCAACAGGTGACTCTACACTCCTGTGTGTGCAGGAAGCACTAACTGGGCCCTGTGGTTGTGACGGTTCCCCACACTCTCAGGCGTTTGGAGAGTTGGTCCCCAGCTGGTGGGACTTTGGGCTACTTTGGGTGGTGAGGCGGTGCCGGACGAAATATGGCGCTGAGGGCGGCCTTCTTTGCTTTGTGCCTGTGGTTGGGGAAGCTCTCAGCTTACAGCTCCTGCAACTGTGCCTGCCTGCTGCCACGCCTCCCCATCACTGGACTCGTAGCAGTGATGGAGTCAGGAAAGAGGAGCTGTAGGGCAAAGGGCTCTGGACCTAGGAATCGACCTGCTGTGCCTAGTTACAAGTTGGGGCGGCTATGAAGAAATTCGGTCTCAGGGAAAATATGATGATGGTTTTAGAGTGCAGCCGCTGAGGCCTCTGGGCCAGCACACATGCTCCCTCGGAGACCTGAGGGTGCGTTCTCTCAGCCATCACAGAGACCATTGCTCTGATGCAGGCGCAGAGGATGCTGGTCTCCTGGGCTAGGGCGGCGGCAGGCTGACCTTTGACCTGTGTGGTTATTCTGACTCCGTTTGCCAACAGATGTGGCATGGAATATGACGGAAGGACAAGAGGTACAAATGCATCCGCGTGTTTCTGTTGTATCAGAAATATGGGCTGTTATTTACTGAGGCACCGAAGACAGAATATTTAATCTCATTTGCCAACCAAATATACAGGCCTGGCTTCAAGGAAGATAGCGAACCTTCCTTGACACAAATTTGAAAATCATCCGTGCACACGCACTGTTTAGAGACATGGGGCCTATCTTAGTTTTTAAAAAGTGTGTATGTGGGTGTGCCTCTATGTGGTGTATGTATGCACAGGTGTGAGTGTGGGCGCCCACGGAGTCCAGAAGAGGATGTCAGATCCCCTGGGTCTGGAGTTAGAGATGACTCAGGTCCTCCACGCTCTCCCCACCCCTGGGCCTTCTTTCCAGCCCTGGCCTGGTTCACCTGTGTGTGTCACAGAGAAGGGTTTTGGGTAATGCCTGACATGGGGAAGACTTCGTGAAAGATGGCGGGAGAAGCCCTCAGTGGGGTCTGGGGTGGGGCACAGAGGAGCAGGAGCCCGAATAAAAACCGTTTCTGGAACAGTAAATGCCCATGATCTAACCTACTAACCTATTGGATGAGAGTTCTACTAATACCTCAATGAGTGAATTGCCTCTAAATAATTGAGAAGAACACACAGCCTATAAACACGGCTGACTTTTTTTTTTCCTGAGTCCTAAACCTACTGCGCTGCTCACTGTGTGTCCCTGGGCTCATTTCTTAGCTTCCCTTTGCTTCTGCATCCTCCTTTCCATAAGAGGAATTGCAGAATTCTCACTGGCACTGAGTGAAGAATTGCCAGCTGTGGCTGAGAAGAGACCCAGTCAGCGGTGCACAGGCAGACCACGCCCCCTGTCTCGCTATTAGTGGGAGAAACTATGGTGGAAGGCTTCACTGCTGGTGCTGTCAGGCTCCACTGCTGACAGACCCCGCCTGTTCTGCCTGGTACATACACACACACACACACACACACACACACACACACACACACGCTGCCCTCCCAAACCATGGGATTGCAGGTGTGTTTCACAAAACCCTGGTGCCTAAGCCTTTGTGAATTACCTCAAAGGGTTGAAAGATAACAGTTCTTCCCCAAAACTGAACGTGCAAATACACATGCACACATATATACATGCACATGCAAACCCATGTCACACTTGGGGGTTGCATACCCCCATGTGACACTTATGTGTACACAAAGCAAGAGCATGTACATGCATACACATGTCCCATATACACATATATACCTACACACACATGGACATACATATACACACAAGGATATACTCACACAACCACACACTTATACACATATGCACATGTGTGTATATACACAATCATAATGCACATATACACATGCACACATGTTTACATGCAGACATGTATACACACAAAAGCATGCATAAAGCATACATTTGTATACATACACAGGACACCTGATGGTTGGTAAATATACTTGGTGACCGCCTCTGTGTTTCCCGGCACCCGTAGGTGGCAGTCCGATCAAGTGGTACTATACAAGTCATAAGTCTACGAAGACACGAAGTACACAGACACGGACTTTTCAAAAAAGAAAGACACATTTTGAAAGTGCACCAAACTCAGTATAGTTCCCATCTTTTCATCTAACCTATCATTAAACAAATTCAAACACACATGTACAAGCTGTAGTGCTCTCTGCATTTCTCTGTATTTTTAAAGGTGCAGTATAGGGGCTGGAGAGATGGCTCAGTAGTTAAGAGCACCATCTGCTCCTCCAGAGGTCGTGAGTTCTGTTCCCAGCAACCACATGGTGGCTCACAACCATCTATAATGAGATTTGGTGCCCTCTTCTGGCCTGTAGGTATAAAGCAGTCATATACAATAAATAAATAAATCTTAAAAAAAAAAAAAAAGATAAGGTGAAGTTCCTCCATGATGCTGTAAAGGAGCCTCTGTTCCTTAGACTGTTTTTGTTCAGTGAGGTGGCAGTTGGTCTTGCACGCCTCTGGGGTTTGTGTTTTGCTCTGCCAGTCCCCTCTAGCACTACTAGAAATACTCAGATATTCTGTCAAAGCATCCAAATCACAGACCCTCCTCCTCTCTTTTTCCAAATAACAATACCACTTTTGCCCTCTGACCTCCACCCATGCCCTTTGGAATTCCCTCCCCCACCCCTGACACACACACACACACACACACACAACAAGACTCCGGGGGCTAAGGACGTGGATCAGTGCTTCCGAGCACTGATGGCTCTTCCAGAGGAGCTGGGTTTAGTTCCGGTGTCCACATGATGGCTCCCTACTGTCTACTGTCTGTGACTCCAGTTTTAAGGGGTCTTACATCCTCTTCCGGCCTCCGAAGGTGCCAGGCATGCACGAGGTACAGACCGTGCAGGCAAATACCCATACCACAGACATAAAAATATCTCTAAAAACAAACACCTATGATTCTACTTAGTGCAAAGAGAAATACGTAGACAGATGGTCTTAAATCTATGCTTGTTACGCTCTCCTGGCAAAGGGGAGGCCATGATCACAGAGGTGGTTTTCCCAGCAGAGGCTGGTCCTTTGTAGCTGGGTGTGCTGACCACATGTAAAGTTTGGAAACGG
This sequence comes from Acomys minous, assembly GCF_964271855.1. Classification (NCBI taxonomy): domain Eukaryota; kingdom Metazoa; phylum Chordata; class Mammalia; order Rodentia; family Muridae; genus Acomys; species Acomys minous. The sequence goes on from NC_140484.1 coordinate 3,808,794, forward strand.
CAGCTGCACAATTTGTGACAGTTTGCACCTGATGCACAAGAAAAAGCTGCTCCTATTAATATAGGATTTTACAGTCACTTAAAACAATTATTATATGTGATTTAATGCTAGAGCTCAAAAGACGTGCATAAATTTACAGTTGTGTTTATACACAGATGATACAGATTGTAGAAACAGGTTCTCTATTGTGTAGTGCATCTACACCTTACCTCACATTAAAATCTTTCTTTTGTTCTTTCCCTGTCCCCTTCCTTCCTTCCTTCCTTCTCCCCTCCTTCCCTCCTTCCCTCCCTCCCTTCCTCCCTCCCTCCCTTCTTTTGAGACAGAGTGTCACTATATATGGCTAACCTAAAATTTGAAATGAGGGCCAGGCTGGCCTTGAACCCCCAGGAACGTCCTGCCTCTGTCTCCTAAGTGCAGCGCTACACCCAGGTCTAAACTGATCGTGTTTACTCTTATCCCAGAGCCCTGTCTTTGTACGGAGCCAGAGACACCCCCCTACAGATGAAATCTAAGACTCGTCTCCCCATTACTATATTCAGAAGTATAAACATAACTTCTTCTTATTTACTTTTTAAAGTGTAATTCATTTTAAGTTTCCGTACAGTAGCTTTCAGATTTCACCCAAAACTGACATCACCACAGCCTGGTTCCTTGTCACCATCAGTCCTAAGCATCAGCTCAGTGCCAGCCTGTACCCACGGCAGTGAGCCAAGGAAGAACTGGACTCTATGAAAATGAGTTTACATGGCAGCACCTTTAGGTGTTTAGGTTCACAGTTATTTTAATGTGTGCTGATTCATAAGCTGTAAATGCAATGCAAGTCAAAGTATTTATTTGAGATATAGACGTGACACTAGGTGGCGCTACTTGGCAATGTGATATCATACAACTGTATGAATTGTATCCTGGTGTTACGGTGTTCTGTGAGGCAGGGTCTCTCTTTGTAGCGCTACTGATCGAAACTCACAGTGCCCAACAGTCTGCTCTCGAATGTGAGCCCTTCTCCTGCCCTTGTGTCTGGTTGGCATTGCCGGTGTGAGCCACCACATTCGGTCAGACAGTGGCTGTCGTATGTTGCCATATCCCACCATTATTCTGAAGGTACACAAAGAAAATTCAGTATTTATGATGTTAAAGTCATAAGCTCTTAGCTTAAAAAAAAAACAGGAGTCATCAGAAGACTGTAAGTAGAAAACCCACCTGTAGCTCTGTGTTGCAGTAGCTTTCGAACTTAATTTCTCTGTGGTGCAGGAGATGAGGCAGGAGCCTCTCGGTGAGGCAAGCCTGGATCCCACGCCACCCTCCGCTCCACGGTGCACATCACAGTCAGACTCATAATCTCACTGAGGTGTAGTGAGTTGTGTTTTTTCTCAATTTTGACTCTTCTTCTGCCCCCGGGCACAATTCTTTTTATATTATTGTTTTAGTTAGCACGCAAATTATATATGAAGTTGTGTTTTGTTTGTGTTCACCTACAACCTCTTCTGCTCTTCTGTCCTTCCTCTCCTCCCCTCTCTTACTGGCCACCTTCCCCCCACCCTGGGACAACGCTTCTTCCTCTTTTATGCCATAGCTATAGATTCAGATACAGATTTTACAAGAAAAATGGGCAATATTTTGTCTTTCCTTCTCCGTTACCCTTTCTTATCACATTTCTTTCTATTCACTTAGGCCCTGCCCTTTGTAGCCCCTTCCTCCTTCTCTCAGTCATACGTACAGATTCTTCCTATATGAAAAACTGGGCTATCTCTCTTTCCATGTCTGGTTTATTTCACTTAACATGATGGTTTTCAGTTCCATTCATTTCCCCTGAAAAAAAAAATCACATATTTCATTCACAATCACAGCTGAATAACACTCCGCTGTGTATAAATGCCACAGTCCACTGTGTGTAAATGCCACACCCCACTGTGCATAAATGCCACATTATTTTACCCATCATTTATTGATGGTTTCTTTCTAACTTGTGAATAATTCAGCAATAAACACGCACACACAGTATCTCCACGCTCTGCTGACTGAGCTTCCTCTTCCTGTGGAGAGGCTTATCAGGTGATTCTGGTTTTAGTTCGTTGAGAAACCTCCACACCTTTGAGAAACCACTGTGAACCAGTCTGTACTCTCTTCAGCACTAATAAAGGCCCCTCTTTCCCCACAGCCCTGCCAGCGTCTGCTATTTTCTGCTGATGTGGGTGAGATGAAATCTCAAGATAGTTATAATCTTCTTCTTCTTCTTCTTCTCCTCCTCCTCCTCCTCCTCCTCTTCCTCTTCCTCCTCCTCTTCCTCCTCTCCCTCCTCCTTCTTCTTTCTCTTTTCTTCTGGCTTTCCAAGACAGGCTTTCTTTGAGTACCACTGGAGGTCCTGGAACTTACTCTGTAGACAAGGCTGGCCTTGAACCCAGAGATCTGCCTGCTTCTGTCTCCTGAGTTCAGGGATTAAAAGCCAGTGGCACCATGCCTGGCTGAACACTTTTGATGTATTTATTGAACAATCTGGCTGCTCCATAATCCAGAAACAACCCTTGTTAATGTAGCAAGCAACGTGCCAAATTCAGCGTCCCTGCCTCTATCCCATGCTCCTCTCTGCAGTGGTTGCTGCCCTGAGCCCTGCACCCATGAGAAGTGATAGATCACAGGGTGCACTTCCTCCCAACTCCAGCTTCTGCAGGCTCAGCACCCCGAAATTAGGTAGGGGAAAGTATTTATGCCACGCAAATCAGCTGATACTTCAAATTGGGGTCTCTCTTCCTGGTAGCCACTTGCTCTGAGTTTCCCTGCACTCTGAGGATGGTGGGCACCGCCTTTGCCTTCACAGGCTCTTTCCCATCTTAGTGTCTTCGCGCCTCCATCTTAGCCATTGCTATTTGTTAGCATTCTTCAGGAGTCAGTCCCTGTCTCTCCTTTCACTTTCAAATGCTAGCTAGCTTCAAAAACAGTCCTACTAATTCCCTTGTGTTTAAACACTAACATTATAGGAAACACCACATTCACATCACCGTCTCTTTCCCACAGACTCCTTCACCACTCAGCGCAGACCTGTCCTGTAAGGGTCTAACATCAAACCAAAACCACGAATTTGAAATTGTGTCTCACAGACAGACGGCTCAAATGCCTGAGCAGAGCAGAGCTGCAGACTTGACTGCACAAGGCTCAATCTTTCCTCTTCTCCGTCCCACTGCTCTCTGGTTCAGTGAGAGAACACCACATACTGCTCGGGTTGAAGCCGGAACCCGGAGAATCATCTGTGGTTCTCCTCAACTCTCATCTGTTAACAGATCTTGCCAACTTTAACTCCCAACACTCTCTCTCCCTCCTTCCCTCTGTCTGTCTCTGTCTGTCTGTCTGTCTGTCTGTCTGTCTGTCTGTCTGTCTCTCTCTCTGTCTGTCTCTCTCTGTCTCTCTCTCTTTCCCTCTGCCTGCACCTCAGCATCAGCCTCCCAGAGTACTTGGATTACATTCATACACCACCACATCTGGCGGTCAAATAAGCATACTCTTTCCATTGATGTTTATTTGATACCTTTGTTTATTTCTTGGTGGAATCAACGAATGTCCATAAATTAGGATTTTCCTAGTAGCAATAAGTAGTGAAAAAGCATTCAAATTATCTTAGCCTGGGACTGGGGAGGTGGCTCAGTCAGTAAAGTACTTGCTGCACAAGTGTGAGAACTCCGGGTTTGGAGTCCCCGGCACCCACATGGGAGCTGAGCACAGAGGCAACGCCTGCAATTCCCCTCTGTGGGCAGAGAGAGAGGAGACCAGGACTGAAGAAGACACTCAATATCAACACCCGTGTTCACATGTATACACATGTGAATATATACATAACACACACACACACACACACACACACACACACACACACACACACACACACACTTCTTAGCCTGAGACACAATGTAAAGTGCTAAATAAATGATAACTTTATTTATTGTTATTTATTTCTCAGCTTAATTTAGTTTGACTTTAGCATTTCAGAGGGCCTGAATGAAGACCTGAGGCCTGAAGGAGGCAGCATCAAAGCTCATAATGTTGTCTGCACCTTGATTTCACACACACAGGCCGACCTAGCTAAGCAGACCTGCAAGGCTGAGAGGCATTGATGCATTTGTGGTGATCTGCCCAGGGCAGGACAGAAGAACAAGTAAACTGCGCGGACCCTGGATTTCCTGAGCAAACCCACAGGGGACGGCACATTTGAATTCAGCAGTCTGAGTGGTCAGAGCTTGCTCCTGAGGCTTTGGTCAGATGCTTCTAATTTCAGTCCCAACTTTGAATCAGGGAGTTCTGCATTGCATTAAAAATGCAGCTGCTTGTTCAGAGCAGCAGGAGCTTGTTCAGTGCAGAATAGGGAAGTGCAGGGAGAAGGAAGTTCAGGGCTGGGGAAGTACAGGGCCAGGGAAGGGCAGGGAGAAGGAAGTGCAGGGAGAAGGAAGTGCAGGGCCAGGGAAGGGCAGGGAGAAGGAAGTGCAGGGCCAGGGAAGGGCAGGGAGAAGGAAGTACAGTGACAGGGAAGTGCAGGGCCAGGGAAGGGCAGGGCCAGGGAAGGGCAGGGACAGAGGTGCTTGTGTTTTACAAAAAGAAAGGAAAAAGAGGGCAGCTGGACAGAGAGTGTCAGCTTGCTGTACAGAGAGGAGCACAGCCAAGTCCATTGAAGTCTAAGTAACAGGAAGCTAGCATCACATTAAAGCCTTTGCCTTAAAGGAAAGATAGATGTTTATTCAACTATGCATGAGCAGTGGCTGTGATGCCCTTAACCAAAAGTACTTATCTACCATTGTGACGTGAAGGATGTCTGCCCAGGGGCCTCCAGACGGTTATTACATCCTGCTAAATCTTCAGGCTGTACCCTCTCTGTTCTCCTGATCTTCCATAAGGATTAGGACAGAACTTTCTGGAACTGGCTGCATCACTTTTGCAACTTCCACCCAAACATCCCTTTCCTAGAGAGGCAGTGGTGCAGAGTGATGCTTTCCGCTCAGAGTTGGTTCCCAGGACCCTTGCTCTCATAATTACTTTAATCTGTGATATAAAAGAGTAAGAGACTAATTCTTTTTTTACATATACATTTATATTATTGCACATATATATGATAAACTACATACAGCAAGAAGAACCATGGAATAATCAGGAATTATATAAATGTTACATTCATAGTGTTTTGGTTATTAAAAAAGGATTAATTTAAAAATAACAAAAATTGAAATTCTGGTTGCTCCATAGGATGCTATTCTTCCCATCCAAAAAAAAAAAAATTACTCATCATTAATAAATGTGTTTATACTGTAACTAGGAAGAGGCCTAGCTTCGCTAGAGGGAGCCCCGGAGCCACCATGAAAGAATAAATCACACCCTATCTCCAAGATGTTCTCTCTCTCTCTCTCTCTCTCTCTCTCTCTCTCTCTCTCTCTCTCTCTCTCTTTCTCAGGCAGGTTGGGATTACAGGCGTGAGCCACAAATCCACCCATTCAAGAATATTCAACGCAGGATTTTCAGTAACCGTGAAGTTAGAAAACTTCAATGACTGGCAAATGAAAACTGGTTATAGTAGCTGAAATAAACACAATGGGCCATACCACTGAGGCAGCACCTGGGACTCAGGTAGAAAATTTGTCAGGATAAATTGATAAATGAAAATGTGCTGTGTACAAACAGATCACGTGTGTCAAGGAGGGAGGGTGTGCAGGATATCAGACAGCTATAGATCTTAACACTCCGAGGTCCATGGGTTAAAGGCTTGCAGGTAGCCACCTGCAAGCTTTAGTTTACTGAAGATGTACCCCAAAGGGGCCGTGAAATTCAGGTCTCTTTTTCCTCTCAGTTCTACTCTGCCACCCACTCCTGCTAGGCCATTTTGCCTTATCTCAGCCTCCAAACAACAGGGCCGATTGGCCATGGCCTGGCTCCTGCAAAGCTGTGAGCTAAAACAGGTGTTTCACCTTGTAACACCTCCACCGATGTGTTTCTGTAGGGATGGCCAGCTGACCAACAGCCTGTTGAACACTGATTTCTCCCAAGGAAGAAGCCTAGAAAGTGGATTAAAGTTGGATTTTGTTGTTTCTGAATGTTTGGTTCCAATTACTGGGATTACAGGCTTATACCGTCATGCCTGGCTTCTCTAGCATCTTTTAGCGTATGCTGTCTGCAGCTTTCTGCAGCAGGAACAACTGACCTGCCATGGCACTCTCTGTCCACCTAGAAGCAAAGGTCAGAAATCAGCCCGAAATACTTTTTGAAGAGTCGGTTCTTAAATTTGAGTCCTTTTGCATAAAATCCCCTCGAGACAAAATTAAACCCCTCCTTAAAAAAAAAAAATCTCAAGGAGTAGCTCAGGGGCACAGGCACAGGCCTGATGCCCCACAAGGGGTTCAGGCCTCAGTAATTTGTCCCCAACCCTGGAACGGAATTGTTCCTGGCACTTTCAGAGGCTGGACTTGGTGTCGAGCAGCAAAGAAGAAAATACAAATAAATATATGGAGGCTCCTGGGTGGCACAGGAGCCAGAGAGTGACACCTGTGGGGACACAGGAGCCAGAGAGTGATATCTGTGGGTCACTCTGCCCTGATTTCCCATGTATCATGGCTCTTTATTTTCTTGTTCTTTATTTTCAACAGTCTGGAGGCTGGAAGTCTATACCCAAAGTGCCCGGGGCACAGACCTGTGCTGGGAGGAACCAGTTCTGGATTGCAGGTGGCTACCTTCTTGCCGGGCTCTCCCGTGGCCAGGAGTCAGCGTGAGCAGGAGTGCCCATGTCTTCTTCATGCCGTGGTAGGGACTGGACCCAGGGCTCGTTTGTGCCCCGTGGGCACTCCACCCTCTGAGCTCCACCCCAGCCTGTTATCTCCTAGTGCCATCGGACTTTTCGGTTTCCCTCTTCCCCAACATAGTTTTTATTAATTATTTGGGAATTTCTTACACTGTACCCTGGTTACACTTGCTTCCTAGTCCTCCCAGGCCTACCATCTCACCCTTGTGCCCCCCCCCCCCCAAAAAAGAAAAAAAAAACCTCAGCCAAGTCCAATTAGTGTTGCCCGTATACTCACTGGAGCATCGTCAAATTCCCAGTGGCTGCCCCTTAGAGATGACTACGTTTACCCCCACCTCCCTCAGAAGCCGTGACTGTGAAGAGCTACACTTCAGTATCCTCATCACAGGTTTAAAGGCCCCTTTTCAGGAGTTTCGTGTCTGGACTGTTTATTTTGGCAGGGGGCTGGGGGAAGGAGAGGTTGCCACAGAAACCTTCAAAATCCTTCATTCTCAGTTGTGAGTCTGCGGTCTACTACAAAGGAGCTTCTGTCGGGCTCAGGGGTGTACACACCTGATTACAGCACCAGGGGTGGGTGGGGGTGGGGGGAGCAGAGGCAGGTGGATCGCTGCAGGTTCGAGGCCAGCCTGGTCTCCAGAGCGAGGCCGGGACAGCCAGTGCTACACAGAGAAACCAAATCAAACAAAGGAAGCTCCTCTGCTGATCGCAGCAGGGAGGATGGACATGTCACCATGGTCTCTGACTGGCAGCATGGATGACGGATGACGGACTTCAGTGTGGATTCTGAGGCAGCTCCGACCACCGACATCAACATGGCCTCCGGCGGTAGCACTGACCACGGAAGTCTTTCAAGGGGGGCAGCTCAGAAGATGAATCATTCTTCATCTTAGATACCTTGTTGTTGCTTAGAGTCAGGGTGGTCATGTGGTTGGGCCGTGCGTGCGTGCTCGTGTGCCTGCATGAGTGAGTGCGTTCGTGGGTGCGTGTGTGCATGTGTGTGTGCATGCATGCGTGTGTGTATACTATGTGCACCTGTGGGTAGAGGAGAACGTCTAGCGCCCTGCTCTATCACTCCCACCTTATTTCTTTGAGCCAAGGTCTTTCCCTGGATCTGAAGTTCTCCAGTTTTTTTGTTTGTTTGCTTGTTTTTGTTTTTGTTTTTGTTTTCCACAAGGCTAATATCCAGCAAGCTCCAGTGGCCTTCTTATCTCCATCGTTCTGAGTGATGGGGTCACAAGTATATTCATAGCCATGACCAGCTTGTGCTGTGCGTGCCGGGATCCACACTCTGGCCCTCGCAGTCCCAAAGCAAGCACTCAGCACTTGCTGGTCCATTGTTCCAAACTAAGAGAGTTTTCCATGTTATCGAATGGCTCGGCTGGTAAGGTGTGTGGAGTTGCCCAGACATGGGCTCTTGAGTTATGGTCCCTGGCACCCGTGTAAATCTGGGCGTAGCGTTGCATCTGACCCCAGTGCTGGGTCAGAGGTCATGACAGGGGCATCCCTGAAGCCCCTTATCCAGCCAGCCTAGCCAAGGAGATGAGTTTGGGTTGAGTAATGTAGCACGTGTTGAGTAAGACTTCTGGCCTTCAGACGTGTGCACACACTGACATCCACACGCAAGTAAGTAATTCCCAGACACACAGTCAAATATGCACACACTAAAACTCAAGTGCCTTTGCCTGCTGTGCCATCCCACATTCTGTTCGTTACTTTTATGTATTTTTATTGCTTTGTTTTCAGTAGGTTTTGTTGGTTACTGCATCTTATTGCTGTCTTTTGTCTTGTTCACATCTGCTCCCAAGCCTGGGGAATAGCACATGACCGTAATCCCAACACTTGAGGGTCAGGAAGTGAAGGCCATCTTTGACTACACAGTGAATTTGAGTTTAAGGCCAGCCTTTGCTACCCAAGACCTCCCAAGTCCACCCTTGTGCCCCTCAAAAGAAACACACACAGACACACAGACACACAGACAGACAGACACACAGAAACACACACACACAGACACAGACAGACACACAGACACACACACAGACAGACACACACACACATACACACACACACACACACACAGAGACACACACACACAGACACACAGACAGACAGACACACAGAAACATACACACACAGACACAGACAGACACACAGACACACACACAGACAGACACACACAGACAGACACACACACAGACAGACACACACACACATACACACACACACACACACACACACACACACACACACACACACACACACGGAACTAAGCATTGTAATATGTTAGAGTGTTTTTATGTTTTATTTTTATTGTTTGGTATATTGAGTATGTGCGTGTTCCGCAGAGGCCAGGCGTATGGGTGTCACATCCCCTGGAGCTGGAGTTGCGTGTGGTTCTCAGCGGCCTCATGTGGCTGCAGAACCCAGACTGGTCCTCAGGATCTGTATAGTCTCGAACCACTGAGCCATCTCCTGTGTTAGACTGGGCTTATTGTCGAAGAACTGGTTATCATCCCTCTCCTTAGTATTTTAACTTAAAATTGCATTTACTTATGTGTTGTTTGTGTGGAGGGGTGGGGCACCGGAGTGGGAGACAGAAGACAGTCTGTGGAGTCTCAACTCTCCTTCCATCGTGTGGGGCCCGGGGACTGATCTCAGATCATCGGGCTTGGCAGCAGATGCCTTTACCTACTGAGTCATCTCACCAGATTCTGTTTGTTACTTTTAAGTATTTTTGTTCTTTTCCTTCAGAAGATTTTACTGATTACTTCAGATTTGCTGGTCTTTTTCTATTCAAGAATGTGATTTGATACTTGCTCCACTTGTTGAAATTTTTTTTTGAGATACTATGTTTTCATTTCTAAACCCTTAGTTTGGTTCATTTCCTTGTTGTTTAATCTTTAGTTTCTGTTATAATTAGGATGTTGCATGTTCTCAGGACTCACTGAAGGCTTGGCCTCAGGCTGCTGGCAACTCCTAAGAGACAGTTAGACCATGGCTGTGCTAACTTCATCAGTGAGCCTACTGACTAGATCTTAGTTCAATGGGCTCACCAGGGGCTGGCTAACTGGGCAGGGGCTGAGAGGGGGTGACTTGAAGGTCTGCTGTGGCACCATCCTCTTTCTCTCACACTTGTCTTTTCTCAGTGGAGCCAATTAGCCATGGACGGAAGCCTCTGGAAGCATGGGTCAGGATAAATGTGACATCTTCTAAGCTGTCTTCCTCAGGCTGTAGCTCAGTTTTCTGTCTGCTTGACACATTTGGGAAGGGCGAGTCTCCACTGAGAGGCCTCTACAGAACTGGCCTGTAGGCGAGTCTTGATTGATGATGGGTGGGAAAGGGCCCAGCGCATTGCAGGTGGTGCCAATCCTGGGCTGGTGGTCCTGGGTTCTGTAAGAAGCAGGCTGAGCAAGCCATGGGGAGCAAGCCAGTAAGCAGCGCCCTCCACGGCCTCTGCCTCCGCTCCTGCCTCCAGGTTCCTGCCTTGAGTTCCAGCCTGGCTTCCGCTGATGACTGCCTGTAATGTGAAGTGTAAGGCAAATAAACCCCTTTTCCTCCAAGTTGCTTTTGGTCATGGTGTTTATCACAGCCATGGGAAGCGAATTAGGACACAAGCCTTTTGTCACAGCTGTATAATATAGAGAGAGCCAGAACAATTTATTTCTTCATCATATCCTTTGCCGTCTTTCTTTTCAATGTGTGGACGTAGATGACCCACATTATCATGGTTGTCTGCTAGTTAGAGTCTGTCTGTCTGCCCTTCTGAGCCTGTGCTAACGTCTGTGTTTGGCTTTGAGGTAGACTCTCCTTGGCGTGTTCAGCCATTTCTGACAGGACACTGAGTGCTGTGGCCTTTACTTTATTGAATGTGGATTTTACTTGTTATTGTTCATCATTCCCGTCAGCTGTTAAGGTCTTTCCAGACCAATTTGCTCTTTTTGAGGCCTTTTAAAAAGCATGAGAGTGGATAGAGCACATCCTTCACTCTGGCAATATTTGAGCTTTCCTAGTCAAGTGCGACTCTTGTCGGTCCTCCACCAAATACCTTAGATTAATCACCAGCAATGGCCTCCTTAGAGAGTGTGTGAGCCCAACAAGCTGCTTAGTTTTCAAGTGTTTGTCCACTTCTCCCTCTGGATCTCTAAGTGATGTGCCCAGAGGTCAGTAAGGCCTCAGGAGGATGCCTGTGAACATTGAGAGTTCTTTCTCTATACCTGCCCCTCCCCTGCCCCTCCCTCTCTCCCCTCCCCCACCCCACCCCCTCCCCTTCCCCCACCCCTCCCCCTTCCCCCTCCACACACACCTGTGAGCTCTGTCCTCCCCACCCTCTTGGGAATATGAACACTTCTAAACTCAGTGAAATGAGTGAGATCTGCTGCCTGAGTTTCTCTTCCCTCCGCCAGTGTTCTGGGAATTTCTTCTGGTCAGGACCTCGAGCATTCTGCACCAATCATCTACTTTTCCTCTTTTCTTAGGAACCATCCATCATCCCGAGATGCCTTGTGCTCAACAGCTAAAATAGCTGCTTCACTTATTTAATTCAAGTTTTTAGTTGGGGAACACAAGTCCAGCAGCTGCTTCGCGTGGCTAGGAGCACGGGTGTAGGACTGTCTCCTCCGCAGATTCTAAAGGGACTTTGGTAACACCCTTGCCTCTCACCCTCCCAGCTGCCATCAACTGCCAACCGCTCCTCAGCTAGGGATGCGACCTCATGGTCACCTCCCTCCTCCATGTTGAGATTTTATGTGGCTTGATTCTTCACAGGTCTCGTGCGTGCCATCACAATGGCGGTCAGCTTGTGTGTGTGTGTGTGTGTGTGTGTGTGTGTGTGTGTGTGCGCGCACCTTGTGAAGTCAGGGCCACCCTGCTCTCCTGGAGTCACCTACAGCTCTTATTGTCTTTCTGTTTTCTGTGATGAGCCCTGAGCCTTGGGGGGAGAGGTGTGAGACCGATGCCCATCTAGGGCGACCCCCATGCCCTCACGCCACTGTTGTATCAGCACAACATCTCACTAGGCTGGTCATTATTTTACCTCACAGGATTCATAGTGAGGGAGGACTGATGATTTACTGTACCCACAGTTGGCCTGACTAGCACCGTCTAACAGCCCTACACCACCAAAGCTACCTGCTAGGGATGATGTTTCCATGTATGTATATATTTTATTATTATTTTTTTTTACATCTGTCTGGTATTGTTCAGTTTTTCAGTGAAATTTATGTTTTTAACTCATTCTAATTGGTATATTTGTAATTCCTTAGTTTATTGACATATGCAATATTCTCAGCTGTTAAGTGTTGGCTCTCCTACATGTTTTTAATTTTCTTGGGATTTTTATTATTTGTACATCAATCCTTCTCCTATCTTTCATCTATCCTTTAAAAATGTTTTAATTAACTTTCAAGACAGAGTTTCTCTTTGTAGCCTTAACTCTTCTGGACTCATTTTGTAGATTGGGCTGGCCTCAAACTCACAGAGATCCACCTGTCTCTGCCTCCCGAGTGCTAGGATGAATTAAAATATTTTCCATACAGTATATTTTAATCATATTCTTTCCTTTCCTCCAACTCCTCCCAGATGCTACCGTCTTCTCTACCCACCCAATTTCATGTTCTTTCTCTCAAAAAGAAAAACAAACAAAAAATGAAAACCAAGACAGACAAACTAAAAGAAAAAAGAAAATCAATAAAACAACATATAAAAAAGGGAGGAAGAAAGGAAAGAAGAGAAAAGGAAAGAAAAGAAAGGAAAAGAAAAGACCACACAAATCCCATGGAGTCTGTTTTGTGTTGGCCAACTGCTCCTGGTCATGGAGCTCACCCTGGAGTGTGGCTGAGACCCCAGTGACACTCCATTTGAGAAACCGCCCTTCCCTTTCCCAGCAGGCATCAGTTACAAATAGCTTCTTGGTCATGGGCGGGACTTTGTGCCCACTTCCCTTCTCAGTGCTGGGACTTTGTCTGGTTTGATCTGTGCAGTCAGGTGCGTGCTGTCACAGCCTCACTGAGTTCATAGGGGCATCAGTCCTGCTGTGTCTGGAGGACGCTGTTTCCTTGGAGTCACGCGTTGCCTCAGGCTGTCACAGTCCTTCGCCTCCTCTCCCACATAGACCCCTGAGCCTGAAGGGTGAGCGCTCTGAAGTGCCTCAGCTCTGCACATCGCCCAGCTGTGGGTCCCCGTGTTACCATCCTCTGCAGGAAGCAGCTTCGCTGATGCGGGTGGCGCGGTGCTCTGGCCTGAGTCCCAGCCTGGGGTCTCCTCCATCTGTCCTGACCATTGTGTGTGTGCGTGTGCGTGTGCGTGTGCGTGTGCGTGTGCGTGTGTGTGTGTGTGTGTGTGCGCGTGAGTGTGATCTGCCTCCTACATTTTTAAAGCTTTCTTCCCTGTAATTTTAACTTACCTCCAATGCTACTTCATTTCTTCTTGTTTTAGTCTACCTAGCCACTGAATTAAAAAAAGAAAATCCTGACAGTAGTTTTGTTTCCTTTTTTTTTTTTTTGAGTTTACTTGATCATTTTTAATAGTCTACCAAGTTGGTGATATTATTATTATTATTATTATTATTATTATTATTATTATTATTATTATTCAGGCTTTTCGAGACAGAGTTCTCTGCGTAACAGTCCTGGCTGTCCTGGACTTGTTTTTGTAGACCAGGCTGGCCTTCAACTCACAGCAGTCCTCCTGCCTCTGCCTCCCAAGTTCTGGCATTAAAGGCGTGTGCCACCACATTGTATCTATTATTTTATTACTTTATATATTTTACCCCTAATTTATATTTGCTGATTGGGGATCTAACCATGGTTAGTGTCTACACCTGTTGGTGCAACTTATCCTTTCCCAGGGTCAACTATTTTCTTGTATGTTGATGGCCTTTGAAGCTTGCATCATTTTTGGTGGATTTTATTCCATGGGAAATTTTGAGGTTTACTTTGGGGACAATTTAAAAATATTTATTCTAATCTCCCTCCCAGCCCCTGCAGTTTGTGTGTGCATGTGTGTGCACACACACACGTGCGTGTGTATCCACAGGGGCCAGAAGAGGGGGCCAGAGCCCCTGGAGCTGGAGTTAGGGGTCATTGACGTGGGTGCTGGGCCTGAACTCAGGTCCCCTGACAGAGCAGCCCTAGCCCCCAGGGAGCTTCTATAACAGAATTTTGCTTTGTTTTCTAGAAAGTCTGAGGCTCCACTAACCTGAGGCCACTTAACCTTCTATAGAAGCCTGGCTTACAAGGAGCCCGAGTCATCCTCTCTCTGAGGTCTGGTCTTGCTTGCCCAATGTCCTTGTGCTCCACTGCCGGGAGGGCACCCGAGAGGTGTTCGATGCAACAGGACTAGGCGTCCTTTTGAACCTGAAGCCACGTATTAGGCAGAACTATTCTCACGCTGCTTGTAAGAAGTTCAGGTTAAGAATGAGAAGCGATAGGAGCAAGAGCCGAAAGCTGTGGGAGTGAAATCAATACGCAGCCATTTAAAAACGGAAGCAGGGCCACGCACACTAGCTCCCTCCAGCCTAACTCGAAAGCGTATTCTTTGCAAGAGTCAAAAGTAACTAAGCATTTTGTTTTCTTTCAGGCAGACTCGAATACATTTCTTCTTTTGGTCAATCCAAATTCCGCCTTCCAATTTATAGTAGAGAATTTATAGCCTGGCATCTCTTAATCTTTAAGATGGTCCTCAGCTTGCTCTGGAGGCCCCTGGTTCTTTTCCGCTTGCCTGTGGTGATTATTATTGTGGGAGAGTCTGTGTTGATCCTTACAGGTTGGAAGAATTAGTTCTTAGATTCTAATGCTCTGGAGATTCCTGAATGTGGCCAGCTCTGAAGGCATTTCCCTGGAGCCTCTGGGGCTGGTGGGGGTGGGGGTAGTGGAGTGCAGTGGGAGGAGGGGGTGCCTCTGGTCAAGCGCTCACCCCCCAGAAGCATCAGGACTTCTGGTCAGGTCCCCAGAGCCCACAAAGCAGCTGGTATGGTGCCAGGTGCCTGAACCCAGCACTGGGGGTGGGGAGCAGACAGGTGGGGCAGGACATGTGAGAGGGGACGGGCGGGGAGGGGACAGGTAGATCCCACTCACCAACCTGGAGACAGTAAGCTCCAGGTTCAGTGAAGAGACCCTGTCTCAAAAAATAAGGTAGAGGGTGACGAAGAAAGACACCTATCTCTGGGACCCATCCACGCACATCCATGCACATATATTCGAGCACATGTGCACACACAGACACATACACAAAACATACACATCAACAAGTAAAGATATATAAATTAACCATACATACGTTAAAACTCAGAACTGACGCTAAACCTGAAGATAAAATTCAATCCATAGGAAAACCTTTTAGCCGAAGATGAGCTTTGATAGTAAGCTTTTTTTTTTTTTAAGCTGCCAGGGCCTGAGTAGACATATCCTTCAGTGTCCATGGGCGACTAGTTTCAGTGCCCTTGGAGTGGATAGTCAAAATTCTAATATAAAATGTTGTCATATTTGCATGTAAACTATACATTTCTGACTGTATTCTTGAAATCATTTCCAGCTTAGTTAAAATAACTAATGCAATGGAAATGCAATATAAAATGATGTATTAGGTCATTTAAGAAACCAGGGCAAAAACATATACTCATGTGTAAAAGTAACTTTTATTCTCCTGGCTCAATTGTTGTCTGGGAGGCTTACTGCCCCCTTCTGCTGGCCTTGGCTTAGAATGTTTTCAGCCTCTGAGACTCACTGCTTAATGAGCTCACCCTTACTTTCTCTTTCTGAGCTCTGGGCTGGCTGGTTCAACTCAGCTGTTCTGGCTCAAACTCTTCTCCCTGCTGACTTATTCAATCTCTCTAGGCCTGGAATTGCTCTGCTCGGCCTCAAACTAACTCGGCCATCTGCTCCAATCTTCTGGCTTTTTCTCATTTTCTGGCCTGTTCCATCTTCACCTGAGTTCTCTCTTTGCAACCCATCTCTCTATTACTGTCCTGGTACAAACTGCCTCCTCTCTCTGGAAAACTGCCTCTTAAGTAGCTTCCCTTTCCTCTCTCTTCTCCTGAGAGATTGGCGTATCCTATTCTGTCAAATCTTCTGATTCGTCACCTTTTCTGCCATTCAATTAGACATCACCTTCAAACATGGGTGCTTCCTTCTGCAAACTAACTTTGCCTTCCTTTGGGATTAAAGGCATGTACCACCACGCCTGGACCTAAGCTTTTCTTTACCTGATACTTGTTCTGGCCCAGGCTGGCCTTGAACTCAGGTCTGTTTGCCTCTGCCTCCTGGATTAAAGCCAGGTCACACAGACCTAGAAGGCCTTGGATATGATCTCTTGCCAGAACAGCCATGTTCTGAATTAACATTCCTCTACATCCAGGATCAATATAAACACAACTTAGTCTGTTCAGACAGGCGTTGCTATGTAACCCGGGCTGGCCTTGAACTCAGATCCCCTTGCCTTGGCCCCCTGAGTGCTGGGATTGTAGGCATGTACCATCATGTCTGATGAGATACAGTTATTCTATTCAATGGTTTTGGCCCACAGTTGGTTAAATGTGTAGATGTGAAACCCACAGCTAAGTTGAGGGCTGATGACAGTCTCTTTCTGCCTAAAACACTCCGTACACTGCTTTATCCAGACACAGTTAGGAGCATATTTTATGACCATCTGTGTGGTCTATTGTAAGCATCTTGAGGACACGAGGGTAAGATCTGCTTGTACTGTATCCGTGGTGGTACAATGAGGTGACAAGATGGCTGTGGCAGATGAGGAAGGGACTGTCCCTGTAGGACACCTGCGGTCATGCACATGCTGGAGCACACTTGCGGAATGGGTCAACAGGATTGCCAATGTCCAAGAAGTCCTTAACAGTGTTTTGGAGGAAGAGAAAACACACAGTGCGGTCATTACACAGCAATGTGAAGCAACGCTTTAAGCAGCCGTGTGCCAGGAGATTCTAAAAAGCGCATGGAAGTTGAGAGGCCAGAGGGCATGGAAGTAGCGGGGAACATTTTGCAAGATGGTTTATGGGTTAATTTGGGTGGAAGGAAGGCATCTGCCAAGGATAGTGAGAAGGAAGAAAGGCACGGATGGAAAACACATCATTATAGAGAAATGTTAGCTGGGAAAGCAGTCATGCAGCGCGTTTGGGGGGTAGCGGGAGTGGAGGTGAACGGGAGGGGCAAGGGGTGCACAACGCGTCCAGCGCATGGGCCACGCTCGCTCACTATTGTGGACCTCCTACCTGCCACAAAGACTGGCACATAGCATATGCTCACTAAATCTTTTTTGGAGGGATTCATTGCTTAGCTGAAACACTGAGACTATCTGGAGATCAGCAAGGGTACCTTGTAGGTATCCCTGAAACAGCAACAACAACAACAAAAAGCAATAAAATAAACTAAAATAATCTCAAGGCAACATTAAAGTGAAGGAGGAAGAGGCTGGGGGCAAGCCGAGCGTGGGGGGGGGGGCTAGCCTGTACTCTCTCAGTGAGCAGGGTTAAGAGTGATCTTAGGGTAGAGGGAAAGAAGTCATTTTGAGCCTGAAGCACTGGACTGAGGCCCGTTGGCTACTTTTCTGTCTAAAACGCAGGGGAAGGGATGTTGTCAAGGCGACAGAGAGAGAGAGAGAGTGGCTCTTCATTGCTGAGTTTAGCTGTTGCTGTTGAAGTTTACAATTTTCTTTTCTCAGTATGTCTTCCTCACACTTCCCTGACGACAACGACGGGATCATATGGTTGGGCTTTCTCCAATTATCTGCTAATTAGTTTTCCTAGACTGTGTACACCTGTTCTTTGAATGTCTCTCAATTGCGGGACCTATTTTGTGATCCCGTTTTATAAGGAGACTTTGGAGGAGCTTTCGTAGAAAATAACTAGACCTTTCTGGAGTGTAGAGGAAGCGAGGCCTGAAAGGGGCTTAGGGCGTTTCCAGCTCAGGGCTAGCTGTTCTTTGCTCGCCTTAGCAGTACCACACCAGTCCACACACCTCTAGAGCAGCAGACTTTCCCCCGTGTCTTCCAGAAAGGGATTTCCTTGCCTTCACTGCACCCTCTCTCCCCTCACCCCGTCCCATCCCACCCACCACGTTTTCTAGAGCTGGGCTGGCCTTGATGGGGGTCATGGCTGCCCTGCTTATGGACAGCAAGGACAGCTCCCTAGTCAGGGTCAACTCCCCCACCCCACCCCCAGGTGACCCATCACTCCTGTCTCTTTGGGACTAAGGCTGGAAGCTGGAAAACATTCACTGACAGAAATGCCCCCACCCCCACCCCGCATCATCATCATGTGGGACAGAGTGTGGACGACACAGACCCCTATCACACGCCGCCCCACCTTGCTCAGAAACAAAGCTCCGCTTGGCGCCTTAGCCAAGCGGGCAGTGCGTCCCCAGCCACCGCAGGACCCGAGTGGGCCCAGCCCGCGGGCACGGGGCGGGGGAGCCGGCCCCGCCCAGCCGGCCGTAGCTGTCACAGCGCCGCGCCCTGCAGATCCCCGGCTGCCCGCCCGACTGCCGGGAGCGGAGCAGGTGTCCTGCGGGAGGCGTCCGCCCGGGGCCCCGGAGACGCGCGACCCCGTGTGCGCGTCTCGGGATCCTCTCCTCCCCACGCCCTGCGGGTTTCTCCTCCCCTCCTGCATCGGCTGTGGCTGCTTGAGCCATGTCCACCCGAGGTGAGTGGGGCTCAGATGGCGTGGTGTACCAACCCGGCGCGGGGTCCCGGGCAGGGCGCGCTGGGCGGGTGCCCGAGGGCAAGGGGCTTCGTGAGCCGAGCCGGCGCCAGCCCAGCCTGAAACTTTGGCAGCAGCCCCCTGGGCTCCTAGGCTGGGAAAGGAAGCGCTCGCCCTTGACCTTGGTCGCCGGATGTGGGCGAAGCCTGAGGGCCAAGGTCCAATGCCCAGCCCACCTGTGTTGGCTGCGCTTCTGCCCTGGGAAGGTGTGGGGGATGGGCTGGCCACTGCCATGCCTGCTGAAGAGCTATGGGAAGGCTGGCTGGGAAGAAGAGCATTTTTTTTTTCCTCCTTTCTTGTTACCATTTTGAAGCTCAGTTATGGAAGAAATCCAGGGCTTGATGCAGCAGGATTTAAAGCTGCAGGGTTTATACTCCATTAAAAAAAAGTAATTTTACCTGTACTAACCTTTGACTGGGGTCCCATTTCTCTGCCCACCTGTCTTGATCTGGAGCGGAAACAATTGCTTGCAGGTGAAATGGAAGGATGAAAAAGAAAGAAAAAAATCGGAATTGCTTTTCAGGCAGGAGTGAAGGGAATGAATTTCTTGCCATCTGGAGATAGCAGTGGTGCTGGGAGAGTGAGTTAGTCATAGCTCAGTGGCTGCTACTATGAGTGAAATATTAAAGAGATCAAGTCATTGTGCAGCTTGCGAGCAATTAAAATGAAGTGGCTTGGTTGCTTTGTCATAAGCATTGGAGGAAAATATTGATTATTTTTAGAAAGTGTACTTGCAAAGCAGTAACTTCTGCATCCTTGACTCCCCTTGAAACAGCGTGTGTGACAGGTTGCAGTTTTGGCTGGTTTTCGTAAGGGAGAAGCTTAGGTATTCGATTACATTGTTAGATAATTAAGCATAGCTTTTCAGGGTCATGCTGGGCATTATAAATAATCTCTTTTCAGAATGCTTAAAATCCATTTTGAGGAATCTGCTCTTGGTTGATGCCTGCTCTAGCCACGTGCTTGTTCAGCACATAGCTAGAAACAGGACAGGAAGCTGGAATATACTGTTTTGATGATCGGGCTATGGAGACCCTGAGTTGTGACCTGCCGATCACGGCCGATAATCTGTGCGAGTTAGGGTTGGAGGAGGGGATGGGTGAAGCCGGTGTGGAAGGCTCTCCTCCAGCTCTGCAGCCCAGGCCTTCAGCCCTGACCCTTGTACTCACTACAGATGGCAAGGAACGTGTGGGGGAAATGTGTCAGGAGGTGTACGACTCTCTTGGGTAAAGGTCCACGTGACGTGGCTTTATCTACCACTGAAATCCCTTCCTGCAGCCTTCTGACTATTGCTGCCTGCTAGCCACTGGGAAGCGTGGCATGTCTTCAGTGTCACGTGGTCTCTGTGGCTTACCTGGAGTGTCAGATGGAGATAGCCCTCTGACTAAAAGGGGCTAATGTTCTGCATGGAACCTGCTTTCCCAAGAACCTCAGAGCCTACAGAAAGCAGGATGATTGTCTGTTTCCCATTCAAGCCCAGGCTGGTAAATGTGCTGGTCAGTTTCAACTGCCAATTGGCGTAAGCTGGGTCATCTGGGGAGTGCATCTTTAGGAGTTATCCAGGTGTGGTTGGCCTGTGGCATGTCCGGGGGGAGCGTTTTGGTTATTAGTTGGTATAAGAAGACACTCCTGAAGTAAGCCATGGCTGTGCCCTGAGCTGTGCATGAGTGAAGAGGGCCAGCTAAGCCCGGGAGAGCGTGCTGCCACACATTTGTTCCCTCTGATCTTGCCTGTGGATGTGGAACTTTAAGTTCCTGCCTTGATTTCCCCCCAATAATGGAGTGTGTCCTGTGATCAGAAGTCAAAAACACAAAGACAAAAATCCTTCCTCCCATAAGCTGCTTTGGCTGAGGTGCATTATAGCAGAGACAGCAATGACACAAGAGCAACAGTCGTGGGTCTAGTAGCTTAGAGCCTGACTGACATTGCAGGAAGAAGACATCACACCAAATACTAGTTACTGAAGCCTTTTTTTTTTTTTTGTCAGACACTCCGTATCCGTTATGTAACCAAATCCTTCCAATAACACAAGGAGTGGGCGCTAGCTTTACCTGCCATTTGCAGAAGGAACTGAGGTTTTGTGGACACTGCCCACACGTCACTGGTTGGTAACTGGGAGGCCCTGCTCTCCATCCAACGCTGTCTCATTCAGGTCCTTTCACCAGAACGTTCAGAGACATCTCCACAGGTGCTTTGTGACGTCACAGGGCGTGGGGGAACATGACTTCCTGTGTTTCATGACAGCCACCTGCCACTCCCATTCGGCCTCCTCCTTGTCCAGCCTGAGGACCAATCCCTGGGTGTTATCAAAGACCTTCTGTTGTTTCCATGTCCTTCTGGAGTATTTTTATTTACACAAATTGGAACAGAATTAGAAATGATGAGTAGAGTGTGCTTGGGGAGGTATGTCCTCTGAGATCTCAGAACGCATCAAAACTGAGCATCACTATGTTTGGTCCATTCCAGCTCTCTCTCCTCCCTCCCCCCCTTCTTCTCTGTGTTTGGCTCTGCTCCCCATCTGAAAGTAGAGAAAGTAGAGAGTAAATCCCCTTGATCAGAAAGTTAATGTGTCTGTTTCAGTATACAGATTATAAGTAAGAAAGTCTTTAGACTCTAGGAAATATATATAAATCTCAAGGATAAAAAAAAAATGGTCTGTGTATTTTTAGTATTCAGCATTGCAGGTCATGGTGAGAGTAAAACTGTTTTTAAAAACCAGACACACTGAAATAAGTTGGGTTTGGATTTCAATAGGAAAACTTCATTAAACATTTTTTTTAGAGAAAAAATACACACTTGTTTGCTATTTAAGGCATATGGAGTATGCATTAAAGTTAAATGCACTATTAAACTAACAATTAAAAGTATTTTTAACTTTCATGGCAGTGCAAGTTAAGCTGCTACCATCCACAGTTTCTTCAAATAGTCTTATCAGACTTTGGTGGTGTGTTTTCACCGCTAGAGACCAAGGTGGAGCCATCGTGTTCTGGGTTTTGACTCACCTTAGAAAAAGTGGTCACACGAAGTAGAGTTTCTAGGTGTGGGGAGGATCCTCTAGTCGGTAGACGTTCCAGACCTCATGGATGTGGACAGTGTCCTGCAAAGGCAAGGCCCTTGCGCCACGTATGTGAGAGGAGTTCCAGGTGCTTCTAAGTGTCGTTAGAGCGAGACTCCCACATTTCAGGATTCTCAGGCATCTGGAAATCAAATTCACAGAAACTAGTACTTTGCGCTGGAGACACCAAAGGAAGATAACCAGGATGGTGCGGACCAGGGGCATCTCGGCCAGTTCAGTGCTTGCCACGCAAGCAGAGAGCCCTAGTTCATGTAAACAGCGAGGCCTGGTGTCCAGCAGTTTGCTGTCCTAGCCCTGGACACTGAGGCAGGAGAACCCCTGGGCTCATTGACTGGTTGCTTCCTGTGCTCCAGGCTCAGTGAGAGACTGTCTCAGTGAGGAGCAGTGGGGAAAACACGGCATACCTGCCTCTGGTCTCCCTGTGCTCCTGCACACATGTGCGCTCACATACAGAGGTATGCGGACATACGCAGACGCTCAGAGTCAGTGGGGGGTGGGGTGGGGAGAGAGAGAGAAGGAGAAAGATGGAGGAAGTGAGGAAGGGGAGAGGAGGGGAGGGGAGAAGGGGGAGGGAATTTTCAGGGTAGGGGTGAGGAGAGCTCACTCTGTGGTTTAGAACACCTGTTGCTCTTCCAAAGAACTTGAGTTCAGTTCCCAGCACCCACATCAGATACCTCAAAACTGCTCATCACTCCAGCCTCAGGAGGTCTCACACTGTCCTCTGCCCTTCACAGACTCTTGCATGAATGTACATTACACACACACACACACACACACACACACACACACACACACACTAAATCATTTAAAGAGCATTCAGGGTTGATTTTGAAGTCCGGGTCAGGCTCCACTTCGCTGTGTGTGGGCCAGCATAGCAGCCATAGAGTGAAGGGCCTGTCATCTTGCACTGCAGGGCCTGCGTTCTCACAGGTTCTCAAGGGAGCACACGTCACAACAGCAGTGCTAAAACCCACCCATAGGATAAAACACATCCTAGCGCACCAATCTAAGTTATGGAGCAAGTGCTTAAACTCAAGCACAGTACACGCGGATATGAAGTTAGAAGAGTGATTTTCCTATTTTTATTTACTATCCAAATAATAAAACACAGCGGGCCCCATGGTCGGAAATCTTCCAGCTGGCTTCTGACCTCGCAGTTTCTGGTCCAATTAAATAGTTGTTAAATGTTTATCCATGTGAGACATATGTGGCAGGTAATGAGCAAAGAGATGGCTGCCTGGGTGCACAGACCTTTCAGGACCCTGCCTGGGTGCACAGACCTTTCAGGACCCTGCCTGGGTGAATAGACCTTTCAGGACCCTGCCTGGGTGAATAGACCTTTCAGGACCCTGCCTCAGGTGAAAGGCCGTGGTGGGCGTGGTGGGTGTGGTGGGTGTGGCTGCGCTCAGAGCATCTCTGGAAGCAGAGCAGTCTTTGTACCTTGATTTTCAGAACTCCCCACTGAATCAGTGGGAATGCTCATCTGTAGGGGATGCCTTTGAATTACGGCGCATGCGCACTACGGACTCTTAGAATGAGTTTGGTCTGTACGCCCTGGTTTGGACAGTGTCCATCAAACGCTGTTAAACGAAAGGGCAAGTTTTAGAACGGTGCATGTCAAACCCACGTTTTGTCCTGAGTGTAGATTTGACGCCACGGAGGAGGGCATCCACCAGCATTCATGACTGGCCGCCTCACAGCCCACAGCTGGGCCGAGGAGGGAGAGACCCGGCCCTCTTCCTTAGTGGGTTTCTACAGGCCAACCTGGCTAGGACTTTTCCTCGGTTGAGGTTCCCGCTTCTAAAATGATGTTAGCTTGTGTCAAGTTGACATAAAACTAGCCAGCACGATATCTTGTGAGGTTTTGGGGGGGGGGTAGGGGAAGCAAATAGAAATGGTTGTAATAGATTGAGACAAATGCGCAATAAAGGAAAAATGTCTACTTTATCATACTCACTTCATCTATTTTAGTTGAGGTCATAGGTTTTTAGCTATGAAGTAATGGCCGTCCATCCTTTCCTATAGACAGGGCGTCAGGTACTCCCGGTTGGCTGGAACTCCGACGTAGCCTAAGCTGACCTTGACTTTCCGATTGGCCTGCCTCTACCTCCTCAATGCTGTCCCCAGGCATGGTTTTACCCAGTGATGAGTATCAGACCCACCGCCTGGTGCTTGTTAAGCAAGCGGTCTACACATTGAGCCTGTCAACACATGTGCATTGAACACCTATTTTGTTCATTAGCAGTTGGTTAATTAACAGACCCCAGATGTTTGCGACCAGCATATGTTTCTTGAGGTTATAGAAACCTTGACAAAAGGTTCTGCTTTTGTGTCTTCTGAACGGCTGTGTTCTCCAAATAGCCCCCGGAGCACTGACTCGTTACATGTTTTTGTCTTTGATGTCTACAGTATTTTTATTGATTTTTAAAAAAAAGTTTAATGTTATCTGTTGTTGGACATTCAATGAATTTGTTTCTGACTATTGATTTTCTTCAGAAAATAACAACAAAAAACACAGCCCCCTTATCTACTTTCAAGGAACTCACAGTGTTTTACAGAGTGATAGGAATACAAGTATGTAGAAAAGGATTTGCCAGGTGAAGGTGCATAGCACGGGATGAGGGGTTGCTATGGCCACAATGGGGAGCAGCCTTGTTTAGCTGTTAAGGGGGAGGACCACAAGGTCAGTGAGGCCTCTTCAGCAGGATTGTGTTCTTGGAGAACACGATGGAGAAAGCAAGATAAGATGGCAGAAAGGGCAGCAGCAGGAGAGAGAAACGGATGGGCCTCAGAGTGTGGGGTGCAGCGATGTCGAGCCAGATCTCAGTGGCCCCCTCTCCGCAGGCGGGAGGCATCGTGGAACGCCAGGGGCCAAGGGATTCCACCGACAAGGAACCGTGGCGTTGGAGCACAGTAGAAGCATTGCACTGTATTTAAACAAGAAACCTCAGAGAGTTGAGTTACCCCTAGATCTGTGGACAGCACTAATTTTAGGAACTATCGGGGACGTTCTGGGAAAAGTTGAGAGAGGGGAAGAATACCATCAAAAGTTATTTTATGAGAAAATTTTAAAAGAAAAATATATGTTGGGCTATAACTTCCTTGTGGCTACCATCACGATCTGCTGGCCATCACTTCCCAGTGTGCTTCAGAGGAAAAGGAATTGTATCCAGGTTAAAACAACATTATCTAGAACTATCCATCCATCCATCCATCCATTAGGTAGGCCATCTATTGATCACACCTAGAGTGGTTGCATTGGAAGTGCAGGCGTTAGTGTTGATTAACGGATGCCTGTAAGGAGTCGACAGGTGTGGTTCACTCTCTGGCTTGTGCTCAGCTAGCTTTCTCATACGACCCAGGTCCACCTGCCCAGGGATGCTGTTGCCCACAGTGGAACATCCCACACCAGTCACCAGCCAAGACAATTTCTCACAGACATGGCCAGCCACAAGCCAGTCTGATAGAGACAGCTCTTCAACTGAAGTCCCCCCCCCCCAAGAGACTCTAGATAGTATCAAGTTGACAATGAAACTTAACCAGGACAGATACCAAATAGAATCCACAATGAAAAAAAAATGTTAAGTTTTCCTCTTCCCTCCTTCAGAGAGCAGAGCCGCCATCATTCGCGAAGCATTTCTTGAGGGAGTGTAACGCATGGCTTGGCGCTTTTAGGCGGTCAAACCTTAGCCTTCAGTCAGTGCTGTTACTGAACCTTTCTTCCTCATTCCCAGGATGTGGATGCTGGTTAAGAAGTCTTCCCGAGTCAAACAGGGCCAGTCTCTGTGTGTATCTCAGCCCTTGGGCAGTGAAACAGGAACTCAGGGCCAAGTTGTTCTGTAGTGAGTTCAAGGCCAGTCTGGGGTGCCTGAGACTCTGCTTCAAATAAACAAACAAAAACCAAGCCCCAATCCAAAATAACAAAAAGAAACAGCAACAAGTGGAAACAAAAGACAGAATCTTGGACAATGGCTGCATACCTGATTGCACATTAGATATATTACATTTTAAGCTTAAACTCTGGGTTATCTATTTGTTCCTTTCAACCCAGGGCAACCCTCAGCTGTTGTATGCTCAGGGATTGCAAGTAATACAGAGTCACAACCGTATCTCCAACCACGGTCCAACTCATATAATGCTTGGGATACACTTTCTCTTGGCAGCATCTTACATGGCGCTTTTCTATCGAGGCAGACAAGCTATTGTAGGGAGTTCATGCCTGGTGCTGTGTTCTTTCAGTTGCCATTTAATTAATAATTAATTTGCAGTGCACATGCTAGGCAAATACTATGCCACTGAGCCATGCCTCAGATTCATAATTATTTTGATGTGGAGTTTTATTTCTCTAATTAATGCATTTTAAAGGTAGCTTTAAATATATAGTTTAGTGTGCCTATGGCCAAGACCACCACTACCACAACCACCACCACCATCATCAGTGTTTAGGGACAGTCTCATTGTGTAGCCAAGCCTGGCTTGAAGTCCAGTGTGTTGCTCAGGCTGCCCTCCTAGCCAGGCTACGTTTGCCTGGCCAGGCACTGAGATCACAAGCATGCACCACCATATGACTTACTTGATTTTCTGCCAATGTGTTAGGGTTTTATTTGCTAGCATGTTGTATTATGGAGGGAATTATCTACCATGCACTTACCAACATATGAGCATTGCCCATTAAAGATAATTAGTGGCTGAGAAAGTCCTTATTTAGTAGATGAATCTATAAAATCCCTTGTGTAATTGAATCTTTTGTATAATTACTAAAATCAAATAAAAGCCAGTGTTGTGAGTCGAGCATTCAAATATTATTTGTCGACTGGCTGGAGATCACATGACTCCAGCCTTTTGCTTAGCTCTTTTTTTCTTTTTCTTTTTTTTTTTTAAGGATTGAAAAGAAAGTTATTTAGGCTTTCGGTAAATTAAAAGACATTAGTCCTTTACTCTGTACAGCATGTTCTTTCTCCGGCTCTTTAGCAGCGGCACACACTAGACAAATCTTTAGTGGTGTGTCTGGAGCTGCAGTGGAGTAAACTCTCAAGTATTTTCCCCTGAAGAGAAGATCCTGCAGTGTGTTTTCAGTTTAGGCAGCATCTACCATCTTTATTCAACATATTGGGAATTCACATAAAAACATCCACAACCGGGAAGACTCCAGAGAACTGGGTGGTAACAATGCAGGGAAGTGAGGACAGTGAGGCAAACAGCTATTTCTGGCTTTCAGCTCTGAGGAGGAGTGAACAGCGGGAGAGGAGTCCCAGCATCTGGGCAAGGAGGAGGGAAGACTGCCATCACTTCAGAAAGTAAAACAAACCAAAACCACCACCACCACCAACAACAAAACCCAAACCCCCAAAAACAAAAACAAAAAACAACCCTCCCCGCAACAAACAACGTTGAAGAGAGAAACAGTTGGCAGCTTCTAATGGACGCGGTGTCTCCCTGCACTGTGTAAAACAAGGAGCTGCTTTTAGTCCTCCAACCATCCCAGTGATCAAGGCACACAGGCGCCAGGGAGGGTTTGGCTACCCACCCACCGTTCCTTTAGACCATTGCTTTTGGGAGAGTCTGTTCTGTGGCCGGGTACTTTTATAGAGCATAGGATTACAGTCAGGAAGAACCTGCTCATGTATTGGGCTGTCCAGCGCGTGTCAGTCGAACATGTGGTGGGTGTTGCAGGTGTTGAGGGGAGACAGCCACTGCTAAAATGTCTGAAGTAGCTGTGGGTCGAAGAAACGGAGATGAGTGAGGCAGATGGGAGTACTGGAGAGGCGAGGACGTGGGAAGCCATCATCTTTGTGGACAGGAACCTGAGAGTGGAGATGGGGCTGTGAAGACACCCAGTAAAGGACTTATAGGCGTTGAATGCTCTTAAGGTCTGTCTCACTTGTATGTTCAAGGACTAGCAGGGAGGACAGGTGTGACAGGGAGAGAGAGGGATGGCGCTAACATCACGGAGGTAGCATGGTGTCAAACTGACCCTTGTAGGCCACCGTAGGGGCTTGTCCTGTTAGATCCAGTGAGATGAGAATGGTCCCTTGGAAAGCTCCTAGGAGAGTTGCCACATGATTTGATACAGTTTCAAAGCACCGTTCAGCCAGTAGTGTGGATTATAGACCAGAGGGGGGAGGTTGGGCATGGCTAGGACCAGACGTGATGGTGGTGGTGGTGGGGGCCTGAGGGCGAGAGTAGCCAGTGAGAGCCCGTCAGAGCCTGGAAGTCTTTCTAAGGCCTGCCTGGCTCAGCTGCGAGGTCAGTTTGTAGGTGGGGAAGAGAATAGGAGAGAGGGGCAGGGTCCACATTTCACACATCTCTTAGCTGTGAAGATGTTTATCGTGAGTGTTTTATGGATAGAAAGATCCCTCAGCAAGTGGAGAAGTTCACTGCAGAGCATCACCTACCAGTTAAGGTTCCCCGCGGAGTCAGCTTAGATCTTGCTGCCCTGCCCGAGTGTGCTCCACCCATGTGTCTCTGTGCTGCGTGGGGGTGGGGGGTGGGGGGGCGGGGGCGGGAGAGAAAGTACACCTGGCTCTCACTTCTCAAGTGTTCGTCATTTCTTACCACTGTGCCATTTTCTGCTCTTTGAAATATAGCTCGGGTTTAAAGGGGGAAAAAAATCACGTTACTCCGTAATTACCATTTTTCAATATCATCATTGTTATCACTGTAAAAACAATACAGAAACATGAGAAAAAAATATAGGCTACGATTTGGACATTCCTTCATTTGTCCAGTCACTTAGTCACTTACCATCCATCACGTCAGACATTTCCTCCAAGTCAGCTTTGCAGGGCTTCTACGCCCTTGGAAATGGGCGGCTGTGGCGGTGTCTCATGCTCAGCCCTGTTACATTTAAGACGCAGAAGATGGACAGAGAAAAGACACAGGCTCGTCTAGACTGAATCCTGGGCCAAGGAGTTCTCGATAAAGTAAGGGAAGCTCAAATGGGGATTTGAGGAAAACAGAATTTACCAAACACAAAAATGCTGGAAAGTGTTCTAGGCACAGAAAACAGCCCGTTTTTAGAATTTTATATATATATATATATATATATATATATATATATATATATATATATATATACACCCAAGCATATTGGACATTAGGAATAAAACATGGAGAGTTAAGTGTAACATGTTCGAACAATGTGAGCAAGATTTACGTGCACACTGAGGAGTAAGAAGACTGTAAGACTCTGGAGAGGCGTGAAATGCGCTGAGACAACAGTGCACGATAGTGGGAAAACGCTGGATGTAGTGACACACGCCTGTAACCTCAGTTCTGGGAGGCAGAGGCAGGATGGTCACAGATTAAGGCCAGGCTCGCATGCATAGTGGGACCAGGTCTCAAAAACCAAAACAGAGCCGAGGGGCTGGTCAGTGATAAGCGTGTATCACACGGGGCTGAAGCTCGGATCCCAGCTCCACGCGAACAGCCACATGCCTGCCAGCTTGCTGATGTGGGGTGAGGACAGGAGGATGCCCGGGACTTGCTGGGCGCCAGCCTAGGTTCAGTTTCTCTGAGAGACCCTGTCTCACAGGATTGAGGTGGAGAGTGGCAGAGCGGATACCTTAATATCTTCCTCTGGTCTTTGCACATATGTGGATAGTCACATACACCTG
Organism: Acomys minous; assembly: GCF_964271855.1. Lineage (NCBI taxonomy): Eukaryota > Metazoa > Chordata > Mammalia > Rodentia > Muridae > Acomys > Acomys minous. The sequence goes on from NC_140484.1 coordinate 3,837,956, forward strand.
CACACACATGTGCAACATATGCATATGCTCTCTCACATACATGCAAGCATTCATATAGAAACAAAAGTTTTTTTTCTAAGTTTTTCCATAAATAAAATCCTAATGAGAATGTCAGCGAAGTCTTTTTCTTAGGGCTGTGACATGGTACTCCTAGTATTTGCAAAAATAAATGAATTTTATAAAATGAAATAAGGCAGAGTCAGGAGGCTATCTGTGAGTTCGAGGCCAGTCTGGTATATAAAGTGAGTTCTAGGGCAGCCAGAAGGAACAATTTCTGGCAAGATGAACAAAGAGGCATTCAGACTGGGCCGGACTTGGCAGTTTAATTAGTTCATTTGTCTTAAGTCTCTTTCCCCAGCAAAGCTGTCTGCGGCGATAAACACCAACATGATGCTGTTTATGTGCCATGTTTGGAACACTTGCTGTGAGCAAGTACGTTCTTAGTGTTCTTGGAGATCAGCCTGCCCCAGCTTGGAGATGCTTCTGACTAAGTCTGGGCGTTGTACTGGGGTACTCATTCTCCGGAGTCTCTGTGAAAAATACGATTTGTACTTCAGCAACTGCCTCTCCTCTGACAGGTATACAGTTTCCCCCACAGACTTGCCAATTTTATTTTGTCTTATTAATCTTTATTTATTTATACATTTCTTCTTGAGGCAGATTCTCTCTATGTAGCCCTGGTTTTCTTGGAACTCACTAAATACACCAGGCTGGCCTTGAACTCACAGATACCTCACTGCCAATGAAGTGACTCCCCCAATCTCAGACTTCCCCATCCTGGCATCTGGCGCACAGAACTGTGGAGAGACACAGGTAAGGTGGCGCTGTCTTCTTCTGGTCTAGGAATTCTGCGAAGCTAAGTGTCAACTGTGATGTTCAGACTCCCAAGTCCTCCCCCGTGCAGACTTGAAGCTGAACAGATCTCTAATGCCCTCCTATTGAGAGAAATTTAAGGAAGGCTACATTTAAGACATTCACAGTTGGCTGGTGGTATAAATCCAGCTGTGTGTGTGTGTGTGTGTGTGTGTGTGTGTGTGTGTGTGTGTGTGTGTATTGCACCTTTAGGAACAATGTCGTCCTCTTAGTTGGAGTAACTTCTGACTTCTGGTTCACACACATCTCTTTATGTCTCTGCTCTTAAAACAATCAAGGCTACAGACATGGACGTTTTTTCCTCCCAGAACAAGGGGCATTTGATGTACAGAGTCTAACCTGATCCACCATACTTGTTGGAGTCCTGGTTCAGGAAGAAGCCTGGTTAGCCATTTTGATGTCATCTCTCTTGCCTCCCGCATTCTGTGTCACTACAGCATGGTGTGCATGCCAGATACCTTGAACCCCCTTTTTTATCCCTGCTATCACCCCCATCCCTAGATTCTGGGAAGTGGCAAGGATACCAGGGTGCATTCTGGGATGCTGTGTCACCTACATCTTTGGGAGCTGTGGAGGAGCCCCCTTTGCATCCTTGGTGTTTCTCCATTTCCTAAGGTATTAGGTCATATATTTTTCTGGTGACCTGACCTTCCAGAGCTCTGCTACGTGGGAGGTCACGGCCACTAGGACTAGTCTTGCTAGACCCCTGGTTGCCTATTCTACCTCCCCTCAGGCTGGCCATGACACCCTGAGCTGCTCTGAGCTAAGCACAGTAAGAGGTCTTTTCTTGGTGACCTGGCAAAACTCCAAGAATTATGTTGTAGCTTACTTTTAGGGCCTGTGATGTGGTTCAGTGGGTAAGGGAGCCTGCAGTCAAGCTGATGTCTGGAGTTTGAGCCCTAGGGCCCATATAGTGTGAGGAGAAAACCTATTCCCACAGGTTGCCCTCTAACCTACACACACACACACACACACACACACACACACACACACACATAGTACATCACCCATACTCTCTCTACCTTGTTACAGGAAATTGATTTCTTCAGGACTATAAAATGTTATACGTCTTTCTTTTCTTTAAGCCAAGGGCCACTTCCTTCCTAGAGTAATAAGATGAATTTCCCCTCACTTCATCTAAAGCCAGCCCCATTGCCTCATGCAGGATTACTTTTTCTAGAATGACTAATGGCAAGAGGTTTATTGCTTTTTAAATCAAGACAATCACAAAAGCGACACCGCACTGCTGTGTTTTCTAAAGGCTAGATCATTTGGTTTTATTCATGGTCACACACTCCCTGCAGCTGAAAAATGACACTTGAGAAACCAGGAGAAGGTTCAATAGTAAAGTGCCTAGTACACAGTGTGAGGACATGAGTTCTGATCCTGACCACCCTTGTTAAAAAAATAGGCACAGCGGCACACATCTGTATCACTAGCACTGTGGGAGGGGAGCTGGGTAGTCCCTGGGGCTCCCTGTCCAGCCTGTCTAGCAGAATCTGTAAAATCTAAGTCCAGGAGAGACCCTGTCTCAAAAAATAAGGTAGAGAGTAAGAGGGGAAGATGCCTGATACCCACTTTGCCTTGCCTCCACATGTGCGTTCATGTGCACACACATATACACACTTTACACCCATGTGCACACACATGAAAATACACACATAACACACACACTTGTACCCACATGCACATGTGCACACACATATGAATATGCATCACACACATACACATGCATCCACAATGAACATGTTTGTACACATATGAGCATATACATAACACACACACACACACACACACACACACACACACACACACACCTTGAAAAATAATTCTTTTAAAGGCTGAACCCAAATCTCGGCCGTGATGAATTTGGCAGGTATTGGACAAAGGCAGGGCGTTCCAGTGGAAAGAGTTGTGTAAGGAGTCGGGAGCTGTGTTGGCTGAGCCTGTCTTTCCAGCTCTGGATGACTCTTCCATTTCCAGCCCTGAAACTAAAGCTTCGAATCCAAGTTGGATGACTCAGTTGTGAGGTGCCTGCGTTCCAGCTGTGGCTGGCTCCGTGAGCAGAAGCCGAGTTTGGAGGGGGCCTTATGTAATATCTCTTGGGCCAAAGGCCTAGGAGGTGCCGGCTGCCAGCACTGATGCTTGGGACCAGTTATCACCTTTGCCTTTGCGCATCGTGGTTCAGGACTTCCTGTGCATCCAACTGTCTGAGATGAGTTTGCTTGGTGTCCTGAGGCAATGGAAATGCTGTGTGTTTGTGGGAGGGTGTGCCTGTGTGACTGCGTTCTGTTCTCACCCAGCACTTTCGTTTGTTTGGTGTGTGCCATTTTTAATCGTGCCTGAACACCCTGGTGAAGGAGCCTAAGCAGAGAAGGAACAGCAAGGTCGTTGGCTCTGGGGGAATGTTCACATGAATTGGATGGACTGCCGGTAAGGCTTTAATAAGACATCACCACAAGTAGCTCATAGATTGTTCAAATGCTATTATTTTGTTTGTTTGCTTAGAATTGGAAGGACCACCAAGATATCAGGGTCAGGTTTAGTTTGTTTTCTTTCTTTTTTTTTTTTTTTAATCTTATTTCTCTGGCTGTTGTTTCTGATACAAAAGACAGACAACAAACACCGATGTTTGCTTGGCAAAGAGGGAGCGGACACTTGGCGGCGAGGCGCACCTGCTCGGCTAGTGCCGCAGAGCCAGCATTACTCATCTGCGGGCTCCTTGACTGGGCAGCTAGGCGCGCCAGTGAATCAGTGCTTCCCTTTCTCAGTGCTCTCCCTTTTGCTGTGTTTGATAGTCAAGGCAGATCAAACCCTCAGTCTCTGCTGCCATGACAGTCAACTTACACAGAATCCTGTTCAATTAAGGGAAGAATCATGAAAGGGTCCTGTAAGAGGGCACGCTGGCTGGGTGAAGGCATTGTTGCCAAACCTCAGATGTGGGTTTGATCCCAGGGACCTACATGGTCCAGAAAGAGAACTGACCCCAGCAATCTGTCCTCTGGTCTATGGATGCATTAGTGCGGAAGTCATAGGGAAACAATCTTTCTTAAACACTGATTTTTTTTGTGTGTGTGGTACATGCCATGGTTTCTACTTTGTATTATTCATTCAGGAAAAAAAAATTAGTCTTTATGACACATGTTGACATGTTAAATGGAACCTATAAACACGACTTTATGCCACCTTACTGTTTGCCTGAGTCATAAGAAGGATGGCACTCAGGGGTTGTATGGCCCATTGTAGACAGTGGGGAGAGAGAGGTGTGCAGAGTTGCTGTAGGCACATTACAGTCCAGAGACTGCGTGGATGTACACACCTGCTAAAGGAACTGTGTGCGGCAGGGACGTCTTCTGCCCGTCTTTACGGAGACCCTCAACAGCACCTCAGCTTCCTGGCATATTTTCCCAACTCATTTCCCACTCTCCCTTTGGTTTTGTGTGTTGTTCCGCATGTGCCCTTATTATGGAGGGCGTTTGCGATGACTTCTCTAAGAAGGGCTGGTCATGCGTCAGCTCCGTCGCTGGGCTGACAAGGACCCTGGAGGGGATAGTTTGACAGACTTGACTGGATTTGAGAAGCCATGTCTATGTACTAACTAGCAGGAGCTGCACCCCAGTCAGCCCACATGCCCAGCACTCAGTACAGTGATTGCACAAACGTGAAATCTCTTCTCTCTTGGATACAGTACTTAACGCCATGCACAAAGCTTTATAAAAGGCACACTATAGAAGATATAAAACCAAGAATATTTCATGGAGAAGGGTTGAGCTAAGGGACCCAGACCCAGAGAGACAGACAACACTGCCTGTTCCCTCTCATTTACAGACGGCAGCTTGTAGTGTTTAAGGATATGACCGTAAGTGAGTTCGAGGGAGAGCATTAGGTCATGACACTAGGAGAGGAACCAGGACTGGGAAAGGCGTTGAGGACCAGAGGGAGGGACAGAGGGCAAGGCAGTTTGTATAGCATGGAAGCAGAAAGGCGCTGCTCGGCAGTGAGGGACACAGGATGGGCAGGAAGGATGGAAACAATCAACAAAATGAATTAATTTGAAGATCTCATACTAAAGCCTAATACTTTGTATGCTAGCTAAAAACATTTACAAACGCCCTTTAAGAACAGCCGGCAGGCACTTACATTGTGAAATGCTTTCTTTTATCGGCTTAAGATATATTTATGACATATAAACGCGTACAACACATAGCCAGTCAACTACTACTGCTGTGGGGAAATGGAGTAGGGAGTAAGGCTGCAGAAGATGGGGTGGGGTGGTCAGGGATGGTGACATCGACAGAGGGGGGGGACAACTGACAGTGCCAGGCCTCAAGCTTCTCAGGGGGAGCAGACAGCAGAGGCCAGGAGCCAGGCACACGCTGGGAGGCCAGTGGAGGGAGGCCAGAGACGGAGAGGGAGGGGGACTGCAATGTGCTGCCTTGTGAGACAATCTGAGGACTTTGGCTGGGGCCACTGGAGGTTCAGTAGATGAGCCACTCCATAAAAGATGGCATTTAAGGAAAACACAAGGATCTTCAATTTGAGGCTTTGGACTTGTTTATTTGTATAAGGTGTGTGTGTGTGTGTGTGTGTGTGTGAGAGAGAGAGAGAGAGAGAGAGAGAGAGAGAGAGAGAGAGAGAGAGAGAGAGAGAGAGAGAGAGACTCCCTTTATTTTATACTCCGGACATCTCATTCCTGCCCCCAAGTCCATGTGCGTGTTTATTGTTTTAGTTTGTGAATCACTGAGTTTGTAACCAGCAAACAAAGAGTATATCCTGTGCTGTGGGTCACTTACATTGTTGAAACAAACACAGCCACCGTGTCAGGGGCGGTTATTGCCTCCTGACAGGGTGGAGCCCTTGGCAAGGCCCCTAAGAACAAGCCCTGGAGGAAGGTGAACCCTCCTTGTCTTACTTGGGGAAGGAAAAGCTGTGAGTTGAGATAACCGCCCGGCAGAGGGTGTGGTCAAGGAGGGAAGCCAACATGCCTGACGACAAACCATTGCATTTTCAGCATTGCCCTTGAATTTGGGGACGGTATTTGAATTGAATGATTAAACAGTCATTTCAGGCTGTGATTCCCCAGAGCCAAATTGACATAGAGGAGAACCACTGCTAAAAATCTCAGCTGCAGGCCCCATCTTGGTAACATATGTCTTTAATCCTAGCACTTGGGAGGCAGAAGCAAGCTGGTCTTTCTGAGTTTAAGGCCAGCTTGACACACTAGTAAATTCTAGTGAGGTCCTGTCTTGAGGAAGAAGAAGGAGGAAAAGAAGAGGAGGGGGAGGAAGAGGAAGAGGAAGAAGGAGAAGAAGAAGAAGAAGAAGAAGAAGAAGAAGAAGAAGAAGAAGAAGAAGAAGAAGAAGAAGAAGAAGAAGAAGAAGAAGAGAGACCCAACTGCAACCCTTGCTTGGTGTTTGGTTATATGTGTTGAGAGAGTCTTATGTCTTTGAAAAGGGAGGAAGAGATAAATCGATGCACCAGACAGGCTGCAGGCAGGCATCCCCCGCAGCCCAAGGCTGTATGTAACATGCACAGATAATGTTTTCCTTGCTGTTCTCTAAGCGCGTCTGAATACCTGACAGTGAGAGAGAAGCACAGTTGCAGAGCGGCATTGCGTGTTTCCTTCTGGGCCACTTTTGCACATTAGAAGATGGCCAGCCAGGGATGGCATCTAATTTTATCCCTCTCTCCCACTACCGTCCTTTTTTTAAGAATGGAGAGCATCATAGGGATGGGGTAGGCTGACTTTCTCCATGGCTTGTCCCTGAGTCCCACTAACTGCGCAGTCACAGGCTTGGGCTGGTTTCCCCTCTGCCTTCTTGGTGGTTGTAAGTGTGAGCACACCGTGGCTTTCAAGGGCTCTTAGGTAGTTCCTGTCACATAATTGTCTTCTCTAATTTTGAGACTATCAAAGATAGTAATTAGAATTGTGACCTGGGCCACTGGTGCATATGGGCAACTGTCGTCAACGTCGCTCATCTCTCCCCAGACTCCTCAAGGTATTGCTGCCAATGTAATTTTCTGCAGTCTGGCCTTGATTGTGTGGCTCCCTGTGGGACCCTGTTGTTAAGATCGAGGTCTGGCACTACCGCAAATCCCCCAGCTCAGCACAAAATGAGGGACTGCCTTTGTCAGCAGGGCTCCCTCTCCTCTGCCTGACCTGGGGAGCCAGAGCCCACACATCCTCTACCTGAGGGATGTCACATAGTCCTTAAGGAAAAAACAGATTCAACTCTATCACTCCAGTGGAACCTGTTCAGCAAGCTCCTGGGGATTCCTGGGAATAATCCCACCCTATGCTTTCAGCAGATGACCTTGAACCTGGAGTTCCCCCCTGCCACCGATAGGATAGTTAAGTACTGTGTTTCCCTTCTTGTGATAAGACTGTGCTGGTACATGTAAGCCAAGTATCCCTGGCACCCCTAGCCCCAGCGAATCAAACATACTCACCCTCAAAACTTCCCCCTGCCCAAGGTTTATAATGCCCCTCATTCACGAAATAAACCGTTGCTCACCACCATGACCACCTGAGACTTGTAGGGTCTTGGCTACTGGCCAGCCATAGCTGCCTCTGTCACTGCCGAAGAGGAGGCAAACCACTGACTGGCAGCGCAGCCAGCCATGAACCAGTGCAGGCATCCTCCTGCATCCTGCGCTGTTACATGGCAGCTTACCCAAAGGCTGTAACACTACGGTATCATCACTGGCTTTGGAACACTCAAGTTCCCACTGGTGTCTGGTACGACCAATCTCGTTAGGAAGAGCAGAGTCTAACACTGTGGAAAACTCTTTCCCACACCCCTGGTGAGATCCTGGAGCCTTGAACATGGGCCTCGATCCTGAGAGAAGCGGGACATTTGCTCCTGAGGTTCCATCTGCCTCCACCGGAAAGCCAACGGTGCCTGACTGGCCCACGGAGAAGCGAGCGCTTCTGACTTGGCTCTCGGCAGCCCAGCAGCAGCTGTTGGGAGGTGGAACGACAGCTCCCAGGAGAAATGCTTCTGGGGCTGGGGAGGTGGCTCAGCCAACAAACTGTTTAAAGAGTTTGATGCCCAGCACGGTGACCTGTGCTTGCCGTCCCAGCATGAGGACACTCCTAAGGAGTCTAAACCAATCAGCAAGCCCCAGGCTAAGTGAGAGGCACCGTCTCAGAAAACAAGGTAGACAATTCCTGACTAATAACATCTGAGGTTGTCCTCTGGCCTACACACACACACACATCCACACACACACACACACACACACACACACACACACACACACACATCCACACACATCCACACACATATGCATGCATGCATGCACATATACACATACACACATACACATCCACACACATATACACATATACACACATATGCATATCACACACGCACGCACACACGCACATCCACATCCACACATACATACACATCCACACCCACACACACATACTCACTCACTCACTCATAGATTTCTCCATTATCTCTTGAGTCACCTTTATAGTCCCTGAGGGTGGCACTATGGTTGTCATGAGGTTTTAATATTTGGAAGTTGACACCATCCGGGAAGGGATGGCCCACTGACATGGGTGCACAGTGAGGAGGACGGAGAGCCTGGTGGAACACATCATATATAATTTCAAAATTAACTGATTTTCTACAATTTGAGCTCGCTCTCCTGGCTCCCCCTGGCAAACCTCGCGTGGCCTCCTCTATCGCTCACGTCTCCCTGAGTCACCCACAGGTCGCTCTGCACCCAAGGCTCTTCAAGACCTGCACAGGCCGCTCTGCTTCGAAGCTCTTGCCTGTTTTCCTGCCCCCTTCCCTCATCAAGTTCTGAGGAAACAGTGCCTGGTTGTTAGGATCCTATTATAAGCCACCAAGACTCTTCCTTCTTTTGAGGAGCTGGCTGTTTAGTTACCTGCTTATAACCCTTGTTGTATAAAGAGATTTCCAGACTTGTTTTTAGCTGTATTCTTTGTACTCAGAGGTCAGGAAGTCTTTGGACAAGGATATTGTTACAAGTATAGACGGTTCTGGCCTCGAATTTGAATCCCTCCTCTCACAGTCAGGCCAGTACTGTGTTACAGGCACGTGCCACCACCCCCAGACTAGAGAAGAACCATTCAAGGCCGCATTCCTGGAGTCCTTAAGTGTGCACCAGGCAGGAAGGGCTCTCGCCTGCTTCTGTTTGGTCCAGCTGAATCAATTGTGTGTAAATGCCAGGCCTGACAGGTGAGATGGCTATCATTAGAATAATAGACCTGCAGGAGTAATCCTTACCGATGCTCATATTTACCATTGCTCTTCCTTCAAACACGGGAAAGCAACGATCAGCCAGTTTGCACAGGTACGCTCCTGCTCCTTTCTGTGTTCCGGGGTTTTCCAAATGAGGAACCTGACAGGGAAGCCACAAGCACTCTGTGGAGTTTCTAAGGTGGATCCCCTTAGGAGCTGCCTTGGTGAGGGACTCCCGACTGGCCTAGCTGCTCGCTCACTCAGTCAAGGTTGGTAATCGACACAGATTTACGGGTGTATCCGAACAGTGCATCAGAGAACAAAAGGCAAGCAGGCCACCCGAGAGTGAAACACTCTCTTAGTCAGACACTCTCTTGATGTTTGGCAGGACCCGGTGTACTGTGGAGGAGAAAACGTTAAGGTATGGCGGCAGTGTGCTACAACAGGAGAGCCGCTGACTTAGCAGTAGGCACGGGAGCTAAGGCAGAGAGGTCGAGTGTGGGCCCTGACTTGGTGTGGGGCCAGGAATGACCTCACACTTGTGATGTTCTCACCTCCCTGAACTCACTCACGGCTGTGCGCCATCACACCATCTTTATGTGGTCCTGGGAACTGAACTCGGGCCTTTGTGCATGCTAGGGAGGCGCTCTACCAGTGAGCTACTCCAGCCCTCGGTGTGGATTGTATAAAAGGATGCACTGTGACTAAGCAAAGCCTGCACGTTTAATTACTTCTGCAGCCCCGAGCATAAGCACACACAGCACTACACAGAAGCCCGTGACTGTTCATTGCGTGTTTTCTTTAAAAGAAAACTGGACTTCTATTCCATACCACACATTTTAGGAAAATAGTGCGTTGTCAGGTAACTTATCCTCCAAACATGGAACCCTGGGCTCCCCTCAGAGGCCTGCAGACCCGGCAGGCTATTGTAGTGGGACAGTGTCCTAATGTCAGGTGTATCACCTCGCCCCTGCCGGCCAGCGTGTAGTGGGACAGTGTCCTAATGTCAGGTGTATCACCTCACCCCTGCCGGCCAGCGTGTGGGCATGAGGAAGTGTTCACAGTAGTGTCCACATTTCATGCCTCAGTGGTCCTCAGTTGACAGAGCTATAACACACAGATTTCTCTTCTGTAAGTCTGTCTTCTAGCTCTTCTCCAGGAGCCTGGGATGCACCTCATAGGGGCTGTACATGAGCTTAGCCTAGCGTAAGCGCCCATCCTTAGTATTGGAACTGCCTTTAAGAGGTAGCCACTGTCCAGTGAGTGTCTACAGCCAGCCCTGTACTGGACAGATAGTGCCTTATTAGGAACGAGCAGATTCTCACAGCCACCTTAGTGGTCAGATGTTAGCCTTTCTGTGTTATAGATGAAAAAATAGAGGCACTAAGATGGCAGGATTAGCTGGTTATTGCGTGATTCTTGCAATCACTCCTGGAAACACACTTCTTCGTACTGCTTAAGTGCTAGGCCATGACCATCAGCAAGGCCTTTGGGGGTCCCATGTTCTTGGGGGATTTGTAATCTTTGATTTACTCTTAAATAGTGATAGTGGAATATAGAATGTCATCTACAGAGGGAGTGTGTCAGGGGGTGTGGCAGGGGGTGTGGCAGGGGTAGGGCAGGGAGTGTGGCAGGGTGTGGCAGGGGTGTGGCAGGGGGTGTGGCAGGGGGTGTGGCAGGGGGTGTGGCAGGGGGTAGGGCAGGGGGTGGGGCAGGGGGTAGGTCAGGGTGTGGGGCAGGGGGTGGGGTAGGGAGTGTGGCAGGGAGTGTGGCAGGGAGTAGGGCAGGGGGTAGGGCAGGGAGTGGGGCAGGGGGTGGGGCAGGGGGTGTGGCAGGGGGTAGGGCAGGGAGTGGGGCAGGGGATAGAGCAGGGGGTGGGGCAGGGAGTTGGGCAGTTCTACATCCAGCTGTCTAACAGGGAAGGCCTGGGGTCAGGTTTGAGAGTAAAGCCAACATCCAGTGCTCTGTTTTCGTGGGCTGCTTTGGGATGCCTGCCTGTGAGATGTCCAGGAGGGGCGGCCATGCCGATGACAGTGGCCACCGGAGTCCTGGAGTCTCTGCCTTCAGGGAGGGTCAAGGTGGAGGCTAGTTCCATTTGGTTCTGAAGCATGGTCTGGCTGTGCTGCCTTGGGTTGCCTTCAGTTCCTTGGCTTAAGTTGCTCTCTTTGTGTAGCAAGGTCTGCAGATGTGTGAGGCTTTAGAGAGGAGATTTGTCTGCAGGAAGCCCGTGGACTTCTGGGAAGAGTGTGTCAGTGGACGCACTCTCTGGAGGAATGCCCTCAGACCTGGCCCTCAGTCTGGTGCTGGGTCTGGTTTGCCTGCTGCTTGCTGTCTGTGGGCTATAAGAAGAAATTCAGATTTAACCTTAGAACCTTTTATAGCTCTTTAAAGCTGCCTCCCCCACTGTGTGTGTGTGTGTGTGTGTGTGTGTGTCTGTCTGTCTGTCTGTGTGTCTGTCCATTCATGTGAATACTGGAATGCACAGGAGGCTAGCAGCAATTTCAAACCTACCTTGTTGATACCCAGCATCTTCCGTTGTTCACTGACAGATCCGCAGCGCTGCCTAGCTCACAAGCCTGCAGAGAATGGCCCCGCCCCCACCCCCACCTCCACCAGGTGGCACCTGGGTGTCCATATTGCCAGATAGTCTGGCGATTCCAGTTCACCAGTTCACGTCCTCACGGTTACACAGCAAACTGCTGAGGCACTGAGCCATCTCCCCAAGGTCTTTTATACTAGTTTTAGGGAAACCACTGTTCCTACTTTGTATCCCTTTTGACTTCTTGTTGCAGTCAGTTCCTTTTAGTTACATTTTGCAGTGAGTAGAAATGGCCACAGCGCAGGGCCCTTCCCTCCCAGTGTTGAGGAATGCTGCTTTAAAACTTTAGAAACAGATACTGTGACTACATGGCCAGAGAGCAAGAAGGAGCACAGCAGTTCTCCTTTGATTTGAAACTTGAGCCCGAACCCAGAGTGTCTAACACCAAAGCCCAGGTGTTTCGTTGCTGGCTTATACTGCCTCCTTCCCTAGGGAACCATCCCATAATGAGACCTATGGTGTGACCCCGATACCATTACGGTTCCTCTTGAAACTTCATCCAGTTGCAGGACCCAAAGGATGGCTCTTGGTTTCCCAGGGGGTGAATTTGCAGTTTCCAGTCAGGCTGTTCTTTCATTGTCTAAATCTCTCATCCTGACATGTCTTGTGTCTCCAGAGAAGCCCCCGACTTTGTTTTCTGTTTTGCTTGTTTGGGAAGCCCACCTTGAAAGCGTATATATATATATATATATATATATATATATATATATAATAAAAAATTAGTAACTGCCCCCGACTTTGTAAAGGGCTTTAGACCTGGTCCCGGTGGCAGGTCTACCCAGCAGCCACCTCACCCAATGCCTGCTTCCTAACACATCATGGCCTAAGCCAATAACGGCCCTACAGTCTTGAAGGGGCGCGGACTGCTATTTAGAGTCTCAAGAACCCTTTGTGCTTTGGAGAAGAAAAGAACGTAGAGGACAAAGATCTTCAAAAAATTTATTATCTGTCTTTTGGACTGTTTTAAAATTGAGTTTTAAAGCAAATTATGTCACGGAGAGGCCCAAGATGGTTTTAGGCAAGATTAATTTAGGCAGGAAATCTGGCCATGTAGCCAAGCCTGGCAATGCAAACTTCAGAAAGTACAAGTGGTTCTGCACTGACCTTTTGCTCTCTGAGTTCTGAAATATACAGCACCTCAAAGAGCCAATGGAACAACTTACTTGGAATGTCTCCATCTGGACACCCAGGGCACACTGTCTAGGGCCCCAGTAATGTCTCGGCTTCTTTCACCGTAAATCAGCATCTGTTCAGTGTATTCTATTATTTTTAAGGCAAAATTACTTTGTAGCTGCCTTTTCTAGTTGCTGTATGTCTTTGCCATAATATCTCTGTTACTTATTCCTTCACACATTGTCTTAGCCAGGGTCACTCTTGCTGTGATGAAACACCAAGACAAAAAGCAACTCGGGGAGGAAAGGGTTTATTTCACTCACAGTTCAACAATACAGTTCCTATTCAAAAGCACTGAGGGCAGGAACTCAAGCTGGGCAGGGACCTGGAGACAGGGACCTGGAGACAGGGACCCGGAGGGAGGGACCCAGAGGCAGGGACCCGGAGGCAGGGACCCGGAGGCAGGGACCCGGAGGCAGGAACCCGGAGGCAGGGACCCGGAGGCAGGGACCCGGAGGCAGGAACCCGGAGGCAGGGACCCGGAGGCAGGGACCCGGAGGCAGGGACCTGGAGGCAGGAGCCCAGAGGCAGGAACCTGGAGGCAGGAACGGGAGGCAGGAGCCTGGAGGCAGGCGCTGATGCAGAGGCCATGGAGGGTGTTGGGTACTGGCTTGATCTCATGGCTTGCTCTGCCTGCTTTCTTATAGAACCCGGGACCAGCCCAGGGATGGCCCCACCCACAGTGGCCTGGACACTCCCACATCAATCACTAATTTTAAAAATTGCCCTACAGACTAGCCTGCTGGTAGATCTTATGGAAGAATTTTCTCAGCTCAACCCAGGTTTCCTCCTTTCTGATGTCTCCAGTTTGTGCGAAGTTGACATTAACACTGGCCAGCTCATACATGGTGGTTTTTTCCTTTAAATGTTGGTTCTAAATAGTAGTAACACTTCTAACAAAAAGTAGTATTTACCCAAACACCATAGGCCAAGTGAGGTCTCAAGATTTGTATACACTTGAACTAATTTAATCATCAGTCTTTGAAATAAATATTAGCGCTATTCAGCAGATGAGAATATGAGGGAAGATGAAACTATGTCGCTGCCTCAGAGGCTGAGTGAAGGAGGGATCTGTGGCTTTGCAGAAGGAAGGAGGTGGTCTGAAGGCTGTGGACGGCGGCGCCTCACCGGGCTTCACACACACACACACACACACACACACACACACACACCTTGGATGGACAAAGGGATTTTTTTAAGCTTACTATTCGGGTTTCAGTCCCTCACTGTAGGGAAGTCAAGGCAGGGACTTGAAGCAGCTAGTCACAGTCGCAGTCAGGAACAAAGAGAGAAACAAACCCATGCATGCCTGTGATTAAGTTTTCACAGCCCAAACCTAGGGAGTGGCACCACCCACAGTGGGCAGGTCTTCTCAGCTCTATTAAGGCAATCAAGATGGTCTCCTATAGATATACCCATAGGCCAAACTGACCCAGACAGTGGATCTTTTCTCTTCAGATGATTCTAGATTGTATCAACTTGACAATTAAAACTATCTGTTGCAGTGCCAATATCTCTGTATTGCTTGTAAATGGTTGGAAGTAAATAATCAGCAATGGGCCACAAAGGTCAAGTCATTCAAATCTCAGCTTATTTGAGGGGTAGATAAGAATTTCCAAAGCAGGATTTGGTATGTAGTCCTTAGAGATGCTTAGCATTTTTCAGTCAACTATTTATATTTAAATGAAAGAAACCCAGAAACCCAGTGATTAAAGAATATTCAGAACCTACCTAGCATTCACAAAGCCCTGGACTTTAATCCCCAGCACTAACCAGTGTGTGTGTATGTGTGTGTGTGTGTGTGTGTGTGTGTGTGTGTGTGTGTGTGTGTGCCTGTCTGTCTGTCTGTCTGTCTGTGTCTCTCTATGTGTGTGAGGATATGTGTATGTGTGTGTGTGTGTGTGTGTGTGTCTGTGGGTGCAAGCACACATACACTCAAGAACTTTCAAGGAATACTTAATGGGGCTTTGCTTTACATATTTTTATTTACTGTAGAACATTCATACTTAGAAGAAAGTTAGCTTAAATTTTAAAGGGAGCGTTCTGCCCAAGTCAGGACAATCTGAAAATTAAGGACAGAAACAATGTGCTTTATCCTGATTCTAACCTGGAAAACTATTATTGAATATAAAGTTTAGAAGTTGTAATTGATAGAGTGCAACTGATAAACCTGCAAGTATCTTGTGCTTATATTTATTATGTTAATCCATAAGTCTCCGCATCTCCAAGACTGACAGGATTTTTCACAGCTGTGTAGTATTCCAGTGATTGAGTGTGATATTACTTAAAGGCTTTTCCCACCTTATTTTCCTGGAATAATAATAATAATAATGATAATGATAATGATAATCATAATCATCATCATCATAATAATAATAATAATATTTATTACAATTATTGTGGGGAACAACAAAGAAAACCTTACTATTTGAACTTACACATTCTAAAACAGTAGCTGACAGTTTAGTCAAGAGTCTGAGCACTGGCCACATACAACGGCTCCTCTGTGCATATTCTCTATTTCTATGTCGATTTCAGTTGACGTAAGAGAGTATTGCAGAGCTCAGCCATGCCCGAGTTTGAATTGTGTGCCTCTCTTAGCAGTCTGGGAGATTCCATGTTGCCTTTCATCTTGCCTGGGAGATGATTCTTCTTTTTGCCCAATATGTCCAATTTTGCTCCTGTTAGTCACTCAGTGCCTATTTTTATTAATAGAGTCAGCATTGAGCAAGGCAGAGTTTGTGCTCATGAAATCTGGATTTTCCTCAATAACGGTCTCAGAACACAAGACGCGTGATTGTGTTGCCAATTTAGATGCACCAAAGCCGAGCCAGGGAGAGGAAACAGCCACGCGTGATTCCGTGTGTCCCCCTCGTCCCCTTCCCTGTGCCTAGTTTGGAAACGCACCCTTGTAGTGGCCGTGCATTGACACCGTCTGTAGGGTTCGGAGTGCTCAGCGGCATCAGGCACCCTTTGAGTCTTTGAGCACTTGGCTTCTAGGTAAAATGGGACAGGGAACGACTGAAGTTCCTCTTGTGAGCTGTATCATTTGTGGGCACGGAAGAGGAAACGGAGGGTCCTCCTTAAAAACTAACCCTTCCTGTGAAGGTGCAGACAGAATGTGTTCCTTCCCGCTTCCTGGCAGGTGCTTTGATGCTCAGTTTTGAGCTCTTTGCTACTTTCAAGGGTTCAAATCACACCTATCATGGTGCTGTCTGGTAGAGTTCACCCACATAGTCTTCCGAGTAGCAGGCCACTGTTGCTTTACCCCCACCCCCAGGCACTTCAGAGAGCACTGACCCTGTTTACTTATCACCACTAGAGAGCAGAGCCTTTTCTCGTTATAAAGGAGTGCCTCTAGTTTGCCTTTTTACAGATCGCTGCGTAAGTACAGCCTCTGTCTAGCACCGCACATACATTCCCATGTCCCTGTGTGTAAAGGTTCCCAGCCTCGGTGTCTGTCTGGTAGAGCTCCAGCCTTCCTGTGAACGTGAACTTGAGACTGCAGACACTTCTTTTCCACACTCACAATTTCCCATTTTTAACAAGTCCCCAGGAGGATGTGTAGGAGGTAGAATTTAATTATGCCCAGATTTCCTCCTGGGTGAGTAAGAAAGCCTTCCCAGGGAAGTGGTGTTCTCCCAGGATGATCTCCACACAACCCTAAACAAAAATAATAAAAGACAGTCCCCAAGGGAATGTGGCAGAAAGGCGCCCTCCAGCTAGACGCCTAGCTGTCCACTTTGGCACCTGTTCCTGCTCTCTCTATACCATAAAGCTGCATGTGTGAAAATCTCAGTATTTCTATTCTTGAAAGTACTTCTTCCTAATGATTAACAAATGGGTGCTATTAAGATATTCAGGCTCATGCCAGCCTCTGCTAGATGTAGTTAAGACTCATCCAGATGTGTGGGCACTACTCTGATGTCAGACTTTCCACGGCAGCCTGGCAGGAGAGTTTCAATTTTGCTGAGTCCTCTATACCTTAGAAAAATGTGTTTTATGTTCAAATTAAGAAAAAAAAAAACCAGTGCTAAAAGGTTTGCTATTAAAGACATGGTTATTAGAGTTCCATCTGAAAACAGAGGCTGGACCTGGTGTGTCCAAGGCAGGACATCTGTTGCTTCTTTTTACTTTATTTCTCGAATAGAAATATGCCCTAGAGCTGAGTTGAGCTTCTTTAAGCCTTGCAGTATTTGGTTTATTTCCTAACACTGAAACAAGGGCTTAACATTGCTTGAATGCCAATCAGGTTGGCACCTAGCCACCTGGATTAAAGTGTGGAATTCCTGTTTCTAATGGGTTTATGTTTCTGATGGGAAAAAAAAAAAGGCTTTAGCATGTTCATTTTCCATGTAACTATTTTTTTTCTTGCTCCTGTGATTCAGGAAATCAATATAGTATGGTTAAATTGGTATGTCTCTATGATACAAAAAAACCATCCCCCACCTCAAACAAACAAGTAAACAAACAAAAAAACCCAACCAACCAGCACTGACTGAAGAAAACATCCCACCTCAATTGCTCTAAAGCCTAAAGCAATATTTTGAAATAATGGCATTTGCCTAGAACAGTGGTTCTCAAGCTGTGAGTTGTGACCGCTTTGGGGGTCATAAGAGGTCCCAGGGTCTCCTGAGATGATAAGCAAACACAGACATTTACATTACAATTCATAACAGTAGCAAAATTAGTTATGAAGTAGCAACAAAAATAATTTTATGTTTGGAGTCACCACAACATGAGGAACTGTATTACAGGGTCGCAGCATTAGGATGAGAAGCACAGGCCTAGAAGGTAAAGTCTATGTTACCTTTCTTCATTAATTAACTTTAGAATCCTTTCTTGAAAGATAAAGATTCAGAACACACGTTCACTGGCTCTGCCTCTCTTACTCCCGTCCCACTTTCTCGGTTTATCGATTCTCCACTCTGTGGACCCTCTAGGCTGTAATTAGGAGATTGATGTTTGATTCTAAAACTCACTGTCCCTCTAAGTCTTGAATATCCTCAGTGCTGTCAGGAAATTTAGCCGCTAAAGTTTGAGCTAATGCTGGCGAAACACTGTTTTACTGTGTGACTACACAAGCGTGGAACAATCTCTTTTATCCACTGTCCACTGAGGCCACAGTCATCGAGTCTCTCTGAGTGTTTTCTGTTTTGTAGGAATGATTTTAGGTACCCTTCACCATCTGGTCTTGAACTCTATCTTTCGTCTCTTTGGTCCCTCATCCTGGCCATGAGATGAAAGTTCTTGAAAATGGCGTTCTGTGCTTTGGTACCTGTTAATGGTAGAGCGGTCAGATCCTTCCTGCAGTTAGGAGGAGAACTGAGCAGCATCAGGGTTTGAGGCCTTTGTGGGATTAGGAAAGATTTGGAATTTGCCCTTCCCCTGTACTGGGCATAAAGCAAGTGTCTGAATTTAAGGTAGAACGGGGTGTAGAGGGGCCAGAGGTGGCTCGGTGAATAACAAACAAGAGGGCTTCGGTTCGGATGACAGAGCCCACAGGGAAGGTGGGCCAGGGTGGGGGTCCATCTGCAGTCCCAACACTAAGGAGGGCCAGACAGCGGATCCCGGGGCAAGCTGACTAGTGAAGCTAGCTGCATCTCCATGCTTCAGAGAGAGACATTCAATAAATGAAGTAAAGAACAGTGGGGAAGAAACCTGGCATCAGCATGTGCCTCCACATGCATGTACACACATGTGCCTATGTGCACTCACAAATGCATGTGCTCCCACACGTACATACAGGCATACACACACATGTGCTTCCATACACGCATGTACCGACTCTCATGTAAATATGCATGCACACATACATGTACAGCACACTAACATGGACATAGATACACATACATGCACGTGCACACATGCACGTGCCAGCCAACAACAACAAAAGCCAAAGATAGATAGAAAGAAAGAAAGAGGGGCTGGAGAGATGACTCAGAGGTTAAGAGCAATGACTGCTCCTCCAGAGGTCCTGAGTTCAATTCCCAGCAACCACATGGTGGCTCACAACCATCTATAATGTGACCTGATGCCCTCTTCTGGCCTGCAGGTGTACTAGCAGGCAGAGCATTGTATACATAATAAATAAATAAATAAATAAATAAACAAACAAATAAATAGGAAAAAAATAAAATTATTAGAAAGAAAGAAAGAAAGAAAGAAAGGAAAGGAAAGGAAAAAAAAACAGAAAAAAGTCTGAGCTCACTCAGCTGGTATGCTGGCTAATTTCAACTTGACACAAGCTAGCGTTATCTAAAAGGAGGCCACCTCAATTGATAAAATGCCTTCATAAAATCTAGCTGTAAGGAATCTTCTTTTTTCTTTTTAGGGTGGTGGTGATTCAAGACAGGGTTTCTTTGTGTAGCTGTGGCTGTTCTAGACCTCACTCTAGACCAGGCTGGCCTTGAACTCAGAGATCTGCCTTCCTCTGCCTCCTGAGTGCTAGGATTAAAAGTGTGCTCCACCACCACCCAGAAAGTACATTTTCTTAATTAGTGAGTGATGGGGGCCATTGTGGGTGGTACCATCCCTGGGCTGGGGGTCCTGGGTGTGATAAGGAAGCAGGCTGGGCAACGCATGAAGAGTAAGCCGGCTGATACCCCCCTCCATGGCCTCTGCATCAGCTCCTGCCTCCAGGTTCCTGCCCTGCCTGAGTTCCTGTCCTGACTTCCTTCAGCGATGGACTATGATGTGGAACTGTGAGTGAACTAAACCCTTCCCTCTACAAGTTGCTTTTTGCCGTGGTGTTTCATTCACCACAGCAATAGTGATCCTGACTAAGACAGCAAATCAAAAAGAGATTCTTCCCATTTAAGACCCATCTATTTGCTGCATCTTTTTAACTCCTGCTGGTGCTAGCTGCCGTACCCCCACGG
Organism: Acomys minous; assembly: GCF_964271855.1. Classification (NCBI taxonomy): domain Eukaryota; kingdom Metazoa; phylum Chordata; class Mammalia; order Rodentia; family Muridae; genus Acomys; species Acomys minous. The sequence goes on from NC_140484.1 coordinate 3,857,701, forward strand.
GTGGACCTGGGGTGTTCCAAGGCACCCTCTTCCCTCTGGAGTTGCTGGTATCTCCAGGAACACGTATTTGAAACTATTTCAGGTGCACCTGACTCAGCCTCCCTGGTATTAGGCTGGGTGTGTGAAAATGCAGTCGGGAGAGTAGTGTTTCTGTCTCCATGGCTGTTACTAGATCTAAGGGCACTTGATATTTTAGACCACCCTGTCATGTGTACAGCTGATCTCTATGTAGTCGCTGAGTTAGTTTTTGGATAGCTCCCCGCTGATGGACCTTTTGTATTTTTCCTAGCACACATACCTCCTTTATTATTGTAAACAACGGTTAATAAATATGTGTGATCGTTGGTTTTATTAGTTTTAAAGCAGGGACTGAAATTGTAGCTCAGGGCTGTTATTTTTAATATACCACCTTGGCAGCCAACACACTCAGTGGATTGTTTATTTCTGTTTGGCTTGGCTTGGTAATCAAGCCTTGAATTGCAGTGGGGATTAGGTCACTGAGCCCACTTGTTACCACTTTATTTATGAGGTCTCTGCTCCAGTGCGAGCGATACTCTGGCTTTATGTCCTATCCCACGGCCAGGCTCTTCTTCACAGGCAACCGATGGAGAATGATGGACTTCGAACACATTACCTTCTGGTTCCTGGGTCGGGGGCACTTGCTGTCATGTAAATGGTTCTAGAAAAACTCTACCTACCCACCTGCCAAGCTTCCTTCAGCGGGAACTCTGGCTCCTTTGGAGCGCATTATATAAAGAAGTCACCTCACAAGCAGGTTTAGAGATAAAGCCGCCCCATGAGTGGTAATGAGGATGCTCTCCTGGCCCCCACAGGACATCAGTGAGTGCTCACCGTCTTTCTTCATGGTTCCCTTGAGTCCAGAGGCACACGCACGGAGCTGTAACTGCCCTTGGCTTATATTCTCATGCAGCACTTCTACCTCAATGTTCCATTTGGTTATTTGGAGAGAAAGTCTCATCTTCTTGCAGCCGCACTGGCTTGGAAGCGGTGCACAGAGCATGCTGGCCTTGAACTTGTATCAGTTCTGATTTTGCCTCCAGAATCTATAGTTACCATCACGTGTCACCATGCCTAGCTTACTTGAACGTTTTTCATCGTAAGGCCAACACAGTTATTAATAGACGCTCTAAACTGTGGGTTTCCAGCTGGCTCCCAACTCCTTGGAACAGACTAGAAGTGGGATTTTCTTGTTGTTGTTGTTGACCTGTGCTTAAAAGTGATGAGCTCAGGACTCTCTTGGCACTACAGTTACCCAAAGAAAGCATTTATACTGAGACAATTTGGTGTTGTCCCCAAAGCATGCCCACCTGCTTCTCCACTTGTCATTCCTTCCACCAGGTCCAAGTTTATTAAATAGCAGGAGGCTTCAGCAGTGTACCCCATGGGGGGAGTCTTGGGGTCAGGGCTTCCGGGCTACCCACTATCACTGTACATAGGAGACAATGGAAGCCTATACCTTATTTTGTGCATGCAGGCAAGCATGAAATCCCAAGTAGCAAACTCTAACTTGCTATGTGCTGTGTGTGGTCTGTCAAGCAGCTTTACGTCCTCTCTGGAGCCAGTGTAGCTGGTGTGTCCACTTGAAAACTATTCCTGGGCTAGTGAGAAGGCTCAGTAGGTTTAAAAATAAATAAATAAATAAGAGGTCACTACCAAGCTGGATAGGCTGGGTTTATTCCCCAAGACGTGCATGGTAGAGGGAGGGAACTGACTCACATGAGTTCTCTGACTTCCACACATATGCTGTGGTGTATGTACACACACACACACACACACACACACACACACACACATGCATGTGCACACACAAAGCACATGCACACGTGCGCACACACAATGTTTGACAAAATTGTTGCTGCCAAGAGCCTCCTAAAGGTCTTCAGGATATCTCCTAGCTATTAGGCAAATGCCAGCTGGATGGTGTTACCTGTGGGCCCAGTGAGAGACACCACTGCTCACCCTCAGGAATCATATCCTATAGTCACCAGGCTTAGCTTTAACCCTTTCAAAAATCCAGTAACCTGTAATCTAGTGCCAAGCTGCTGGTGTGACTCACAGCCCTCAGGCAAGCTCATCCACTGGAGCCCAGTAGACCAGGAAGGGTTCTTTCCACAGGGAGCTGAGTGGGACCTCTGTGGGTTGACAGGATCTGTGAAGGAGCCGGGTAGGAAGGGTGCCGTCCAGAGGAAGGGGCAGGGACAGAGTGGGAGCTGGTGGAGTACAGGAACTGTTTGGAGAAGCAAAAGCCGAGTTTGGCCACAGTGAAGACCTAGGGAGACCAAGGCGTGGGGAGCTGGGCAGGGACTGGCTGTGGAAGGCTGAGTGTGAAGCACTCAGGCTTGGACTTCCCTGAGGAAACAGGAAGCGGTCGGAACGTTTCTGAGCAACGGGACGGCATCATCTAGATGATGTTGTGGAGCATTTGATGGAGGACCAGACACGGGGCAAATTAAGTTAACCGTGCCCGGGCAAACTGCATCTAGTTAGTAAAGTCACATGGCCCTAGGCCAGGCATGGTGGCGCATGTCAGTAGTCCCAGCACTTGGAGAGACAGAGGTAGAGGGATCCCTTGAGCCTGAGAGCTAGAGATTAGTGTGGGTAGCATCAAGACCCTGGAGGCTTCAAGGGCATGAGACAGACACTGTCAACAAGGAAACAAATGGAGAGACCAGAAGGAGCCGGGGTTAGGCTGGTTTCTGACGTAGGTTGGATTTGGCAGCCATATGGAGCGTGCCAGTTATCAAAGCAAACGAGCCCTTTAACTAATTATCAAACAACTCAGTTTGAATGTTATAAATCATTTTTCTAGACCCCAGTTGTGCTCCTAGGGTGCTGAAGAAACTAGGGTGTGGGCGTCTCTAAGGGTTCCTCTTAGCAGGTTCCAGCTCAAATTGTAAATAACTAACTTCAGCCCAGCACGCTACAAGAAGCCCAGCTTTTAAATTGTTTGGTATGGCTGATTAAGTTAACTCCAGATACTAAATTTCAGTTCTTCAAAGGGCATGCTTTCGCTTGGGGCTCAGCATCACAGTGACTGAGCTGGAGACCACAGAGCTAGGGGACCTTTGCCTCACAGCACGCTTGCCCTGGTAGACATGTCTCTGAAAAGCGTACTTTATGTCTCTAGCCTGTCGGAAGGATTCAGACTCCTCCCGATCTTCCCCACAGCCTAACTTAGGGCTCCGCCTCTCTACTCTCTCACGTCCCCCACTGACACCAGACTATCACTAAAACAGTGCCCGTTGCTTAGGATACATCTAAATTGTTTTGTTTACACAGAAACATGCAAGTTCACACTCATGTCTCTATGCAATGGGATCCTGCCTGGCTTCAGGACCACATGACGCAATCAATGGTTCATACTAGACAAACGCAATAGATAATACAGACTGGGGGGGATGAATGCTAAACTGCATTTAACTGGGGGCATGGGGAGCTCGGGTGGGTAAATAAACTGCTTGCCGCCTGAGCACAAAGACCTGAGTTCAGATTCCTCAGCATCCATGGGAGTAAATGCATAAAGAAAGGCCAGGTAGGGTGGTGCATGCCTTCAGTCCCAGCACTGTGGGGAGGAGACAGGCAGGTGGGTCCCCAGCTCAGTGTCTGCACAGTATAGACAGATTCATGAGCTCTGGGGTCAGTGAGAGACCTTGTCTCAAGAAATAGAGGTGGAAAGTGAACCCTCAAAAAGTTAAGATTTTTAAATTAAATTCAAATTTGCCATATGGCTTAGCAATTTAACTTCAAACTAGAAAACCAAGAACTGAACACACCTCTGTGTGTTTGGGGACCTGCCTTTGTCCCCCCAAAACCCAAGTAAGAATCAAGCAGCTTTGTGACACACCACCGTAATCCCAGCTGGAGGAGCCAAGGCAGGCTTACTCCCTGGGGCTCCCTGCCCAGCCAGGCTCACCTCCTTGGTGAGTCTCAGAGCAGAAAGAGCTATTGGTTTGTCTGAAAACAAACAAACCAATAAACAAAGTAGCTAGCATGAAGGGACATCAGCAAGGGTTGTCCTCTGGCCTCCATGCACATGTGTGCACATGTACCTGTACGTGTATCTTATCTGCGCGCGCACACACACACACACACACACACACACACACCACAATTTGCAAATAAATGCTATGGGAGCATTATTCATAATAGCAAAAGTGTTTGCAATGACTCAGAATCTATAAATGATGAATAGATAAACAGAATGTGTTATGTATGCATGGAAGACTCTCTGAAACACACACAAGACTGAATGGCGGTATGTGTGCTCCAGTTCAGAACAGGGTCGGAGAGGAAGATGAACCGGGCGTAGAGACATAGAGTTTATTTAGGGATTGGGCTAGTGTGAATCTATAGAGGCTCATGCGTGCCCTGCGGGTTGCCTGTATATAAATTTAGCCTGCATTTGTTTAATGTATGGTTCAGTTCCAGAACCCCTCTGGGTGAGGTCAGGCCTGGTGACACTAGTGACGGATCACGGCTCAGCAGCTACTCTGGAGGTGGAACTGGGCGTTTGGTATCGGAAGCCACTATTTACGTCCCACATTTTCCTTCAAGGAGCACGTTCCTTGCATACACATTAACTTGGAAAGGAGACACAACTTGCTTCATAAACAGTAAAGCCATTTTTTAAAAAGTGAGGAATGGAAAACTACTGAAATACGTTGTTTTAGTTGGCTGAGTCCAGAGTTTGCTGGCATGCTACTACACTGCCTCTTCAGCTGGTCACAGTCTCACTAATAATTGACCCAATACCCTGAACAGCTGACCAGAGGACAGAGTGACCAGAAGGAGGTCCTGTCAAAGCTGCCTTTGCCTTGTTCCCTGAGACACTCACGTCTCACTTTCTCAGACTAGGGTTTAAGAAACAGCCTGTGGTTACGGCCGACGCCGACCCTTAGCTGAGTTCTGAGGCTTTCTGCACTCTGTGTCCTGGCGGCAGTTTACAGGGTTCACGTACAGGGCTGTACACTCACTCAGCGGATTGTTTCTATTTAGGAATCAGTTATGTCAACATTTGGTCCTCTGGGTATTTTTACTTAGCTGCTGACCTGATGGAGCAGAGACCTTTAATATTTTTAAGGGTCTTTGTTTCTTCGATGTCCAAGAGTTTGGCGATGTCAGTTCTGGGGTCAGGGTGGCAGTGCTGAGCCAGCTGCAATCCCTGGACACCTTGAGGCCTGAGGACAGAAGACAAGTAGACAGTGCTACTTATCAGAGTGGTCACTGTCGGGGTCAGAGGTCATAGGTCAGAGGCTTGCCTCCCCATTCACTCACTGAGACACCTTGGCTGAGGATTGCCTCTAAGCCTCAGTTTCCTCACAGACAAAGTAAAGTGATAAAAGCAGAATGCAGTGAAAGGGACAGAGTCAGGGTTCCTGTTACATTTCAATAGCTTGAAAAGAGCCTGTGTGTGCTGCAGAGGCATTCCATGACTGCGTAGACACTGACTCTTCCTCACCACAGCCAGGAGACACCACATCATCGATACCTTGAAGTGAGTGCTTGGAATACACAGGAGACAATAGGAGAGGCAGGCGTGCACCTTGCTGTGTTGGAATCTATGGTTTTTGCTGTGCTTGCTTTGGCATTAAAAAAAAAATGAAGTCATATGGTCGAATTCCTTAACAGGACCCTCCTACAAGTGCATGCACATGTGTCCACAGACATGTGAACACACGTACATAATAAAAACAGTTCATGGGTGGTGAACAGGGCAAGACTCAACTAACGTGTGTGCTGTACGGAGAGAATGCAGTTCTCCACTGGCCCGTGGTCCTTTCTACACAGTTTTACACTGCTGTGCCAGGCAGGCAGGGTGTGTGTGTGTGTGTGTGTGTGTGTGTGTGTGTGTGTGTGTGTGTGTGTGTGTGTATAGAAGAGTTGGCCAAAGAAAGGTTGGTCATGTTCGTTCAAGGGTTTTCAAAGTGCAGCGAGCACTCTGGCCTTTCCTTTGTAGTCCTTTCACGTGTATAGCTCTGCCTAGACTTGCCCCTCCCCCAAGCCTGTGTGCTTTTCACTTATCCTGTTCCAGCCACTAAAAGGTACCCGCTCCATAGTCCCTTCTCCCAGACCACAGATTCCCGTGGGGCGCGGATAACCTGTGGTGCTTACAGCGGACTGTTTGTCTGTTGTGCATCCTTCCTGGTACCCACAGATGCGTCCTGCCCCTTGCTCACTTTGATGCAGCTCTCCTGAGCCTGTCTCTCTGGCACATTTTAGCACATTCTACCTGTTAGTCTCTCTCCCTCAAATCTGGCCAGGCACATAGCAGGGACAAAACACATGAGTGTGCCTTAGAGGGCTCTGCAGCTCTGCGGCCAGTGCTGGGGTGGAGGGAGGCTGCAGCGTGCTGTGGTTGTAGGAAGGCATTGGTGGAGCAGAGCTGGGTCTGGGAGCTCCAGTGGAATTTTGCCAAAGAGAAAAAGAAGGCAAGAGCGGTAAGGTGCGAAGATGTCTTCCCCAGACCAGCTTGTGACATCAGGCATCTCGTCCCTGGCTTTTCACGTACCTGGGGTGCACTCCTATAAACTAGTGAGTTAGGGCCATAGCAAAGCAAAAGCGAATTTTCTTCTTGCCATAAAAATGTGACCATACACATGTTGTGTGTAATATGACATGAGTTGTGATATTTCTGTAGTATTGCGCATGGCAGGCAAATGTGCTGCCACTGAGCTTTTTTTCTGAGCCCCTCCCCTGCTTTTTTTACTTTATATTTTGAGACACTGTCTTGCTCAATAGCCCAGGCTTGCTTTGAACTTGTAAACTTCACCTCAGCTCTGAAGCAACTGGGATTATACACCTGAGCCACCAGACCTGACTGGCTTTTTATTTCTTATTTAAAGTTCATGGATTTATTTAGAAGTTCGTATGTCTGGAATTTATCAACATGAAATATGACCAGACAGTTGGATCTGATTATAAAGCTTAAAAACGGTCTGTGCAGTGCAAGGCATCTGCAGTCTTTCTGGACTGATGGGTGATTAAGGCCAGAACACATGGTCTGCACACTTCCAAGTGTTCTGTGGGGTGCTGCTGGCCAGGCTCTGAGACCTGCCAGAGTTTCCATCCAAGGTCAAGGTCCCCTTGTGATGCCCTCTCTCTGTAGGTAACACTCACGTACCAGAACTTGCTCATTACAGAATCATTCCAAATGGGATCAAGCCAGGAATGTGCTTCAACAATCAGTTAATCCCCGAGTCCCACCAGCCTCTGAGAAGTTACCTGATTTATTAATAGACACATGGCAGCCAGTGTGGCAGCCTCCTTATCGTGACTGAGAACAGCCTCTGACAGATTCCTAGAGCAGGCTTTCACAGACTCACAGTGACATTTGCTATGATCCAGAGTTTTCAGGTAAGCTAAGGACCTTTGTGGAAGGGAGTGGGCATTGCTGGGTTTTGGCCCTCGTTGGGTTTCGGCCACTGCAGGGAACAGCTGCCATCCTGAAGCACCATCCATCTTTCTTTATCTGGATTGGTGACGAGTGAAGGTGCGGGCAGGCAACAGTCTGACATGGAGGCTAAGGACTACACTTTGTGGTCTGTGTTGTGCAAAAGGCAGGTTTGGTTGCTTTGTTTTCTTTAAGATTAAAGTTTCCATTCTTGATGCTTCTTAAAAAAAGTTCTTTGAGAATTTCACACATGCCTACAATGTGTCTTGGTTATACCCACCTCTCATTCTCGCCCTCCAACACCCAGAAGAACCTTCTAGCTCATCTTCCTCAGAGCCTCATGTTTTTCTTAAGTTAATTAATCATTAATTATCTTAACCCACTGAGTCTAATTAGTGCCTCTCATAAGCCCAATGGTGTGGGCTCATCCACTGGAGTATGGGCAATTTACTGGTAGCCATGCCCCCAATAAAAGCGGTTCTTCCTTCCTGGTGGTGGCCATAACTGCCAATAGACCTCCTTACCCCGACCCCCACCCCCAGTTAGGGGTGGGGCCTGAGAGAGGAAGGTTAGCACTGCTAGACCAGAGGCTGGCTGTGCAGCTTACTCAGCAGACACTTGCCTAGCCTGCTTAGGGCGCTGATGGGTAGAGGTGGGGTGGCAGCTACTGGAAGTCATTTCTTCCTAGACACGGGTCCCTTCTCTTTCCACCAGAGAGAGTGGGCTGAGTTGTAGAAAATCCATTTCTTAGGGAGACGAGCTCCACCTACTTCTTCATGGCTTCCTTTGTGGGCTTAGCAGCAGAGGATAATTCTGAAGGCTTGCAGAAGGCAAATGTGTAGTTACAGAGCGACGAGGCTGAAGTGCGCAAACCCGGGAAGACAGGATTATTCACAGAGACCACCAGAATGCTAAAAACACTGGGCCTCCGACTCAAGGCAAACAGGCAGTGTGAAGCTGCTGGGAGGGTCCAGCTAAGGACGAGAGTGCTGACCAAAGGTATCTCTGCCCATGTGCCCGAGGCCATGCAGCATATAAACCTTGACACAGGTTGCTGCCTTTGCTACCAAAATGGCCACCATTGCATGGAGTATGCCTGGTCCCAGCTTATCTCTCCTGCACAGTCAGTCCAAGGAGGGCAGAAGTCAATTAACTTGATGGACTACTGTCACCAAGTGCTCTAAAGGTGTGCAAGGGGGTGTGAGGAATAAGATTGCACGTCAGACTCTCCCACTGTGGCTGAGTAAGCTACTCAGTGGCATTGAGCGGGTCCTTTAATAATGTAAGAACAGATAACCTTCTTCTTGGGGCTTTGAAGATTCCACTCACTTCACACACATACACCACCCAGCAGAGCACCTTGGGCACGGTAACCAGTGAAAGCATGTTGATTCTACATTGTGTGAGAAAAGCCTAATACTTAATTTTCAGACCGTGAAAATGAGCTGACAAATTATATCATCATTTAAAATAGGTAGATCAAAAGTTTTAACATATTCATTTTGCATTAATCTTTCCTGCATTCTTACCAGGTTTTTCCCATGATGGTTGGTCACTGTGATAAAATAACATACGTGCATGAGCTAATCTCACACTGGGTGAGAGGCTGTCCAGCCAGGTGTCCCTCTGTGGCAAGCATCACCACACCTCAGGGGAGCCAACATCTCTTCAGTTCCTTGTGGGTTTCCCCTGCACGTGAGTGCATTCATAGCCTGTCCTCCCCACAAGAGCCATCCGTGCACAGTCTTGTCTTTTTGCTTTTCATTGTGCTTTTAAAAAAGCTTACGTCCATGTTGAATACAAACTGAGGGTATTGAAACGACACTGGGCCGACGTGAGTGCTGATGGTCCCGTGCAAAGGCTGCACTTGGTTAGAATCTAGGACTTCGGCACCTTTGGAACTGTAGGGGGTTTAATTATATTCCTCCGGCTCATCTCGTGATTCCCCTGGAAGACCTTGTGAGTTAATTATGGGTCCCAGGGACACTCTGCAGTCGCAGCCACTGCATTGCTGTCCCATGAAGGTAATTAATCACTGGGCCCAGGCTAGTCACATTCTTTGTCCTAACTGGTAGTTTCAGGGGAAGGAAAATTTCTGAACAAAATGGAAGCACATGTGATAACACATGTGTGTATGTATATATATATATATCCACATATGTGGTAATTATAAAGTTATTTCTATATTGGGCTTCCCACCGTAGATCAGGGGGAGGGGCTGGCTGTAGACCAGTGGCAGAGCACTTGCCTAGCATGCATGAGGCTCTAGGTTCAATCCCTAGCACTGCACCAGAGGTGGGAAGGCGTGTGTATAGGAGAGAAACGTGAATCACTCGATTCTTGGGGATTCGTCCCTGATATTTTGGAAACCTTGTCTGAGGGGACACTGAGGGGACACTGGATATATATATGTCCTTCTTTCTGCTACCCTAACCTCCGCAGTGTCTCCAAATCTGAGTTAGAGATGTCAGCAGCCTTCTGTTTTCACGGTAATGTCATCTGTTACTCAGCTGAAGACAGTTTGCCCCTCAGGGATGTGTGACAATGTTTAGGGACACTTTTGTTGACCACAGTGTGGGGAGGGGTGGTACTAGGTTCTTGTACGTGGAAGCTAGGGACCTTGCCAAAAGACAGGACAAGACTCAGGCCAACCCACACTCCCTGCCAGGAACTGTCTGGCCCCAGATAGTGAAGGCAAGAGAGGCTGAGGGGTCCTAGTTAGTTTATCTAGTTGAATGGACTCTCTACATATTCTTAGTTTAGCTGTTTTTGTTGTCAAGAAAGCCCATCAAACTGTCTTAAAACAAACAAACAAACAATGAATGAACAAGCAAACAAAAGCCCTACAACCATCACCACCAACAAAAATGTCTTTTGTAATACCAAAGTATTTCTTAGGGTCCCAGATGTGTCTTCCACCTGTCAGACTTTCAGATTCCACACACCACCCCATCAGGGATGGTGGCCCTGTCTCCTCTGTAGCTGCACCCCCAACCGAAGGGTTAAATAGACATTGGTTGGCAATGTGAATGAATGGGACACTGTGCCCTTTGCCATCTGTGAGATGGACCTCCAGCTGGCCTCAATGGAAATTTACACATCTCCTTGATGGCTTTATGGTAACAACTTCTGTGACATCCTGGTGTACACATGCTAACACCATTAATGGAGCAATAGCCATGTTCCTGTCGTATAGATAAAAGAGGTTTTGTTTTTATTTTTGTTTTTTAAAGAAAAGATAATGGATCCTAGGCTGTGAGCCCGAGGGTGGCCCGAAACTGCTGAGGACTTGTAGTTCAGAAGCTCTGGGATTACAGGCTGAGAGCCACAATGCTCTGTTTAACACCATGCTGGGGATCAAACCCAGGACATTGTGCGTGGTAGCCAAGCACTCCACCAACCAAGTTGCCTCATCCTTAACATCTGACAGATGAAAGAAGGTATAGTAAGCTCATGTTTCAAAACGAGTGACCTAGAGGACATGCTGCCTTCAAGAGATGGGAACTTCAGTGTTCATCCTCTAGAGCCAAGGCCACCAAGGTTCATTTCTCCTCTTCCCTGGGGGGCTGCTGGCCATCAGCCCACGAAGACAGGAGGAGCTGAAGGCGAAGCACACAGCTAGGAAGGCTGTGAACATGACGGAGATTGACCATTCGGGAACTACTTCAGGGAGGTAGTTCAAGTTTATTCAGGGAGACCAAAGGCTTGGGGAGTGGGTGGGGGCTTCCAGGATGAGTGTACGTAATTGGTTGAAATTAGGTACTGTAAGGATGCCTGATTTGCATTTGGTACCACACCCCTATCATATGAAGAGAGCACAGCACCTAATTATCCTATAGGCGCAGGGAGGGGAGAGCTGGCAGGGAGCTGTGTCAAGGGCCAAGTATCAAATGTGGTTAGGGGCATCTGTGTCTAAAGACTCTCCAGGTGGAGTCAGGCAGAGATCAGGAGGCCTTGCTGGGCAGAGGGAGTCCTGCGCCTGACGCTGAGCTCAGAATGCCTACCAGGAGTGGGAGGACGGCAACCTCAGACAGCAGGGTCCTTCCAACACTTTCCCCATGAATAAGGAAGTTCATAGTGAAGGCTGAGGTCACACTGCACATTGTTGGTGTCCTTGACCTGCCTGTTTGTCCCTCTGACCCTTGCCTTCCTTGGGGACTTGACTGTGAGAGAGAGGCCAGGCAGCACCAGCCACTGTGCCCAGGAGGGCGAGTTGGCCTGAGCTGCTCTCAGGGAGGAAGGGTTGCTGGGAAATGGCGTTTCTTGTAAGGAATTCGATTCGTTTTCCGTTTGGCTTAACTGAGTATGTTCCTATGAAGGAAGGAGCAGAAGACTCCCAAATTCCCAGGCTTCTCCTTTCCCAGCAACTGGCTTTCCCTGGAAGAATTGAAGGAAAGGGCTGGATGCTGATCTGAGGTGTGTTTGTGCGTGTTAATGGCGTTTGGCTAACTAATTAGGAGGAAAGGACACCATTCTTAGCTGGCCACTGGGATGACTGGAATTTTTGTTCTTGGCTCTCTCTTGCAATTCTCATGGGCTTCAGCCTATCTGGGAAATCTTATTTCTTCCCTTTTGCCCATCTCGCATAAGCAGGCCTATGCTTATGTGGAAAGCCATGAGTTTAATAAACACATTGCTGTTGGGATGTGGCTCAGTTGGTAGGGTGCATGATGCTCTGGACTCAGTCCCCAGAACCTCATAATCTCAAGGAGGTGGAAAAGTGATGATCAGAAATTAAGGTCATCCTTGGCTACAGAGGGAGTTTGAGACTAGCCTGGGCTACATGAGACCTTGTCTGGAAAAGAAAAATATATCTTTAACATGAATAACGTTTCAGAATATTGGCACTTTAGGTGTAGTCTCTGCTTTGCCTTTTGTGTCTTTTTCCTGCCTTCCCTTTTCAGTTCACCCTTCTCCTAATCCCCCCTTTTGTTTTTTATAAAGATTAATTTTTAATTAGGTGTTCTTGTGTGTGTCTCATGTCGTGGAGGTCAGAGGCACTGGAGGCAGCCGAGAGTCACCCAGTATGTGTGCTGGGAATCAAATTGTGTCCTGCAGAGCGGCACCCTCCAGCCACTCTTTTCCCTTGTGACTGTCATCAGTGAGGCAACTCATAGAAGAGGCTTATTTGGGGTGTATGGCTCCAGGGGGTTAGGCTCTCTGATGGTCGAATAAATAGCAAACAGCAGGCAGACATGACAGCTGATGAGAAATCACATGTCCAACCACAAACAGAGAGAGAGGGAGAGGGAGACAGAGACAGAGAGACAGAGAGACAGAGAGAGACAGAGAGAGACAGAGAGACAGAGAGACAGAGAGACAGAGAGAGACAGAGAGACAGAAATAGAGAACTCAAAATGCAGATTGTTTTTTGCAACCTCAAAGCTCCCTGTGGTAAGACCCACATCTAAGTCTCCCCCACATAGCCACAAACGCTGAGAGTTATGGGGATAGCCCATTCAGATCACCACAAAGTCTCATTTCATAGCCCAGGCTGGACTGAAAATCATATCTTATACAAAATCAACATGTCTCTGCTATATAAGAATATAATATGGAGTCAACTTACTTGCTTCTTTTTATGGCACATGGATAACTTATCTAAATGTTTTCCAGACCTGTAAATAGTTTATGTAAAATAGTCTACTATTGGCTTTGGTACACCCAACTTTTGTGTGTATTTGTGTGTATGTATATGCATGTATTTGTGTGTGTGTGTGTGTGTGTGTGTGCTTGTATGCCTGTGTGTATGTGCATGTATGCATGTGCATGAGTGTGTGTGTGCGTGGGTATATGCGTGTGTGTGTGTGTGTGTGTGTGTGTGTGTGTGTGTGTGTGTGTGTGTAATCCAAGGTCACCAGCTCAGGTCACAGCTGAGAGAACTGCACCATAGCACCTGTGTGTTACAATCGTCCAGCTCTGACTCGAGAATGACAGTTACGTGAGTCACAGTGCCACCACGTCTGATGTCCCCAAATCTGTCTCAAGTGCAGCCTTCAACTCGAGATGCCAGAATCCTGACAGGGCTGGTTGCTGACAGTCTTTCTGAGCGTCTGCGTTTGGCTGGGATCCTGTGCTGTAGCAGAGATGGCCCTGGGCTCGGTGTGCTGTGAGCGCAGATTGATTAGCTGTGTGATCTGAGAGAAGCCAGTCACGTAACCGCCATGAACTTGGTTTCCTCATCCTGAGACTGAGATGCTAAGTCAAAGACCATAGATGATTTGTGATCTAATGCAGTTAATTAAAATACCAGCTCTAACCCTGCAGATAATAAACAGGAAGGGAAGGCTCTTAGTCCCCAGCCAAGCTGCTCAGCAAGACCTCTGCAGAGAGTGTGCTCCAGGCAGGATGTTCCAGAAAATAAGATTGTGGTGGTGTGGGGGGGTGCTGAGTGTATTTATTGCTGTTCTCTGGGAATTTCTGGGAGCCCACTTTCAAGGCCAAGTTAAGATGTTTTGTCCCACTTTGTCCCCTTTGGGTGTCCGTCCACTTGATGCACTGTTGAATTGTATTTTACGAGAGCCCTATGCTCTGTGCAGCAGTGATGCAAGGTGTAGCCCCTGACAGCGAGATGTACTGATGCTTCACTGTACATTGTTCTGTTAACGGAAGGACAGTCTCCTGAAAGGCTGCCCTTCCAAGGGCATGTGCCTGCCCAAGGAAGCTGGTGGTTAGAAACAACAACACAGTTCTTTAGCATTCCCAAAAGAAAGCGCGGCAAATGAAAATGCCATGCTGCCTCCACGTGCAGATCAGCGGTAGAAACGCAGTTAGAAGCCTTCACGTTTGTTTCCACTAAAGGTGACCTCTCTAGATTTTCCCCTTCCCTCTGCCTTGCACTGCACATGGCTTTGCTCCCTCTGGGATGTGCCGTTTCCTGCCAAATCTGGTGCTGTGAGGTGACAGCAGTGCTCTTGGGAGTGTGACCCCTGGGGTGCAGGTGATTGCAGCTGCCTCTTGGCCATCCCTCTGGATGACAGTTGTTCTTGTCCTGGATCCAGAGCAGAGACCTGAGCCCTGTTCACCTGCCGTCCTCAGAAAGGACCACACGTGCCCCAAGAAGCTGACAGCATGGTGGAAGTTAGTGCCTTCTTCTTGGCGTTTTCTTATTCTGGGTCTCTGTCCTCTTATTAAATGCTGAGCTGGATGTAAAAAGGCTCTGCCTGGAGAAGCAGTGATGTAGAAATAGCTGGGCCTGAGCACGTGCATTTCTTTAATGGCTGGAACCACAGAGGGAGGCAAGATGCACTTACAGGAAATCCCTGGCTGAGCAGGTTCAGCATTTCATCAAAAGTCCTGACCGCTTCCATTCGATACCCTGTGCCCCACAGATGTTCTACACATTAGAGTGTTGACCAGCTCCGTGTGACTGGCGCTGTCATCTTCTAGTTCTATTCACTTAGCATGCTTACCGACATGCGATCATGAAGTAAGAAATGAAACCCCAAGAGCCAGCATGACCTTGGGGAGCTGAGCAGATGAAGGCTGCCTTGGTGAAGTGCAAACAATCTTACTGCAGGTAGCCTGGAATTGGCTGTAGTCTTTTCCTATTAAATGTCTTATTTTGTGCTGTGATAAAATGCCCTGACAAAAAGAAAGTTAGGGAAGAGAGTGTTTATTTTGGCTTATGACAAGCATGACAGGGGCTGTGTGGCAGGGACAGCGAGGCAGGGAAAACGTGGCAGGGGCAGCATGGCAGGGACAGCGTGGCAGAAACAGTGTGGCAGGGACAGCGTGGCAGGGACAGTGTGGCAGAGACAGCGTGGCAGGAAAAGCGTGGCAGCAGGACCAGGAGCTGGGTGGTTATATTTTCATACACATTCAGGAAGCAGAGAAAGGATTGGGGCTATAAAAACTCGAAGCCCAACAACAGTGATGTACTTCCTCCTGCCCTGCTTACCTCCTGAAGGCTCCATGGTCTCCCCAAACAGCACCACCTACTGGGGACCAAGTGCTCAAACACTGAGCCTATGGGGGACATTCTTGTTCAAACCACCACATCATTCATTTATTGTGTTGGGATGAAAACCATCTCAAATCCCTATGGTGTAACACAGTTTAGGTTTTATCTAAAAAGGAACTACTATTGCTTTTCATAGAATGTAGTTTTTAATTAAATTAGAAAATATTTTGTATTTATTTATGTGTGTATGTGTGGGCACATGTGTAGCGTGAGCCATGTGTGGAGGTCAGAACAGACTTCCACAATCTGCTCTTTCCTTCCACTGTGTGGGTCCCAGAGCCCGAACCCCGATTGCCGAGCTTACGGCAAGCATCTTCACCCTGAACCATTTCACCAGCCCATTTTAAATTATTAATTTTATCATTTGACAATTTCATAAATGTATATAATGTATTATGATTACTCTTTCCACTCTCTTATCCTTCCTAACCCTGTCATTGCAACACATATCTGATCCCTACCACTCTTTTCCTGGATTCATGACTTTTGGGTTTGTATCGTGGCCTATTTTGTCTCGCTAGGGTCATCTGTGTGGCGATTGGATCAGAACTATCTGTTGGAGCCTGTTTGGGGTCACCTGTGTGTACACAGCTGAAGGCATTGATGTCCCCCTATCCCTGGGTCTACCAGTGGCAAATATCTCAGTGGTAAGAGGTGGGAACCCCGGGCCCCTCCTCTGCCCATGGGTACATTCTGAGGAGCCACAGGCAGGTCTTGTGAGCGCCGACCTCCTACTCACAGCCCTTGTCCCTCTGCTCTGAAGACAACACTCCGTGGAATGTTGCATCAGTGGCTCCTTTAGTTTCGGCATCCACTTAGGTCCAGCCTTGATAGTCAGTGTTCCCTCACAACCACAGAGAATGCAAACTAGGAAAACAAATGCATGACCTGCCTTTAACCACAGTGCTTTCTCATTGACACTTTTTGACAGCATATTGTCTGCTTGTCATATGACAGTAGTTTTGTAATACCTTTCATGTATAGAAAAAAATGCCCCCTAATTTTCCATCTAGCATAACTGACTGAAGTTCATCTTTATTGTTGGAGCTAGGAGATAGAAAACAAGTGATTTATGCACAGATATGTTCACTGCTACAGTTTCGGGTCTTCAAACACCAGCGTTCAGTCATTTCCACTTCACAGGGTGTTCACTGATTTGGAAGGTACGTTATAATTTCACTTATTTTCTTATCATGCGCATCCACGACAGGAGAGAATTCGCTGTTGTTTGGTGTGGATGGGCCCTGGGTTTTCAGGACTCGGCTTCAGAGCCCAACCAGCTGCTTTGTTCTGTCTGGAGCTTGTTTTCCGTCTGCTCATTGTGCCCTGCAGTGCCAGATGCCCTGGGCACATTCAGATCACGCATGGCCTCTGTGCTTGGCGCAGCACGGGAGGAAAGCAGAATATTTGTGGATATTATTTTTTTGGCATTTTGTATGAATAGACCCAATGACAACTATGCATGGACAAGACCATGAGCCTTATACATATGTCATGAAACCTCAAACTAAAAATATCACTACCTCTATTTGCATTAGCCAAGATATATATATACACACACACATTTTTTAATCATAGGTACAAATACCAGTGAGGAGCTAAAGCTGACCTAAAAGAGGGAAGGTAAAAATGAAAAGACATGATCCCCATAAGAGACTGTGATTAAAGTGTCTTTTGACTCTGTGAAAATGGGAAGAAACCTCCATCCTGTAGTTTAAGCATTACTGGCTTCCTGATACTTCACACAAACATGAAGGAAGCCACTGTCGGGGCTGCGGCAATAGCTCCGCTGGTGAGGCGTTTCCCAGGTGAGAATGAGGGCCTGAGTTCAAGTCCCCGGACCTGAGTGAAAGGCCAGGTGTAGTGCTGGGCACTCAGAGTTCCAGTGCTGAGGAGGGCTTCCTGTCCATCCAGCCTAGACCAACTGCTAAGCCCTGGATCCCACTGAGAGATTCTGTGTTTTCAGGTACACAGCCTTCTCAAAAGCAGCCCCTGAGACAGGCCTCTGTCCTCCACAATCAGGTATACGCCTGTGCCTGTATACAAATGTGGGCGCTCTCGTGAATGTGCACACCCACACACAACCCCCAACACACACACACTCTTGGGTAGGGAGCTCAGGGAAGCTGACCTAGAATGACCTCAGGAGGGGAAATTTTTATATCTGTTGCTTGTCTGTTTGAGAAGTGCTAGTGATGGAAGCCAGGGGAATGCTCGTGGTGTGCAAGCACTCCACCACTAAGCTGTACTTCCATCTGGGCATATGTAGAATTTGCTACTTCCATGGGTCACTTCTCCCCCTCTGTTCCAAATGTGGTGGGCAGAGAGGGCATCAAGAGAGGTCTTGGCTGAAGAAATTACTTTGTGGGAGATGACATATTATTTTCAAGCCAAGGAACTTCATGACCTTCAGAGGGTGGACCGGCTTGTCCATCCTATTTACAGCCTTGGAACAGGGCCTTTGGGGCTGTTCCACTTCAGGAAGGGCCAGAAGTTGGCTCTTTGTCTAGGCATGGCCCACCGAGCATTTCTTTGCTGCCATTGTCTCCCATGGTGGCTTCTTTCCTTCACAGATGAGAAAGGTGTTTGGAAGGACCCACCCCTATGACATTGAGTTGCTTTATCTGTGTCATTACATATAAACCAACAGGAAGCTGCTACCTCACAGGTATTTCCCCCTTTGACATGGGGTTTTATGTAGCCTAGACTGGTTTTGAATTTACCGCATAGTTGGGTATGATCTCGAATTTCTGGTCCTCCTGCCTCTGCCTCCTGAGGGCTGAGATTACAGGTGTGTGCTACCCCGCCTGGTTTATAGTTTATGTGGTACCGGGGATTGAACTCAGGCTCTGTATATGCTAGGTAAGCATGCTGCCAACAGAGTTACATCCCTGGCCCCAGATGGGCTTTGAAAGACAACCATAGGCCAAAAGGTAGACAATGGGGGTCAGTGGCAATTAGCTTCTTTAGTTAGATGGGCAGCAGGCAGAGAGTGAGAGGATAAGAGAGAGGGGTGGGATGGGGAACCACAAGACCCAGGAACACACCTCTTCCAACAAGATCACACTCCTAACCCTTCCTAAACAGTTCCACCAACTGGAAACCAAGCATCCAAGTACGTGGCCTTATGGGGAGCACTTTCATTCAAATCAACACATCTGGGAATTTTTATTGAGAAAATGCCTCCTTAAGATCGCAAGTCTGTGGGGTTCTGTCCTGATTAATGATTGATGTGGGAGGGGCCTGCCAATTGTGGGTGGTGTCGTCTCTGGACAGGTGGCCCTGGATGGTATAAGAAAGCAAGCTGCGCAAGTCATAGAGCAAGCAGCAGGCATCCATGGCTCCTGCCTCTGGGTTCCTGCTGTGCTTGAGTTCCTGCCTCTGGGTTCCTGCCATGCTGGAGTTCCTGTACTGACCTCCCTGGATGATGGGATAAGCCTTTTCTTCTCCTGTTGCTTTTGGTCACAGTGTTTTATCACAGCAATAGAAACCCTAACTAAGACACCACCCCACCCCCAGCCCTGTAACTGATGGAACTTTGGGATGTGGGAATCTCTGTTTAGTGGCTTTGGGGCCGGGGAGGTGGGGCCTAGTGGCCATATGGAGCTCATTTGAAATAATAGTATTTTTGATATCCTTTAATAAAATAATGGCTAAAATTAATTTTACCTGCTCCCTTTTAGTTTTTTTTTTTTTTGGTGTGTGTGTGTGTGTGTGTGTGTGTGTGTGCAGTTACTAGAAAAGGCATATGTTACATAGGTAGTATGTGTCACTTTTTTGTTACAGTGCTGGTTGTCAGTCTGTGACGTGCCTTTTTGCCCACTTGAAAGTGGTGCCCCAACATCTTCCTGGAATTTCGGGGAGTGGTTGTTTTGATTTTCCACGGGGTTTTGGTTGTTTAGTTGAACAAACGCAAATGTAATGAAGCCGAGTGCAGGCTAGCCTCTTAGGACAAGCTAGAGCAGGGAGAATGAAGCCCCAGGGAGGTGTGCTGAGCCAAACTACAGAGCAAGCCAGTTCTCAGCTTTCAGGAAAATAATGCCCACAAAGGTCACTGTTTGTCACTCTGCTCCCACTGCTGATAATTTGGGCTGGCACTTTGTGGCATCGGTGTTGGAGGCATAGCTCTGCCCCCCTGACTGTAAGACTCTCACAGGCACGGAGTTAGGTGTGGAGCTTTGCGTGTCTCGTGCTATATGCGTCCCTGGATATGGACCATGTATCGGCTTGTTCCTTGGGGTCAGATTTGTTATTTCATTACTGGCAGACATTCGTGGGGACAATAAGTGTCCCCCACAAAACCCTGACAATAGGCCAGTGGATGAGTTGGCTCAAGTTCTGCCAAAGATAACCCTGCTGATGCATCGTGAGAGAGAGAGGACCTTTGCAAAGGGAGCTTTGGCGTGACGTCTACCTTAGGAAGAAGGCTCGAGCTTAAACGCACGGGCCTCCCAAGGCCTTCCCACTCTTCTCCTGTTCCTGTATTGATCAGCTGCCGTAGCTGTTGCCCGTTCTTGTCCAATTACATGTTATTATTTTTTACCCAGCGGAGTCTCAGCTTCCTTTTGAGGGTCAGATTTGAGGTGGTGCGAAAGGAGACTGTAGTCTTTCATCACTTGAGACCAAGGTTTAGAGATGTCAGCAGATGCAAACCCTTGGAGAAGGAAGGGCCACTCCTGTGCGTCACAGACTCCAGACTAAATCTAACCCCGTTGGCTTCCCTCAGGGAAGAACCCGATGAAATGCATGAGCGTTTGATGTGCTTTCTCACTGCCACCGTCCTCGCTGTCCTCACCTTTCATTCTCCTGTGCATAAAACAGTGCATCCCATAAGGCCTTTGGCATTGAAGATACCTATATGAATTAAAATAATTTATTTGTTTGTTTACTTGTTTAGGTTCTTTATTTATTTATTTATTTATTTATTATGTATACATTGCTCTGCCTTCTTGTACCCCTGCAGGCCAAAAGAGGGCATCAGATCACATTACAGATCATTGTGAGTCACCATGTGGTTGCTGGGAATTGAACTCAGGACCTCTGGAAGAGCAGTCGGTGCTCTTAACCACTGAGCCATCTCTCCAGCCCTTGTTTAGGTTCTTGAGACAGAGCCTCATGTAGCCTAGGCTGGCCTCAGGTTCTCTTTGTAAGTGGGTGGCCTTGATCACCTCATCTGCCTCCCTTGACCTTCTGAGTGCTGGAGTTATAGCCACAGTTTACTATGCCTGGCAAAGTGATGGGGTAGATGATCTTCCTTCATTTCTCTCTCTCTCTCTCTCTCTCTCTCTCTCTCTCTCTCTCTCTCTCTCTCTCTCTTTGTGGTTTTTCGAGACAGGTTTTCTCTGTGTAGCCTTGGTTGGTCTGGACTCTCTTTGTAGACCAGGCTGGCCTTGAACTCACAGAGATCCACCTGCCTCTGCCTCCCTGAGTGCTGGGATTAAAGGCACGAGCCACCTAATCTTTCTTTGGAAGAAAGGGTGGCAGCATTTTCTTAGACTTCTTGTCTTAGCTTTGCTCTAATCCTGACCAGGCTGCCTTGATGTTTGTGTTAATCCTATGCCCAAGTGTCCGTATCTGTCTAAACTTTATTGAATGAATGACTTCTTACAGTTTCTCCTGCGTTTACTTATCCTCAACCACTGTTTGCTTGTCTGTCTTCAGTAGCTCCAACCCTCTACAAACAATGGCATTGAAACCCTCCCTTCCCTTCTCCACAGTCTGAAGTCTGCCTTGTCTTCAGTCACATTCTGATCACGTGACTTGTCTCCTCGCAGATCGCATCAGGGTCCCCGGGGCCTTTGTTGACTTTGAGCCAAGAGAGGATATCCCAGAGGAATTATGGGATTTGTATTATAGCCTTACACCTTGTTTATAAACTACTTTCTAGTAACTGCTTGAAAACTGCTGATACCGGGTGTTTCCAGTCAGGTCGGAATTCTTCAATTGTGGTTTGGCATTTAAAAATTGCTCTTTTTCTCAAGAAGTCTTAAGCATGATAATAAATAGCTCTGCACCTCAAATAGTGTAAACCTTTGCATGTGGGTGTCGTGGCACGGACCAGACACTTTGGGCTCCTTTTTGAGTTGGTTCAACATGTGTCTGGTTCAAGAATTAGACCAGACACGAGAGAAAGAACTTGGATAACTTACCGCCTCTGTGTGTTAGTTTGAATCCATGAATTTGTCAGCAGCAGAGGGCACTGAAGTTGGTCTTTCTTTTCATTGGAGTCAGTGAGTGACCAAATCTATCTTTGGGAAGAACTGTGGGTTCTCTTTGTGACAGGGGCCCCTCACATTCCCAGGTAAGCCCCGAGACTACACAGCCGCTCAGGATGGGAGAGCCTGGTTTCCCTGTCCATTGGTCCTCCCTTCTCCCACAATGACCAAAAGTAGCCTTTGATATGAATCACTCGGTAGAAAATGATAAGAAATATAAATGAGCTATAATCCTCTCAAGGAATGTTTGATGCAGGCATGAGTCAATCTCTGCCAATGCACTTTGTTCATATGAAATTCTAGATTATTAGCTGGCCGTGGCTGACTCAAAGGTCATGGGAATATACAACCGTGAAACACTATACAATTACTTTTAAAAAGTAATTATTGAGCTGGGCATGGTAGCACACATGCCTTTAATCCCAGTGCTTGGGAGGCAGAGGTGGTCAGATCTCTGTGAAGTTGAAGCCAGCCTGGTCTATAAAGTTAGTTCCAGGACAGCCAAGGCTACAAGAGAAACCCTGTTTCACACACACACACACACACACACACACACACACACACACACACACACACACACAGAGTTTGTCATTTGTGGCCTTTTTTATGCTAAGATCTGTTCCTTCAAGTCCTGTTTTCTACAGTGCTTTTATCATGAAGGATGCTGGGTTTTGTAAAAGGCCTTTCCTGCATCCACTGAGATGACCACATGATTTTGGTATTTAAATCTGTTCACATGAGTTATTACATGTGTTGACTCATGTCTGTTGAACCACTCCTGGATCTCTGCGATAAAGCCAACTTGATTTTGGTGGCAGACGCTCTTTTGAACATACTTGGGGAGGAGGGAGAAGGGAGGAGGAGAGAAACTAAGTGTCTGAAGAAGCCACAGGGAAATGTTATTGTCCCACACAGAGACTCCTAGGCTCTGCAGGGATAAAGACTTGCTGAGCACGCTGGGTCTCTTCTCAGAAGCCATGGAGGCTTCTTGTGAGGATTTGATTGTCCAGTAGAGGGTGGTGGAAGACCATGCCCCCAGCCCCTGATGGGGACACTTCTGGGCTGTTCTGAGGAATGGCTTTGATTGTCATCTTATCCTCATAGCGTACACATAAACTAAAAGCCAGGGCTGCAGAGTTTATGGGGTGTGTGGCGCTGTGCGGAGTAGTTGCCTCTGAGGAAGCAGAGGATGTAAGCCCAGCTGCTAAGGGCTTGTTATCCTGTGGCCCTTGGGAGCCGGGTGTTGCAGTCTGCCTCTGGGATTAAAGGCGTGAGCCACCAGCACCTGGCTGGCGGCTGGCGAAGAGACTTTAAAGGAAGCTATTCGCTACCTCAGTCTCTGCTTTCTCATCTGTAAAACAGATACAAGGAAACACCTGCATCTTTTCTGCCACTGACATGGGGCTATTGGAGCCAACTCGCAGGCTAACTTCTTGATAGTGCATTACGGGAAGAGGGAGGATGAAGTACAAAAAGCAGCTAGGGGGATTTGTAAAAATATTTTGTTAATTTATTCATATTATGTCTCAATTGCTAGCTCATCCCTTGTATCCTCCCATTCCTCCCTCCCTCCCGCTTTCCCCCTACTCCCCTCCCCTATGACTGTGACTGAGGGGGACCTCCTCCCCCTGTGTATGTTCATAGGGTATCAAGTCTCTCCTTGGTAGCCTGCTGTCCTTCCTCTGAGTGGGACTTTTAAGGTTCAAAGTATTAGAATTCTAAACACCTGAGCATGTGTTGTTATTGTTTAAATTCAGTATATTTTTCCTTACAGATGTTTGAAGATTTTTAAAAATTATTATATAAAGTAAACAAGATAATATAATAAGCATCACACACTGATCTTCTGGGTGTTTTAGATTTTGTTGTTAGTTTTATGTGTGTGCGTGCACGTGTGGCTTTATGTTTGTGAGCTCCGGCCCTTGCAGAAGCCAGGACAGGGCGTTGGATCCTCTGGACCTGTAGTTTCAGACAGTTGTGAGTCATCAGGCCTGGGTGTTGTAAATGCTCAGTTTCCTGGAAGAGCAGCAAGTGCTCTTGACTACCGAGCCATCTCTCTAGCCCCACAAACAGACCAGAACTTAAGGCTTTTGTTTTAGATCTATTTTTATTATTAATTTACAGTTGTGTATCTGCATGTGTGTGAGTGTGGGTGTGTGCTCAAGGAAGCCAGATGCCTTTGGTCCCTGAAGCTGGAGTTACAAGCACTGGTGAAGTCACTTGACGTAGCTGCTGGAAACTGAACTTAGGCCCTCTAGGTCTGCAAGCTGTCTGAACTGCTGAGCCATTTCTCCAGCCATGTAAGCATGTTTGAAAGCTGTTAGCTATAGATGTCTGTTGCTTCTTATGGAAAAAAATCCAGTTTTCTAGGTCAAATGTTGGGTAATGTTTAATGTTAGGAGGGAAAGGTAAAGCTTTTGTTATTTTCCATTCTTTTTTCACATTATTTATGTTTATTTATTTAAGTAATTTTTTCAGGTTACACCTCCATTGTTATCCCCTCGCTTGTATCTTCCCGTTCCTCCCTCCTTCCCTCTTTCATCCTATTCCCCTCCCCTAGGTCTATAACAGAAGGGGACCTCCTCCCCCACCATATGATCACAGCCTATCAGGTCTCATCCTGGTAGTCTGCTCACCCTCCCTCTGAGTGTCACCAGGCATCCCTACCAAGGGGGAGTGGTCAAATAGGGCTCTCCAGAGTTCATGTCAGAGTCAGTCCCTGCTCTCCACACAATTGTGGAGAACGTGCTGTCCATTGGCTGGATCTGGATAGGGGTTCTAGGTTTACTGCATGCATTGTCCTTGGTTGGTACAGTAGTTTGAGCTGACCTGCCTGGGTCCAGAGTTGCCAGCCTTAATGGTTTTCTTGTAGGTTTCTAGGACCCTCTGGATCCTTCTGTTTCCCCATTCTTCCTTACCCCTCTCACCTGGTGCTCCTCACAGATCCTATTTTGTTGGACGTACTAAAGACTTAACAGGGATTTGAACTTGCGCCTCACATGGACTTGAAAACCAATTCTTTGAGAAGCTTTCATGTGTGTAGTCAGCCAATTGCAAATCCCCCGTTGGATGTTGTATGGGTTTTACACGTGCAGGCTCGGCATCTATTTTCTGTTGGCAGGTATTTTCTTCTAGCCTGAGGTTTTGTTTGTACTGTGCAAGAGAGCCACCCTGCAGACTTCTACACGCTAGGCAAGCACCCCACCAGTGACTTACAGATCAAACTCATAGCTTTGCCTGGCTTTGAGTTGTTATACAGCCCAGGCTGGCCTTGAACTTGCGATCTTCTCCTTCTGCCTCTCAAGGACTAGAATAATAGGCAGTATACCCCCACATCTACAAGTTATGTTATTTTTTACATAATTTTGATTTAAAAAAAAAAAAGGATGTGTGTGTGCCTGGTGCCTGTGGAGGTCAAAAGAGATTCCCTGGACCGAGACTTGCAGGCAGTGTGAGCCAGCAGGCGGGTACCAGCAACTGTACCTGGGTCCTCAGAAGATCAGCCAGTGCCCTTAACCACTGAGCCATCTCTCCAGGCCCCAGTGGTGTTCTTATCAGTATCTTTTAGTGAAGAGAAGTATTTAAATTTAATGAAGCTTGTCATGGTCCATGGTGGTGATTTTACTGTCCTACCTGTCCTACCTGAAGAATCTTGGCCTAACTCATGGTAACAGACGTTATTTTTCCCCCCTTTGGAAAGCTTTATAAGTTTATATGTAATGTTTATGTCTTTAGTTTATGGTCCATTTTGTGATTCCCCCATATGAATGTTACCACTGTTGGCAGTGTTCTTTAATTCATTTGTATAATTATAAAAATTGATTAATAGTATGTAAGTATGTATGTAATAGTATGTAAGTATGCATGTAATAGTATGTAAGTATATATGTAATAGTATGTAAGTATGTATGTAGTAGTATCTAAGTTTTTAGGATGTCTGTTGTTTCTTTGATCAATTTATTTTACATTATGCCAGTATTATACTGTCTTGATTAATATGCATGCCATATGGTATAAATCCTCCACATGTTTTCTTCTTTGTGCATATGTGTGCGTGTGGATGCGTGTGCAGATGTGCATGTGCACGTCTGCGCGTGTCTGCACGTGTGTGTGGAGGCCAGATCTTCAGTCACTCCTCTCCGCAGTGTTTTTGAGACAGTCTCTCTCCATTTGACCTGGAGCCCCTCCCTTTCGAGAGGCTGGTCCCGCCCCAGGGACCCACCT
The DNA here is from genome assembly GCF_964271855.1 of Acomys minous. NCBI lineage: Eukaryota > Metazoa > Chordata > Mammalia > Rodentia > Muridae > Acomys > Acomys minous. The sequence continues at coordinate 3,883,514 of NC_140484.1, forward strand.
GCCTCCACTTCTCCCGTGCTGGGATTGCGCATGTGTGCCTACCACAGCTGGTTCTTATGTGGGCCCCAGGAAGCCAGCTGGGGTTCTCATGCTAACACAGCAACAGCTTGAATGACTGAGACATTACCCCAACACCGTGTGGTGGGTTTTTTTTTTTTTTTTAAGATTACTTTGGGCCTAGGGCTCAGGGACCATCGCAGAAGTGGGGGCAGCAAGACCATGAGAGCCAGAGGGTGGAGACGTTTGCTGTGACGTCGGAAGCTGCACCCAAAACGTCACCAACACAGGCTGAACAAGGACAATGACAGACGTGGCAAAGTGAGCCCCGAGATGGCCGCAGCAGCGTCTCAGTACTGTGGAGAACTGTAGGAAACTACAGAGCGCTGGGAGCACAGCAGTTGGTCATCCAGTACCAATGGTCAGTCCTAAAAACATACGTACAAGCAACGTTGTACAGACTAAGAAGGTTATATTTAGAAGCATCTAGTACTGTTCTATTTTCTATAAATGTACCAATGCAGTTAAATAAAGGAATGCTATCAACAATGGCGACATCCGCAGAGGGGGGAAATTAACCTCACGTCGCACAGAGTAGTCAGTCCATGGACCATAGACCACTTTTTATTCCTGGAAGAGGCATGTTGTAATTCTAAATAAGTTTTTGCTTGCATTTCTTCCCACACTGTCTCTTAGATAGCTTCCTGCTGGAGTTTTAGCAGCTTTAGATCTATTATGGATATAGAATTACTTTGTTAATTCTGGCAATTGGACTCCTATTTTAATCTGACTATATTTAATCTCTACTAAAAATGGGGACATTTTCACACTTCCCCCTTACTACTCTGATATGTTACCTTTTGACTGCTTTTGAGTTTATATTATTCTCCATTTTAATTATTAATAGTTTGTGTGTGTGTGTGTGTGTGTGTGTGTGTGTGTGTGTGTGTGTGTGCAAACACGTGTGCCTGTGAGATGCCCTTGGGTGCCCTCCTCTATTTCTCTCTCTCCTTAGTTTTTGAGACAGCACCTGGAGCTCGCTGACTTGGCTGTTCTCGCTGGTCAGCAGCTGCAGGAGTCCTGGCCTGCCTCCCGCTGCTGAGACCACAGGCACGTGCGGTTCACGTAGGGCTGGGGCTGGGTCTCCAATGCTGATGATCGCGTGGCAAGCCCCTCACTGCCCGAGCCATCTCTCCAGCCTCTAGATGCTGCTTTTCCATTGTAAAAGCTAATAACGTGTTTTAAGCATTCTGACTTCCATGCCAATTGTTTACTATTATGTCAGTTTTTAGAAGTGAAAACTAGCTGGTGTGATTCGAGTGTGTTCCACAGAGGCTTGTGCGCTGGAGGCGTGGACCCCAGAGTGGCCATGTTGGGGTGCAGCCTTCAGAAGGTTTAGTTGAAGGCAGGTCATTTGTGGACCTCTCACTGAAGGGATTGATGTAGTTCCCAGGGGCGTCTGTTAGGTCCTTTGAAAGTAGGTTGTGCTGGACGTGGTGGCGCACGCCTTTAATCTCAGAACTCTGGAGGCAGAGGCAGGTGGGTCTCTGTGAGTTCCAGGCCAGCCTGGTCTACATGGGAAACTACAGGCCAGCACAATGAGACCCTGCTTTATTGAAAGGTGGGTTATGTAACAGGAAAGCACGGCTCCCGAATCTCTCTGGCTTCCTGTCATGCCATCTGCCACCGTGTCCTCACCAGGGGCCAAACAGATGGCCTTGGGTTCACTCAGGCTTGAACTCACAGCCTTCAAAGCTGTGGGCTAAATAAACCCCATTTTAAAATAAAGTACCCAGCCTCCGGTATTCTGTTTTCTCAGTAGTAACAAAAGAAAACATTTCTGACATTAAAATTTTGTGTATGTTCTTGATAGCAGAGGCAAACATTATGACTGACCGCGTGCATGTGCTCATGTGAATGGTGGGTGCGCAGGTAGAGGTCAGAGGTCAGTATTGGGTGTCTTCCTCACCTGCTGGGTACCTTCTCACCGGACCTGGAGCTTGCCCCAGGAATCCTCCTGCCTTGGCCTCCCCACGCCATGTCACCACCTTTCTCACGTGGGTTCTGGGTTTCAGACTCAGGTCCTCAAACTTGAGCTGACAGAGTCACCTCCCCAGCCCGAGGGCGTACTGTTGTGTGTATGAGGTCTGTCTGCCTCTGAGACAGGTATGCCTCACCTCCCTAACGCCGCAACCCCTTAACGTAGATCCGCATGCCGTGCTGACCCCCAACTGTAAAATTATCCTTGCTGCTACCCCATAGCTGTAAGTTTGCTACTGTTATGAATCTTAATGTAAATATCTGATATGAAGTTTATCTGATATGCGACTCCGCGTGAAAGGGTTGCAGGGTCCCCAAAGGCGTCACAACTCATCCGTTGAGAAAGATTGCTTTAAAGGAATAAGCATTGTCAAAGCGTGGTCCAAGGACTGTTTCTAATAACCCATATTTCCCCAAAAGTGTGTTACTTTACCTCTCATTCAGACAATCCTTTTCTTGTGGAGATTTTTAGTTTACATGAATTTAAAGTCTTTTTTTTCCCCCCAAGTAAAACGAAGGCCTCACATCACTAGGACTCACAGCCTTTTCTTCCTCAGGTGTTGCATGGATGAAGCCCTCCTCTCTGAGGTGATTTCCTAGAGCCCCTTGTGTGTTCTGCTTTGAGCACTCTGATTGCTGGATCTGCCGCCTACTTATCACTTGGAGTTCTCCTCCTCCTGTGTTTAAAAATAGTTTCTACTTTTACTATTTTAGAGAATTACATGTGTCAGTGTGTGGGTTTGTGTGGGGCCGGTGCTTGCCGGGTCTGCAAGAGGGCATGGCGCCAAGGGTACGGGTGGAGATGAACCGCCTGAGGTGAATTCTGGGAATCGAACCCAGGTCCTCTAGAACGTCAGCAAGCCCTAGTAACCATGGAAACGTCTTTCTGCCTACTTCACATTTCTAAACTAATTCCACATTTCCTCGGCCTCTCAGGTTTTGAGTCAATTCTCGGTGGCCTTTTCAGAAAAGCTGCATGAGAAGTTAATAGCACTCACAAGTGTGAATGGTCTGGAATAGATATAGAAGACACGTGTGCACACACGTGTGTGTACTGTGTGTGTGTGTGTACAGTGTGTGTGTGCTGTGTGTGTGTGTACAGTGTGTGTGTGTACAGTGTGTGTGTGCTATGTGTGTGTGTGTACAGTGTGTGTGCTGTGTGCTGTGTGTGTGTGTGTACAGTGTGTGTGTACTGTGTGTATGTGTGTACAGTATGTGTGTGTACAGTGTGTGTGCTGTGTGCTCTGTGTGTGTGTGTGTACAGTGTGTGTGTACTGTGTGTATGTGTGTACAGTATGTGTGTGTACAGTGTGTGTGTGTGTACGGGGTGTGTGTGTGTGTGTGCTCTGTGTGTGTGTGTGTGTGTGTGTGATGACTCAGCCATCCGAGTGGCTGCCAGTCTGACAGCTGACCACGCCCTTTCCTTTCGAACTCTGCCTCTCTCTCACGCTTGTATGACCGTCTCTGTGCCCCTGGACTTCGGAATTCCCACCAGAGCACCCCAGCTGTGCTGTGAGTGCCTGGTATCTTTTTAATCCTCATAAATTAATAGGAAAGCTAGTGAGAATGTTTTCTTGAGGGATTAGTTTTTCCTTCTTCTTCATTTCTGGAATGATTGTCCTCTATAATGGTATTGGTTTGAATAGAGAGATTTCTAAAATGAGCTCTTAATATATCTAAGGAGATATTGCTGCAAAAGTATTCTTACTGCAAAATATCACATACCAATTACAAAACTATCTTTTAAAACCTCAAGGAAAAGTACGGAATTTCACATTGATATGAAAAATGTTTCAGAATTAAATCCAAAAGCTGATGATGTAAAAACTAGATAATTACTAAAATTAAAAATTAAGGCTTTCTACACAACCGGCTTATTAAACTGAGTGATGGGCAGACTCTCTTGACTAGAAAGCGTCACTGTCACATGTGTATTGTCCTGTTCTGTCTCCACTGCACCATGGTTTGGATGCCTGTGAACCTTGAACACCTAACTCCTTTTTAGAAGCCATTTGCACCCTCCATGTATGTAGGAGCCTTCTGGCAGGTTCTGGCTGCGCTGGGCCTCTTCCTGTCTGCTGGCTGTGTGGGCTGCTGCCCTGAGCTAAGTGGGATGGCTGATGGCAGGTTCTGGGCAGGCCAGCTGTTCTGTGCCAGCTCATGGGGGCAGTTCACCATGCTTCAGGGCAGCTTTGCCCTGAGGTAGCTGAGGCCTTGTAAGCTGCCACGCTGGAGTTCTTCAGCCCAGACTGCACTTTTTAGTAACTGTTCGTTTCGTGTCTCTGACTCAGACTATTTTGTTAAGTGCCACTTAAATTTGAAAAATGCCTGTGCTCCTAAGAAGTGTCCTTACATAAGCTGAGATGTGTGGGATGTGGGGTGTGGGGAGGAAGGTGGTTTGTGTTGGTTATGGGGGAGCTGAGAACTGTTTTTCTCTGACCCCATATATGAGAAAAGAGAAGGAAAAACAGAGTTTTGTATCTGACTTCACCCCCATTCTCCCCCTTTCTCCTCCAGCACTCTGAGTCATGAGAAGCTGAGTACCCTAGCCTGCCCCTCTTATTGAACCCCGACTACAGCAGATGCCTTCCGTGGCCCCAGGCTGTCGTACCGAGGGGGGAAGAGTCACTCAGCATCTGTTAGGATCAAACTGTGTCACAGTCCCCCCAACACACATGGCCAAGCCCTGCTCAGCACCTCGGGGTGACAGGGTTGAAGAAGAGGGTGCTCCTTTAAAGAGGACCATTAGGGCACTTCATTCAGTGTTAGCGGTGCCCTCACCCAAACGGGGGTGGAGCAAGGGGTCGGGGATCTAGATACATGGCTCGCACAGTCAGAGACACTGTGTATTTACAGCAAAGGACCATCATGTGGGATGGCATCATGTGGGCTCACAGGACCAGGCGGCTATCCTAGTTTGCTTTTCTGTTGCTGTGATTAAATACTTTGACCATAAGCAAATGAGAAGAAAAGTCTGATACCACGAGGTCATAGTCTTTCACAGAGAGTAGTTGAGGCAGAAACCACAGAGGAATGGCGCCTGCAGCCCGTGCTTAGCAAGCTTTCTTGCACAGCTCAGGCCTACCTGCCTAGTGAGGATGCCAGTAACAGTGGGCCCAGTCCTCACATCCACATCCGTCATCCGTCAGGACAGCCTCACAGACATGGCCAGAGACAGTCTGATGGAGGCAAGTCTTCCTGGGCAACTTCAGTTTGTGACAAGCTGACAATAAAAACCGAGTAGGAATTTGGTCCTCCCTAAGTCAAGGAAAGTCTCGGAAGCAAACTTGTCTACCCCATGACCTCAGCTTCCAGCTCTGGATCCCGGTTGCCTAAGCCATACTTTATCATAGCAGCCTAGAAAACTAGTAGAGCATCCTCGGTCAGTTGCTGGTGCTTTCCCAGCATTCCTCTACAGGCAAAGAGGATAAAGGAACACGTATTCACTGGGACGTGGGCAGATGGCCCTGGCTGCCGATTCTAAAGGCCTGTTTCCTGGCTTTCTTTACACAACGGAGGCATGAAGGAGACATTTTTGTGTGTACTGGGAAATGCACTGCATGTACTACAACATGCGTGTGGAACTCAGAGGACAACGTGTTCGAGTTAGTCGGCGCTCTCCTTCCATCACATAGGACCCAGGGGGCAACCTCAGGTCATTAGGCTTGGGAGCAAGCGGCATGTAGCCATCTTGCTGAACCTCAGGGAGAGAGACCTGTGTGGATGTCAAAGTTGAATATAGAATCAGGGCAGCTGTAGTCAGAAGTTCAGAGACATGTAGGAACACCCTTGAGGAAGATGCGGGCTGAGACCAGCTGCCTCAAGCAAGGGCGGTGAGGTGTGCATTTTGGTGAGGGAAGAACCCAACATTCTAAGGGGCTTTTGTGTTCTGAAATCACCACCTCGCACCTCTCTGTCTGTCAGGGCTGAGCTCACCCTCTTCCCTCTGCTGTGTGGACTCTCCATCTCTTTGATATTATTGCATTGTCTCAGGCATTTCAGGCAAGAGACTTCTCTACATACATTTAAAAAATTGTGTTAAATCCTAAGAGACCTAGCTCTGTTGGGTTAGTGACTCTATATCCTTTGTTCTTAGCCTGTGTCTCCCTTTTGTTTACCCTACTGGGGCAGCTACTGCTCCCACCTTCCAGGGATCTGTCTTGGGGGCAAGTGCATGGCTTGAAGTTGCAGCAGCAGAGAACGTCAGGAAGATCTCATTTCCCACTCACCTTGGCCTTGAGCCGTGATGTAGCTCCTGAGTCCCTCACGGCCTTATCTGCAAAACGGATACAGGGGCTGGAGAGACGGCTCCGTGGTTAAGGGCCTATAGCGCTCTTGCTGAGGGCTCAGTTCCCCACCTATGGGGTGCTGTTTGTAAATCAAGCTCCCAGGGGAATCCAACACCTCTGGCCTCCATGGGCAATTGCACTCATGTGTGCACAGACACATATGTATACATATCATATATATATATATATATATATATATATATATATATATATATATATAAAATCGCATCTTTAAAATGGGAATAGTAGTGGTAACTCAGAGAAGAGTGTGAACGGTCATCAGAGCACATGGGCCGCACGGAGCACTCTCATCAGTCCCCGCACATTTCAAGGGCTCAACAGTGCTCGCCACTGGCTCGAAGTGGCAATAAGTGCAGTGATGATATTTTTAAATCATATTTTTAAATCACTGCTGTTACTAGCAAGTGGGTGTTGCTGAGATGCCCCTTGAAGGATTGCTCTCCTCATAAGGGAACATCTGCTTTCTTGTTCCAGCCAGGAAGTGCTATCCGATTTAGGTCAGAGATGGACTACAGAGCCAGGCCTTGGCCCGTTGAGTGACAAATGTTAGGCCCTCTCTGACTGTGAGATGTACAAGGCTTGCCAAGAGATCTTGTTGCAGTGCACACTTTGGTCTGATGCAGGAAGGTGGGTTTGGGGGCTGGGATTTTACATTTCCAGGAAGTTCCAGGTGAAAGCAGTGCTACTGTGTGTCTGGGTTTTGAGTCGCAGGGCCCCTGAGCACATGGAGAGCTGAGTCGAATGCTATGCTCCGCTCTTGTGAACCAATGATTGTTTTTATCAATTTACATTAAAGGCCAGAAAATTTTACATCTTCAATATTTCTCTAAAACTGGCCAGGTTCTTGCTAATTTTCCACCCCTTGCCTCGCTGCCTAGTCTTTAAACAATGTTTTAACAAGAGTGCTGACTGGTGTTTCTGTGGATGTCATATGTACCAGAAACTGCTTACTAAATTCTTACTCTGTGTTCCAGTCTCATCCTGTTGCTGTGATAAAACACCGACCCGAAGCCGCTCTGGGCAGGAAAGGTTTATTTCAATTTTCAATTCCAGACCATAACCTCACTGAAGGAAGTCCAGGCAGGAGCTCATGGGGGAACTTGAAGGCAGGCGGGCAGGCTTGCTATTACTCACAGCACAACTTCTGTCCAGGAAAGAGCTCACAGCCAAGCACAGCAGAGCCCCTGCAGGATGCTGACTCATGAGCAGTTTTTATAATCCAGGACCCATTACCTAGGGATGGTGCCCACGGTGGGCTGGACCTCTTACATCAACCAACAGTTGAAACAATCCCCTAGATATGCCCACAGGCTAGAGCATAGTCCTGGAGACCAACAGGAGGAAGTCTGAAATGGGGGACATTCTCTGAGTGGCACTTGGGGCTGGACCCCATGCAGGCAGCTCAGCTGTGGTTGACTACGTAACAAAACTTTAAGAAGGAGGCTTGGTAAAATCCCAGGTTACAGAAAGCAGACAGATCCTGAGGAGGCCTCACAGCCTTTCCACTCGCTTCTATCCTAATTTAAGTGTAAACTAAAGTCTCATCAAACAAATATGATTTGCTGTTGACTTACATTAAACTGCAGAACATATTTTTTTCTTGTGCCAAGTCAGCAAGGCTCTATCTACCTCTGTCTCTAGCCTCATTGTCTAGTGCTTAAAAACTTTTTTTTACAAGGCTAATAATAGTAGCAACTGCCACTACCATGGCATACACCAAGCTGCAGTGCATGATGGGTGGGTTAGAAGCTGTGTCTGCCAGAGGCTTTGTACCTCATCACTTGGGAAGAGCACATACTTTGGTGCATGTTGCCCAGAGCCTGGGGCTTGGGAAACACCTTGACCACTCAGTCTGGAACCTGGCTCCATTCTCATTAGCGATCATTTGCCATTTATTTATTTATTTATTTTTGGTAAAATGAATAGATTGGGGAAGGTGGGAATAATTTGGTGGGTTTTTGTTTGTTTTTTGTTTTTTGTTTTTGAGACAAGGTTTCTCTGTGTAGCCTTGGCTGTCCTGAACTTGCTTTGTAAACCAGGCTGGCCTCGAACTCACAGCAACCCAGCTGCCTCTGCCTCCCAAGTGCTGGGATTAAAGGCATGTGCCACCACCACCAGGCAATTTGGTGTGTTTTTGAGCCCTTTCTACAAAGCACAAGAGCTGAACCATCTCAGGCAGATGCTGGGGCGGAGCCTAGACCCACGGGTCCGCAGCCCCTGGGCAGCAGCCTCCAGAAGTTTATCTGTCAAGCGTTGGCTTTAGTGGTAGAAAGCCTCTGGCTCCCTCCAGCCTAGCTTTGTGCTCTCGGGCGTGGGACAAGGTATCATGTGGCCACGGTTGCCAACAGTGGGTCAAGGTTATTAGGAACCTTAAAAATAGCCACAAGGCTGCTGCTTCGTGTTGGCTTTTTTGAAAGGCTTAATGCAGGGGTTTCTGGGTTTGTTTGTTTTGTTTTGTTTTAACTTGTTTGTTTTGAAAATCATTGTGGGGAAATGTGGGAGCTCATGGGAGGGAGCAGAGCAGAAAGATTATTTGGTATAACTTTCTGGGTTTTGACTCACTCTGCGAAGCTGTGGCTAACCCAGCTCCCTTTGGTGGAGTAAGGAAATGATGCTCTGGGAAGAGACAAAAATCTGAATGCAAACAGAGATAAGGAATGGAGGGTTCCCAACGTCAACAGGAAAAGTCTCCGGAGTAATTAGTGTGCGTGAGACCATAAATAAAACAGCCCTCTCATTAGAGACTGGCTGCAAAGGCTTCCATTGTCAGCGAGTTGTTAAACAGATAGGCATAGTATTAAATGCAATAGTATTTATTAAATAGTATTAAATCCTCCAGCATATCCTGGATGGCTGGCCTGGAGCTGCTGGCTTGGGGTGGGAGGTGGGGGGTAAGGGTGTGGGAGTGGGGGGGTGAGGGGGGTTACATTTTTACTCTTTTATAAATCACAACACTTTCCCTTCTTATTAACTCCAAGAGCAACTATCAAAGAGAAGGTTCTGGAAACATAGTGACCAGTGCTGAAGGAAAGGTGCAGAGAGATGTGGTGACATGGTAGCTTTTCCTTGGCAGGCATGTGTCTCCAGGTGATTTTATTCTGTTCCCTACCCATGAGACGGAAAGAAACTCCACCAAGCACAGCCCTCTGTGCACAGCGCCCCGGCACACCTGCACTCTTTGGGGGAGGAGTGTTCTGCCATTGCTGTTGTCATGAGGCAAATGAAAATGTAATTCATCCACAAGGTATAAAAACCCCACACTGCAGCAATTCATACTGATTTACTCAAGATTTATCCATCTTATGTGAGACAAGAGAAGGAATCTCTTTGTTGGGCAGCAATGCATCCTTCTCCTTATAACCTCCCCAGGCCTAGGATTGGAGCTTTCACTTGGGACAAAAGACACTGAAGAGAAGTACCTGTTGGTTTTTGCAGGAAACACAGAATGCTTTTATTTCTCTCTAAACATAAGAGCCAGGGCAGAGCGATTGCTTCAAGGAAAGGACAGAGAGTCCAGTGCTGGGACCTGCTGAGACGGTGAGCACATCATGTGACCACTGCCAAGGCCTTCTGTGGGTAGTCCCCAAATACAAAGTCTGTGAAGTCTTTTACATGAGTAGACTTAGCTGTCCTGGACTTACTTTGTAGACCAGGCTGGCCTCGAACTCACAGCGACCCGCCTGCCTCTGCCTCCTGAGTGCTGGGGTTAAAGGTGTGCGCCACCATGCCCGGCTTCTGTCAGTAGAACTTTATAGAGAAGCTTTGAGATGTGGGCACGGAGTCCTGTGATCATTACGTCTCACTGAGGCAGTGAGCAAGCCCTACAGACCCAAGTTCAAGTCTGACCTCTTCTGCCTCAAAGCAGTGACTTTGGAAATAAAACTTTTTCTTGTAGGTTTGCTTCTTCCTCTGTTAAGAGAAAATTAACAATGGCCTTTACCTCATAAGGCAAAGTCTCCGATTCTTACTGCCTGTGTCTAAACTCGGAGTAACCTTGGGCAATTCTTTAGTTTTTTTCTTGCCTCAGTTTTACACTGGAAATGATGATGGCCCCTGCTTCAAAGTATTCTAAAGACGGGGTGGCTGGAGTGCCGGGTATAGAGAGTGAGGCCAGCACGAATAAAGCTCTGGGTTCTATCCCCAACACAGGGAGTGGGGAGGGAGGGGAGGGAGGAGGGAGGGGCGGGAGGGAGGGAGAAGATCTTTACACAAGCCCTCAGCAAATGTAATTTCAGAATAAAACTGAAACAATTCAATAAGCAGTCTCTGGAGCAGAGATACATAGAGACACATAGAAGGAGCTGACGTCTTAGGAAAGTCCACAAAATGGATGGTCCAGTCTCAAAGCTGACTCCATGGGCTCTGCTCCAAAGTGGTGGGCAGACGACCGGGTCTAGTTGTGGAGAGAGAGATGCACGCACCACAGACCTGGGGTAGCTCCCTGTTGCGGTGTGTTGTAAATAAGCTGTGTGGCCCTTTTAGCTCTCAGAACCCGTCTCTTTAGTCTTCTTGCTGCGCTCCGGCTAGGGCCGGTTGCCAGGGCTGAGGACAGGGTATCATGAGGACAGGGTATCATTAGGACACAGACTCATTTTTTTCTGCCTTTCTAGATAAGGTCCAGAAAGTTCTTCTTCCTTATTGACTATGACCTTTTAATAAATTTAGTTTTGTCTTTCATAGTAGAGCCATTTCTCTTATGAAATTCAATTTGTTTCAGGCTTCTTTCTGTTCAGGTTAGTCTAAAAGCTGAGGTGAGGGACCCTATGGATGCCTCATTACTGAGGCCCGCTGTGTTTCACTCACAGCTCATCGTAATGTACATTCTGGCTGGCTACATCGTCTGTTCTGCATTTGCAAAGCCCCTCCAGGCCAAGCCCTCCAACGCTGTCTGCTGTCAGGCTTGCTGTTTGCAGGGCAGGAGAGCAGCTCCTCAGGCCACACCTTGCTGCTGCCCCGAGCCGCACAGGCCCATCACAGCCGTTCCCATGGCAAAACCCAGCAGCAGCTGCACAGAAATGGGCTTCATACTTTCTGAGCTGCCTTGGGCAAGTCCCTAAATTCTTTTTGGCCTTTAAAGACTTTTCACCTTTCAAACTATAGTGTAAAGTTTCTCTCCCACCCCTCCCAGTGTGTTTTAGAATACCACGCTCAAAACTGTGGTTAATAGTTACACAAGGCTTAGAGCTACTCCTGTCAAATAAATGTATGAAATGCTTCTTATCCTGTTAATCTCTTAGTTACGTGGCGTGCGGGTGTATTAATGTTAAACCTGGCTAAGAAGCCTGCTCAGCAATGTTGTATCCAGCGTTTCTCAAAGGCAGGTGGGTTTGCCATTGAGAGCACGCTGATGTGCGTGACAATCACTTTCTCAGGAACAGTTCCAGGAGCGGGGGTTTAGGACGCGTCTTGTCCTAACTTCAAAGGTGACCTGGTTCTATCTGGTCAGGGGCACCCAGATCCCTGCGTTTGTAACGTGCCACCATAGCCGTTTAACTACAAAGGGGCTGTGTGTTTTAACAGTTTGTTTGAGTCTAATAAAGTGCAGAGCAAATTATGACTGGTTACACTGAGGTCACATGTGGGGAGGACAGTCAGGGGAGAAGTGCCGTCCCGGTAATAAACTCTCAGTATTGAGTGTTCTGTGTTCTCTGGTGCCCTGTTTACGACAGACAGCAAGCCACACTGTTAGCCAGAATGACTTTAGCCCCAGAAGACAGACGAGGCACACTAGACTTCATCCTTTCCTCACTTCCACATTCTGTGTGTATGTGGGTGTGCACATATGTGTTCTCTCTGTGTGTATGTGCATGTGTGTTCTCTGTGTGTATGTGGGTATGCACATGTGTGTTCTCTCTGTGTGTATGTGGGTGTGCACATGTGTGTTCTGTGTGTTTGTGTATATGTGAGTGATCACATGTGTGTTCTCTCTGTGTGTATATGTATGTGTGTTCTCTGTGTGCATGTGGGTATGCACATGTGTGTTCTCTCTCTCTGTGTATGTGGGTGTGCACATGTGTGTTCTCTGTGTGTGGGGGTATGTACATGTGTGTTCTCTCTGTGTGTATGTGCATGTGTGTTCTCTGTGTGTATGTGGGTATGCACATGTGTGTTCTCTCTGTGTGTATGTGGGTGTGCACATGTGTGTTCCCTCTCTGTGTGTACGTGCACACGTGTGTTCTCTTTCTTTGTATATACACACATGTGTCTTCTCTGTGTGTATGTGCATGTGTGTGCTCTCTGTGTGTATGTGGGTGTGCACATTGACTGGAGCCTCACCAAGTTGGATAGGCTAGCTGGGCAATGCATACCAGGGCTGCCTCTGTGTCCACCTCCTGTGTCACCACGCGCACAATCACAAGCACAGCGCGACACCCAGCTTTCCACGTGGGTTCTCAGGGTGGAACCTGGGTCCTTGTGCTTGGGACTGAAGCCCCGCAGCTCCCCGCCCACAGCCTCTCTTGTCTTCCCACTTAAAATCATCTAGGAGCAGTAATTTGAGATTTAGGAGGCTAACCTCCTTTGTTTTAACTGGAGGCCATCAAGAATGAAGACCGCAACTACGCCAGACCTCTGTGGTGTTCAGAAGGTAAGTGTCTTGAGAGACACTGACAATAACAAAATAAGGCATTAGGGCTGAAATATGGAGTCACTGTGGTGAGACTGCCAGGCAGCAGGTCCAGTCAGATTTCCATCAGTGCAGCTGAGCCTTCTGGAACCACTGGCACACAATGTCCCTGCAGACACCGAACACTTTTATCAGTGAGCAATTCCGTCACGGTCCTGTGTCTGGTGCCTGGGACTTTACCAAGTCAGGAGAACATTTGTCAGAGGTCCTGAGTCCCAGGCGGTGACCCTGCACTAGGGAAGGGACAATGGAGGACCCATGAGTGTGGCGAGCCACCAGAGGCACTGCAGATAGCTGGACAGGGAGGAGGAGGGACACCCGGAGTCTTGAGTTCATCAAACTTGTGTTTAGCTAATGAGCCTTTCTTCCCTCGGGGAGCGAACGCTGGCCGGGCTTTAAAGTAGGATCTCAGAATGGTGGTCAGTTCCCTGTTGGAGAAATTCGATGTCCTTGCGTCCCAACCAATCTCCTCTCTCCTAGGCCACCCACGGATCTGGTGCTGAGGGCATCTGTCTTAAGTGCCCTTTCCCATTTAAGCTGTGTCTCCATAACTTTCCAATACGCAACACACCCCAGGCACTCAGAAGTAACTGAGTAATCCAAGTCAGTCTCCAGTATTCCCAACTGGGCGTCAGAGAGATGCCTTTCCGAGGAAAGCCATTGTTCTCAGGTATTCCTGACTAAGGGGGTGGGGCTTTCCACAGAAGGTCACTACCCTGATAGAATATGGTTCAAAGTCGCGCCCACGTCAGTGCTTTATCAGGGAGCAGTCAAGATGAACAGCAGATAGAAAAAAGGTCTCTACAGTTATAGTATTTTTTTTTTAAATCCTAGTATTTAAAAAAAAATAGTAAGAAAAGCCCATCTGGCTGAGATGGCAATTCGTCTGGGAAAAGGTGGATGCGGAAGTGTTGGGGGGTGGAAAGGAGGGGCCGTCCTCCGCGCGTGTCTCCTCTGGGCTGTTGTGAAATGACAGTGATTGAAATCTGGACTCTGGAATGCATAGGTGGAGCAAAATCCTCGGAATGTTCTCGCCGCTGTGTCTTCTCAGTAGTTTCTCTGGCCAGCGCTGCTGCGGTCCGGTGAACTGCTAGGAAGGCTGGGAGAGAGCTCTGTCGGTGAGGAAGGTGCTAGAATCACACAGTAAACTCCCCGTTCTTCCTGGGCCAGCAGCATACCCACTGTGTACACACACACACACACACACACACACACACACACACACACACACACACACACACACACACACACACACCCCTGAGTTGACTCAGCCCACAAACTCCTAGGAAGAGAGCCAGGCCCAGCCTAGCTTCTGAGGAGAGGACTCAGCTCTTCTGTGTGACACCGCCAAGGAAGGCAAGGCTGAAACCAGAGCCTGGTACAGGTTGATGCCCAGAAATGACTGCAGTGGTGGACCCTCGCCATGTCTCTGAAGACTGCAAAGGTTTGACTGTTGTTTTGTAAACTTGGCATTTGTATGTCGAGGGAGAGACTGTGTCTTTAGTGAAAAGGAAAGATAATAGGGCTCTTTCTGTTGGGTAAAGCCAATGGAATGTTTTTTAAATGTTAACATGCTAATCTATGTATTCTAAACACACACACACACACACACACACACACACACACATAAAATGCCTATCTCATGTCCCAACATATCTATAGATATTTAGTAATACTAGACAGGACTATTGAATACAGGACCACAGGAGGTGTGGAAGCCGATCCGCTGGGCACTTTAAAGGCATCCCTAGCGACAGCGGCCAAACACCTGTGACTGTGTTTCTCAGAGTTTTCTTTGAATTTGGATGCTGCCCCTGAGATATTTTCCCTGCAGCAGTGCCCTCGGAGAGCCTTCCTTTCCTGGTGGGGATGGCTTCGGGAATAAACTCATCCCCCATGGCTGTTGGCCAATACCACATCTACCATACTGCCCCAAAGGCTTCTTGATGTGGTCATCAAAACCCACGGGCTGTGGCCATCACTGCTGCTTCTTTTCACACGGACTCCTAAGGGTAAGATGACAGGGTTTATTTTGGTTTCGGGAGAGCAGAGAGTAGGTGATGCGCAGGAGGCAGACGGGCTTTGAGCCCACCCTTCTCCTCTTCCGCCTCTGAGTGGCAGCGCCTCCGGTCAGCTTGGCGTGGCTCAGCATTGTCATCATCCCGGGCTCCTGGAGGGCTGGGGTGCCTGGGTCAGCTGCATGTGCACACACTTGTCAGGAGCCGTGACAGCATTCTGGGTTGGCACATGGTAGAGGATGAATAATTCATGTGGCCTCTCATGCTTGCCTCTTCTTCCAGTCAAAGTAGTTTTCAACACTCAGGGCTTAACAATCCAGTAATATGACCCTGTATTGATTATTGATCCACCATAGACAGTAACTGGAAAACGAAGGTTGACACTCGTTAGAATAGTAACTTTTAAAGTTGACGGTAGCCCTACGTGGGCCGTAAGCCAGAATCTCTCAACGTTTTCCTCCTTCTTCTCCCCCCACATCGAATGATAAGATCACCTGATGTTTACTGAAGATTCTTTGGCACCCTCTAGTTCTCCTCAAAAATAGAATCTAAATTTTAATAAAAATATTATGTATACATAATCATTAGGATGTAGTGACATATGTCTTCTGGTTAAAAAAAAAGGCTGTAATTGTGTGATTTTCCTAAGTGAAAGAAGACATAGCAATAAAGTTACAACATTTCAGCATTTCTATATGGCTATTTAGATACATATATGGCATGGTATATATGACATGATAATACAATGTGTTATTTTTAAGTAAATTCAAGGTCTTTTGTTGTTGTTTGTACTACATAGAGAATGGATTTTCATTTGGTTTCCAGAGCGGTAGGGTAAATTCCAGAAGAGATTCTAAGCAAATAGAATGAGCTGCAAATGGATGCTATTTTTAGAGGCTAAACCCGGAAAGAGAATCTTTTGTTGTTGTTGTTGTTGTTGTTGTTTGTTGTTTTTGTTTTAATTGACTCCCTTCCTATTCCCTGGCGTAAAGGTAGCTGGAGTCTCCACTTGCTGCCAGCTGGACTCTGAAGAAAGTGTCTCTAGAACTCAATATTTAACTTGAATTCAGTCATAACTAGATTGGGATTTGGCAAATTATTTCAAGACTTAAAATCAGGCACTCTTTACATTTGGAATTAAAAGAAAGGTCTCATTGCTCTGTAATTAAAAGCTGTGCTTGATATAGGGACAACGGGCAATACGTTTGCTGCTTAGAGTCTTTCTAGTCTTAAATTTACTATGTAGCCCAGCTTGACCTTGAACTCTTGGCTGCCTCTCTGCGTTGTGCCCCTGAGTGCTGCGATCACAGCACATGCTACTGTGCTAGGCTATAGCAATATATTTTTTGGTGAACTTTTTTTTAAAATGAAGGGACACATTGAGTGGACACTGGTCTGGCCACGATTACACAGCATCTCTTCCTATTAGTCGGTTCTGAGATGTTTTCAAACAAGCCTGCTCACCCACTCAGCCGCCCTTCCTACCAGCGTAGGTCTCTCTTTCTGCTCCTTCTCCTAGGTACCTAGAGGGCGTTAGCTAGCTACTGAAGATTTTGGTGCAGTCATTTCTTCTCTTCAGAAAGAAAAGAAATGCATGAGCTAGCGTTTGCATATGATTAATAGTAATTTAGACACGTGAGCTGTTCAGCCCTCTATTTTATATTTAAATGTGACTGCTGACTCGTCGGTCTCCGTCATTTACATATACTTCAAGGCTGAGGTGAGAGCCGGGATAATCATCAGAAGATTGGTGCTTCCGGTGCTTTCTCGCTGTGTCACTCATTTCCACTAAGAGGGGAAGAGCACGCCCTTTGTCTATTAGGTTTCCTGGGAAAGGAGGGAGATCTTGGACAAGTTTTGGGGCTGGAGAGATGGCTCAGAGGTTAAGAGCACTGACTGTTCTTCCAAAGGTCATGAGTTCAATTCCCAGCAACCACATGTTGGCTCACAACCATCTATAGTGAGATTTGTATACATAATAAATAAATAAATCTTTTTTAAAAAACTGTAAGAAGCATTCATAGCTCGTTCTGCATGTGAGCTGGGCTCATGTCTAGGCACATGGGTCAGTCAGAGCATGACATTGCCAGGAGAGTGAGAGAACAAACACCAGGCAGGAGCACAGAGCACAGAGGTCCCGGGAAACAGCCACACCAGGGCTCTGAGAGCCTCTGCCCAGATCTCATCGCCTGCTCTGTGACAGCCACACTCTCCCCTGGCTTGTGACTGCACCAAGCTTCCTCACAGACCTTAAGCTGATGGCTACTGTGAGCCCCTGCCTATCCTTCCTTTAATGGCACTGTTCAGGGGAGCCGTGCCGCATGCTGACGTGTGAATTGAAGTAATTGCCCAGGAGACGTGAACACCCGGTCTTGGTCAGCATGGCCCTGGGGCGACAAGCACCTCTTTATTGACTATTTCAAAATGGCTTAAGGGGGTCTGTGTTTTCACATAAAAGATTGTGCTGCCCGGGTGACCACTCACTCAGGTCTGCCCGTGTGACCACCCACTCAGGTCTGCCCACGTGACCACCCACTCAGGTCTGCCCACGTGACCACCCACTCAGGTCTGCCCACGTGACCACCCACTCAGGTCTGCCCACGTGACCACCCACTCAGGTCTGCCCACGTGACCACCCACTCAGGTCTGCCCACGTGACCACCCACTCAGGTCTGCCCACGTAACCACCACTCAGGTCTCTTGGCTTTCTTGGCTTCACCCAGGACTTTTTTTTTTTCCACTTTCAAGCTACTCTCACCGTGATAGTCTCTAATTGGCAGCGTCAACAGGTAGTGCTTCTCCCATGTGTCTGGCGTAAGAAGTGTTTATGAGCATCTCTTTGGCAGCTAGCGCCCCAGGCACCTCTTCACAGGCAGAGGTGTGTGCTGGGTGTGTCTCAGAATGGTGACTCTCAGAAGACCCACTGCACTGCCACGCGGCATGAGATGGCAGGGAAGGACGTGAGTGTTGAGACAGAGGCTGTGCCTGCATGCCGTCGTCCACAAAGTCTAGGATGGTCCCTGGAGAAGCTGGAGGGCGTCTTGGTATTCGGGTGGCCCTATTGGTCACCAGGGCCAGGGCCGCCTGTGGGCCGTTTCCCTCCCTGACTTCACTATCTGCCTCTTGTCCTCAGGAGACACCCAGTGCCTGTCTCACTCCTAGGGTCCCAGAGACTGAAGCCCCCATTTCTTTTGTTAATATGACTGCTCTTTGGTGAATGTCAAAGGTTTTTTTTTCCTGATATAAATTATAATATGAAGTTAAAGAGCGAGAGAAAGGATCTGTTGGACACAGGGTACTGGTTAAGCACCCACCTCTAGAGGCAGATTTGGGTCAAATCACAGCTTTGACACCTAGGGCCATGTAACCTTGGGTGAGATTCTTTGTTTGTTTTGTGTACGTTGGTATTTTACCTGAATTTCTGAGAGATTGGATCCCCTGAAACTAGGGTTACGGATAGTTGTGAGCTGCCATGTGGGCACTGGGAATCGAACTCGGGCCCTCTGGCTCTCTGGAAGAACAACCGGTGTTCTTAAGCACTGAGCCATCTCCCCGGCGGAGCTTCTTAATGCACAAGGTTATTTTTAATTTTTGGTGGGGTGTATGTGTGTTTCATGTACATTCATGTACGTTTGAGCATGCCTGTGCACAGGAGGCCAGAGGTCAACACTGGGTGTCTTCCTCGATGGCTTTCTACGTGGCTTTTGGGAACAGGTGCTCTCACTGATCCAGAAGCTCATGGATGGCTAGGCTGGCCGGCCAGCGAGCCCAGGGCTCCACCTCCCACTCCCAGAGCTGAGGTTACTAATGCCTGCCTCGCCACCCGGCTTTGTTTTGTTTAATGTGGATACGAGGGATTCGAACTCAGATCCTTATGCTTACAGCAAAAGGAACACTTTGCTGACAGAGCCATCCTCCTGGCATCAAGTTTCTTACTTTTTCCTTTTCTGGGGAGATGGGATGGGTGTTGCCTCAGTTAGGGTTTCTGTTGCTCAGGGAGGAACAGAATTGGGTCAAGTCTACAAAAAGTTACCCAGCACAGGGGTTAAAGCTGTCCCATGTAGCCCAAGTTAGCCTTGAACCTTTTATGTCCCTGAGGCTGACCCTGGACTCCGGATTCTTTTCCCACTCTGCTTCCCAAGTGTTGGGAATATAGTCATGTGACACCATAGGCAGCTTGAGTTTTTAATTTCTGTAATCCTAAATTTCTACATCTGTAAAAATTATAGGTCACACAACTCCATGTTTTATAAGAGTATGAAAATTAAATTAGAGCATCTATAAAACTCATGTCCCACCCAGAATAATAAGCAGCTTGGCCATCATAGTCTAGCTGGGCATATGCTGATTCTTTTAAGTTAGCTGTGTTGTTGGCTAATCCACTGGAATTCTGCCTAGTTTGGTCACTTTCAGGTGTTATTTGTTTCATGTGACTCATACAAGAATGAACTTTTATTGTAAAAACATAGTGAGTGGGAGACAGAAGCTGCCCTGACTGACAGCCACGCCCAGGGCTAACCCTGCCCTCAGCTATAGCCACGCACAGCCCGACATTTACAAACTGAACAGCAGCTTCTCCCAGGACAGGGAAGCAGGGGAGGTTCCTTGGCCTGGCTTCCTAAGATGATCACAAGTGAGTTTCTCTGTGTAGCCCTGGCTATCCTAAAATTTGTTCTGTAGACCAGGCTGGCCTCGAACTCATAGAGATTCGCCTGCCTCTGCCTCCCAAGTGCTGGGATTATAGGCATGCACCACCACACCTGGCTGGTGTGATGTTTCTTAACGAAGCTTTATTTTCATAATTGAATGAGTTGGTAATCTACTAAAATGCCTAACTATTCGTCATTTGGAGTCTACACTTTACCTGTAAAGATCCAGACTCTGAGATTTCATGGCTCGCTGGGTCTAAGTTGCTGTTACTACTGCTTCACTACGACAGACCACCTATCCCTTCTGTTTTCCCATTTTATTAAATGACCCTTTAAAAATAAAAAAAGGATTTTAAGAAAGTGGAGTCAGCAGGATGCCTCAGAGGGTAAAGGAGCTTCTACCAAGCCAAAGACCTGAGTTCCTTCCCAGAACCCTCAGTGTAGAAGGAAAGAACCAACTTCTGCAAGATGTCCTCTGACCTGTGGCGTACACACACACACACACACACACACACACACACACATACACACACACACACAGTTTTTAGAAAATAAGAACATTGTTCATTTGGAATTCTCAGTGAGTGTGGACTCAACAGTTACATAAACACAGTTCAGAAGCTTGAGACCACCCCCCTCGGCCCCGCTCACCGCTGCCTGGATCGGGCACTCGGGGGGGGGGGGGGGGGGAGGAGAGAATCTGGGTCCAGTGACTTCCCTGACTGCCAGCGGCTTCGTGCATGACCCTCCATGACCCTCCACATGTAACAAATCTACAGATTGAAGAAAAGTCGAAGTCAAGTAGGATTGGAAAGCTGACTTCCAAAATGGGCAGTTTCTTTCTTTCTTTCCTTTTTTTTTTGTTTTGTTTTGTTATTGTTGTTGTTGTTGTTGTTGTTGTTGTTTTTGGAGACAGGGTTTCTCTGTGCAACAGCAGTGGCTATCCTGGAACTCACTCTGTAGAGTAGGCTGGCTTCAAACTCACAGAGATCCTCCTGCCTCTACCTCCCAAGTGCTGGGACTAAAGGTGTGCGCCACCTCTGCCTGACTTTTCTAAGCTTGTCTTTTCTCTCATTATTACAGTGGTCTCTTTTGATATATGAAATGTGGTTTAAAAAAACTTAGAGTGCCATTTCTAGATTTCACATTTGCTTAGAAGTTGTTAAGTATAAAAGTAAGATCCCAACATTCTCATGGCTTGTCAGTATCGAACATCTGCAAGGAGAAAATAGATAAAAACATGGTCACTTACACATTCTCTTTATCTGAAGCAGGGTTTCATGTAGCCCAGGCTGCTTTCATGTTTATTGTGCAGCCAAGGATGACCTTGACTGTCTTACCCTCCTGCCTCTGCCCACATGCACCGGGATTGCAGATGGGCACTATCAGACCTGCTCTACTGCATGGGACCCAGGTTGCACTGAAGTGAAGACTCAGTGGATCAAGTCTTATGCCCAATTAGTCTGAAAGACTTTAATTTTTGGTTCAAAGAGGTGTGGGTGGAACAATTTTTAACTCTCAAGGAACTTTATAACCAAACTCAAAGATGAGACCAACCAATAGGAATACATAGATCAAAGTCTAAGAAACACAAGTTTCGAACACCTGCATGATTAACCTAAAGTGGACTTTGTAAAGGACACAGTGGTAAATATTTTGGCCTTTGTGAGGTTGCTGGTGCAACGCTATAACTTGGAGTCTAACAAAAAGGCAGCCATGGATAGCACACAAACAAATGACATTGATGTATTTCAATAAAAGTATTTATAAGGCAATGAACATTTCTTTACAGACCACTGGCCTGGACTATTGAAAGAAATAAGAACAAGCCAACCATGGGATATATCT
>NC_140484.1:3910000-3935000 GCF_964271855.1 Acomys minous
AAGCTATGAGATTCCACTGGTTCTCATACCTGTTAAGGTAAACCTAGCGGGGAAATAAGATGGATATCAAGATCATTCTGAGTCAAAGAAGCTATAGCCACAAGGGCACATACTGGGTGTACCTGTGGAAGCTACAAAAAGAGACAGAAACCGTAACAGTGGTTATCTCTGATATGTGGACCAGTTACTCTGGGAGTGGTGCTGTCCTGCGACAGAAGATGGTGGTTAATATGATGAATGAATTTGCTAAAACATGAATTGAACCATACATTTAAGATCTATGCTTTTTACGCAATGTATCAACTTACGAAAAACAGCAGAATCAATTGATACTGAAACATTTTTGGAATAAGAAGCATAGTCTTATCCTATCAGCAGCCAAAGAGGAAAGCATGTAAGTAGCTCTAAACGCAGGAAGACGGAGCGGGAAGACATACTCTGTGCTCGTGACCAAAGTGCTCCTACTCACACGCTCAGTCACTTGGCAGCATAGGACATGATCCGCAAGAGAGTAAAGTCTGATTTCAGATATGAACATATGGATCTTTAAAGCAGAACCTCCCTAAGTTTCTAAAAATCTTATGCCCTGAAATTTGTAGTCTTAAAATACTTGCATTCACCCACTACCTGAAATAAATCACAACTGTTTGCTTTAAGCTTGGCGTGAGGGGACAACCACTACTTCCTTCCCAGGGTGGAAGCCTCCACATGTAGGCCTGTGGCTGTGTCGTTGGGAGGTGGAGATGTGGGCAGTTTCGTTTTTATTCATTAGTTGAAAACGTTAGGTGAGTTGATGCCACGATGTGACTATTCCACTGTAAAATAGCAGCAGTTGCCTGGACCTGCACAACACTTTCTTTTATCAAACGAGGATGTAATTACTTTACACTTATCTACCACTCACTATTATCCCAGGATCCATCTGCTGCTCCTAATCAAGTGTCTACTGTAATGTGTGGACTAACCTTTGTGGAGTATCTCTGTTCCCCAGGAGCGATGGGACTTTAGTTGACACACAGAGATACTGTCATTATATCCTCTTTACGGATGAGGCAGCCAAGACTCGGGAAGTCAAGAAATTGGGCTGAGGAGATGGCTCGGGGCAGAAAAGCACTGACTGTGCATGCTTGAGGACCTGAGTTTGGCTCTCCAGAACTCACATAACTAAAGAAAGCTGGGCGTGGCCATGAGCATCCCTATAAACCCGCTCTGTGGCTGTCAAGGGTGGCAACAGGAGGATGGCCATGGATTGCTGCCTGCCAGCCGAGTTCCAGAATCAGTGAGAGACCTTGCCTGAAGGGGATAAGATGGAGAATGAGAGAGCAGAACATCTGATGTCTTCCTTTGACCTTTGACCTCTGTTCACAAATGCACATCTGCGTACATGTGCCCATACACCACACACACTCACAAACACAATAGATACATAGATGATAGATAGATAGATAGATAGATAGATAGATAGATGGATGATAGATACATACATAAATACATAGATGCATGGATGGATGGATGGATAGATAGATAGATAGATAGATGCTACATACTTAAACAATAAAAAAGAAATAAAGAACACACCTGAGGGTTACCCAGCAGAAGGAAACCCAGCTAGTATTTGACCTGGAGTGCCCCACCCCCAGCTCCCTGGCACTCTGAGTATACTGACCACGTTGTTTTCACTCTCAGTGTTTAAAGGTTTGTGCTTGCTTGTGGCTATTGGTGTTATGGTCAGTTTCTGTGTGATTTCTTTTCGTAGATTAATTCTTGGTCTCCAAATGTATAATTTAGCATTCCTCATAGTAAAAAAGAAAGCATATAGATATACTTATAACATTATACCATATTAACTATACTCTAAGGCAGTGGTTCTCAACCTTCCTAATGCTGTGACCCTTTAGTATAGTTCCTCATGTTGTGGTGACGCTGCCAGCCATAAAATTATTTTTATTGCTGCTCCTTCATACTAATTTTGCTACTGTCATGAATTGTAATGTAAATATCCGTGTTTTCCAATGGTCCTAGGTGACCCTGTGGAAGGGTAGTCCGGCCCCCACAGTATGTTCGCGGTACTGTGCCTATGCTGACGTATTCCCTTGCAACAGATTGTCCTGAGCTATTGCTCACTCTGTTTTGACAAACAATAGAGTCCTGCTCAGTGACTTCACCCTGCAGCATTTCTGTAGCATAGACTGCCGATTTGGTATCCAATAAACTGTCCCTAGCAGATAAAGGATGCAGTCCGACAGCTGTTCAATCAGCTCCCGACTCCGGAAACCTCTCTATTGTTAGAGAAAGCATTGTCCATCTATAGCCACATAAAAAACACTGTGTTCCAAAACCTGCTACAGCTGTGGACTTCAAACTAGCCAAAGACATCTTTTATTCCTATTAAAGCCTTTGGGAGTTGAGGTTATTTCCAAGCTGGGAATGCTAAGTAGGGGTGGAGTTGAGAGGGAAGGGGTGTCCTTGGGGGAGCAGTTTTGTGGAGGCCTGGACAGAGTGCGGTCTCTCAGCTCACAGGGTCACTGCTGTGATTAACAAACTTGTGGTTTTGAAGTCCTTGGACAAAGGCAAGTGCTGAGTGAGGCTGCGAATAATAGATCCATGCAAAATGTGCTTGTGGACATGTGCCAGTGGGTTTCTGGGAATTCCAGTCCACTCAGGAAGGAATGGCAGTGGGCAAACTTTTCTGAGCTGTGGGGAGGCTGTGCATGTGTGGGTGGACAGTTTCCACCCAGGACCTTTCCTGGCCACCTGTCCTGCTTCCCTCCCTGTCCTGAGAGCTGAACGGAGCTTTCTGCCGAGACCTTCTACTTGGACCATGCTCCTCTGCCCTTCTCTAAGTCCCTTTAATTTCTTAGCAAGTTTGCCTTCAAAAACCAGCCAGGACGTCACGTTCCCGCACTGTTTTCAGCAGCGCCAGGCTGACACAAGCGTTCCTCTTGCACACTCACAAAATCCGGGCGCATCACAACATGCCCCACTTGTTGCTGAGAGGGGAACCCATTTGCATATGTGTCATTGTTGGTGATGAAATAGAAATATGCAAACTTGTCCATGTAAATGGGAAATACAAGTCTTTTCTGAGTTCATAAATCATTCTTTCCACCAGCTAGGTGTGGTGATGTGTCCTCAACCCCACACTGGGAGGTAGAAGCTTTCTGTAATGGCCTCTGTCTATTGCAAAGGGAAGTTCCCTTGTATGTGGGCATAAGGATACATATTGAGGTGTAGTTAGGGCTTATGCTGGCTTGGTAAAGCGGCACTTCAGGAACACTGGCCAGTTGGCTGGGTTTGCAGGACCAGGCATGATTTTACATCATCTATTCTTATGACCATAACCTACAGGGAATTCTGCAAACTCAAAGTTTAAATGTAAAGATGACTAATCTCAAGGAAGGAACCAAGCAAGCATGAGGCATGCTGTAACACTGTGGGGAAACAGTTACCTGGGACACTAGGGTTATGAGGTGTGCTGTGACAGTGAGGGGAAACAGTTACCTAGGACACTAGGAGTATGAGGTGGGCTGTCACACTGTGGGGAAACAGTTATCTGGGACACTAGGAGCACAGGTGTGCTGTGACACTGTGGTGAAACAGTTACCTGGGACACTGGACATTTCCTAGTAAATCAGGAGAGAACAACAGGTCTGCCAGGATGAGTCAGGGCTTTTCAGTGTTGTGAGAGATGAATTATAAATACTTCCACTGGCCCATTGGAAATGCTTCCCTGTGCATTCTTCCTCCCAGGAGATCTGTGGAGGAGGGGACCCAGGAGCAGGCAGGCGGGGCAGCTGCTCAGGGTCAGCACCTCTGCAGAGTGTGTTGCTGGAGCTGCCGAGGTCTACGCCTGCCCATTTATCCTGCTTAGTAAGGACAGCCTGTCTCCTAATTACCTGGACAGCTTCCGATGGCCACAGCTGGCGGGGGCCCCTGGGCATGTGCCTGCCACTTAGTGCCTTCCAGGTCAGTGGTACTTAGAGTCTCTGACCAAAAAGCTTGAAGCTGTTTGCCTCACTGTGCCACAGAATGAGTCTGTCTCCTTCCTCTCCAACCAAAGCAGCCGACTGTGGTGTCAGTGGGATCCAAGCACTAGGTGCCCACATTTGACAGTGGCTCCTTGTGGGGTACCGTCAGGCTCTTAATGCGTGCCCAGTGTGTGTAGAGCCCCTGGAAAGAGGGCAAGGGAAGACAGTTCCTTAGCAGCCAGCAGGAGAAGCTGACGGTTTAGAAGTCGCCCTGTGATGAGGTGATATGTGAACGTTGAGCAGAGGTGTTGCGTGCAGATGGGGTGGGCATGTGTTTCCACCACACTGACTCTGGAGGCCTAACAGGAAGAGGAAACAGGCTGCATTTTTTTTTAAGCTCAGGCGCATTTCCAGGAGGTTCTGATGGGAGGCAGGCCGAGGAATTTTTGCAAGCGAGGGAAGTATGGCAGAGGGTAAGGGTCGGAGTATGAAGTCCATTCGTCTGCAGCAGGCCTCACGGCGCGTGGCCCCCTGACTCTGTGGAAGAGATCCACGGAGAGACTTGTCTACCACTGAGGCTCTGAGCCCTGGGGGTGCCTGTGTGCCCCTCTGAACACATCTTGTCCCTGGCTACTTCTTGAAGGCATTCCAAGCCTGCCTCTCACTGCATTTAAAAACCTTGCCTATGGAGAATATTATCAGAGGGTAATTCGAGACACTTGATGTCCGTTAAACTAATTATGCTTCTGCCCTCAGAGTACCTCAGTCTTGGATGCTCAGCAGATTTTATGTAGCATCTGAATTATTGATGGAGACGATACAGAAGAGGGGCTTGGCGGCTCGCTCTCGTTTGGGCAGGTCTTGGGCGAGCGGTGTTACGGGAAGAGAGGCAGCTGCGTGCAGGGATGGACAAAGCAAGCCTTGCAGAGGAGACCTGCCCCGACGGAAGCCTCTGCCAGTATGCGCAGAAAATCACAGGCTGCTTCGGAGGGATAGGTAAGACCCCTAGGGGCTACGCCTTGAGGGAGATTGAGAAGGGAGATGAGAAAAAGACCAAGAAGCAGGAAAGGCTGGCAGGAAGCAGGCATTAGCGATGAAGACGCTCTGGGGTCTGATGGCGCCGTGTGTATACACGCTTCCTACCCAGTGTGCTCTGCTCAGCAGCGAAGAGTGTCCTGATGTCGTGAGCTCCTGTAATAGCTCGTGGAGGGTTTGCACAGGGCTTGCTGAGCTCCTTGGTCTGCTTGCTTTTGCTTTAAAACCTTCTGGAAGGCAGCTAGCTCCATAGTCATTGAGGAGGCTGCAGGCTGCCTTCAGCCCATCTCCTCAGGAATCCAGCCTGCAGAGTCTCACTTGAAAGTGGGCATTTGCTCTCTGAAGAAAGGGTCTCTTAGCAAGAAGCATGTGGGTCTTAGCGTATGAAAAAAATCATAAAACCAAGGAAGTCTCTGTGAGGAGGATTTGCTGTGCAGCTTGTCCTGTAGCCGGCCAGCTGTTGTGTCTGTAACATCTATCCCCCAGTACTGGACTGACCCAAACAGCTGGCTCGGAGACAAAGTCTGTGTCCTTGGCTAGTTGCTGAGCTACCTCAGTGCACAAAGGTGAAGCGCCCGGGCCTCTCCCGGCTTACTGAAGCTCCTGGTGAACTCCCCTGCTGCTAGCTCCTATTTGCGGCTTACCAGGGGAGAGCTTGTGTGCCAGCAGGTGGACTTCCATCTGGTTGGTCGCTCAGCAGCCAATCCTTGGATGTGGTGTAGACATTTTCAGTCATTGTTGGCTTTGTAATGAAGAACACTGCGCTGTCTTTATTATTTTATGTTTTGAGCCCTATGTCTTCTTGGGCAACTGTCATTTGACGTGGTCTGTGGCAGGAGACTGCTTGGGTAGCAGTGAAAGAGCTGGGCCCACCGATGCTTCTGTGGGGTCCCCTCCCTGTGCCATGCTGCCCAGGCCTGCTCTCAGGCAGACTGGAGATGTAGTCTCGGCTGGGAGCTGACTGTGAATCATGTGAGGAGGAGGTGGAGGTTATTTTAAAAGCAGAATTTAGCACACAGGTTTCCTGGTCAGTGACTAGCGCCAGGCCCGAGCAGCCCATGTCTGACCTGTGTTTTGCCTTTTGAAGAGGTCAGTTTCCTTGTGCTGCTGTGTGGTTACACATCTTTATTTATGTGTATGTATCGTGTGTGTGTGTGTGTGTGTGTGTGTGTGTGTGTGTGTGTGTATGTGTGTGTATGTGTGTGTGTGTGTGTGTATGTGTGTGTGTGTATGCACATGGGTGCAGATGCTCACAGAGGCCAGGAAAGGTTTTCCGATCCCTTGGAGCTAGAAGCTCTCTCACATTGGTGCTGGGAACTGAAATCAAGACCTCAGCAAAGGCAGGAAGTTCTCTTAACCACTGAGCCATCTCTCCAGCTCAGTGTACCTCCTTCAAAAGCAAGAGACGCCTACTGCTGTCATCAGCCACCTTTAAGACCCACGTGGAGTTTACTTCCTACTCTTTCCTAACTTTTAACATGCACCAGACATCTTACCTATAACCTGTAAGTCCACCACTCAAATGTTGGCTTTTTTTTTTTTAAAGACGGCATTTCTCTGTGTAGCCTTGGCTGTCCTGTACTCTCTTTGTAGACCAGGCTGGCATCGAACTCACAAAGATCTGCCTGCCTCTGCCACCCAAGTGCTGGGATTAAAGGCGTGTGCCACCATAGTCAGCTAAATGTTGGCTTTTTATACTATTGTAAAGACAATCTCCTCTTCCGCCATTCTGAAAGTAGGCCCGGGGCCTTACCTATGCCAGGCAGTTATCAGACCACTGAGGGGTACTCCTAACCCAGCAACTGTTTCTTGAATTAAATGCATGGATCTGTAAGCTTGCCAAAATCTAGGGGCGGCCTGAGCACTTACTGCTGATGTAAGTAGCAGCTGAGCACGAAGGCGGGGTTAATGCCCTGGAATTAGTTTCAGTGGATGATGTTTGATGAATTTAGAGACCAATAAGGTAGAACGACTTTGTCCAAAAGTAGTCAAACTTAATTTCGGCCAAGGAGATACTGAATTTATATTTTTAAATTTAAATTAAAAATGTTTTATTTGTGTGTGTGTGTGTGTGTGTGTGTGTGTGTGTGTGTGTGTGTACACGTGCCCTGTGTGTGCCCTGTGTGTGTAGGTGCCTGCAGAGGCTAGAATAGGATGCTACAGGGGCTGTGAGCTGCTTGACATGGGTGACACAGGTCCTCTAGAAGAGCAGCAGAGGCACACAACTGCTGACCTGTGTCCCCAGCCTTGTGGGCACCGGGTTTAGAGAGTCCGCACGTGTCCAAGTCTCTATGTCTGTGTTGTTTGTATGTGCCAGAGCCTGTGTAGAAGTGGCAGTACCATGTTTCTCTGTAGAGACACATGCATATTAAGGAAAGGACCGAGTAGACACTCCTAAGCAAGTAGCTGCTCGGGTTTCAGTGCATGTAGAGCAGAGCTGTAGGAATATGCACGCGTGTGTGCACAGGCCCACACACACACATGCACATTCATACACACACACCACAGGCGACACTAATAGTACAAAGCATCACACCCCACACGCAGTGTTTACCATACAGATACCAGAATAGCGGTTCTCAACCTTCCTCACGCTGCCGCCCTTTAATACAGTTCCTCATGTTGTGGTGCCCCCCGACAGTAAGATTATTTGTATGGCTACTTCACAACTGTAATCTTGCTGCCGTTCTGAACTGTGATGCAAACATCTGTGTTGTCCAGCGGTCTTTTGGGGGCCACAACCCACAGGTTGAGAACCACCGCACTAGAAGGACCTAGCAGAGGCACACTATGTGCTGAGAGCTGTGCTCTGTGAGGCACACTATGTGCTGAGAGCTGTGCTTTGTACACGCTTTTGAATGTTGATGGGATGTCGTTCGTTACAAATCCCAAGGCTCAAGAAAGAGAATGCAGTGAGTTGTTCAGCAGCCTTGCAAGCTGTCATCAGAGCAAGATGTTGCAAGGAGTCTGTGTCTGTGGTGCATGAGGGTGGGGTGGGGTCTGTGGGTAGGGGATGGGTTGATCCAGAGCTTAATTGTGAAACTTCATGGGACTTTTGAAGTTTGACTCCACTGTCCCTAGCCCCACCCCGGGGTGGGGAGCCTCTGTGACTTTCTAGCTCATCCATCCTACCCTGCTTCCCACCAGGCAGAACAAGTCCAGCAAATCTGAAGTCTCTGTTTCTTTTTTAATTTTTAAACTTTATTTTAAATTTATATATTCACTTTATATCCTTATTGTAGTCTTGTCTCTCCTCTCCTCCCAGACCCTCTCTCCCACCTTCTTCCCCAAACCCCCCCTTTGTCTTCAGAAAAGGGGATCCTCCC
Source organism: Acomys minous (assembly GCF_964271855.1). Lineage (NCBI taxonomy): Eukaryota > Metazoa > Chordata > Mammalia > Rodentia > Muridae > Acomys > Acomys minous. The sequence goes on from NC_140484.1 coordinate 3,918,330, forward strand.
CCACCTCAACACATCAAGTCACATCACTGAGACAAGCTGGAGACTTGAGGGTAGGCTACAAGGAGGGCGTGGGGATATCTCTTGCTGAGCTTCCTAGCAGTAGGGGACGCAGAGACTGAGGGGGCCACCTTCTAGCCAGGCAGGACCTACAGTGATGGGAGGGGGACACCAATCCACCTACAAAACCTTCAACCCAAAATTTACGCTGCCTACAAGATGTGCAGGGATAAAGATAGAGTAGAGACTGAGAGAATGTGCAACCAGTGCTGGCCCAACCCGAGACCCACCCTGTGAGATGCCTTTGGGTTTCTAATTCTGCTGCCAAATCCTGCACTAAGGACCAGGAGCCAGGAAAGGGAAGCAAAGGCTTTCCTGCTCACTCCATCACCCATGGCCTTTGTGAAAGGGCCTCCTAAGGTAGAAGGCAGATCAGCCATAGCTTAGGATTCAGCCCCAGCTGCAGGCTTGCTGGGCTGTCTAAAGGAACTCTCTCAGGCTCTCTGTAATGCTCATCTGTCTTAAAGGATAGAATCAGTTGGGGCATCCATTGCTGGTCCTGGGTTGGAGAACTTTTAGAAATGGAAAATTCTGGGCTCCAACCTACAAGACTGTCATGTGGCACTCTGAGCAGACCACCGCACAACTTGTATTTTTTAAAGTTCCGTAGATATTCACAAGAATTTCTAAGAAATGCTAGCTTTATCTTTGCAGAACCTCCTAGCTTTCAGTTCTGTTTTACTTAAAGTGCACAGTGGCTTTTTGTTGTTTGTTTGTTTATTTGTTTGTTTGTTTGTTTTGAGACAGGGTTTCTCTGTTTAACAGTTCTTGTTGTCCTGGACTGGCTTTGTAGACCAGGCTGGCCTTGAACTCACAGAGATCTGCCTGCCTCTGCCTCCCCAAGTGCTGGGATTAAAGGCGTGCACCACCATGCTCAGCTCACAGTGGCTTTAATGAAAAGAAAATTCTGTAAGAATCCAGTAGCAACAATAGGGAAATCAGCATAGATTTATTTACTTTGACCTGTCACTATTGTGTAGTTGTAGAATGTCACACATTGTACTTAACCCTACAGTGTGGATGTCACAAAGCTCATCACCAGAACTCCTTTTGTAAATTGGAGTCCAGTAGGGACCAACTAGGGTTGCCTTTGTGAGAACAGGAAGCTATCACCCACAGGGCAGTGCTGTCCCCCTCCTGTGCAGCTGCCTTAGCAGGACACCCACAGAACGACTCTGAGGCTGTTAAACACGTTGGCAACTAAATACAGCAGAGTTCGTGGCACCAGGGGAAATAATTCTCTAGAACACAGAAAGGAAATGATTGCTTACCGTGGCCTGGAGCTGGGTCTGTCGTTAATTAAATCCTGGGAACTGTTGTTGAGCTCCCCCAGCCCCCCCCCACTCCCCGCCATGCCGGCCCCTTGAGATTCAAGACTCAAGATCTCCCAAGGATGGATTTGTAGATCGGAAGTGGTGTCTCTGCCTTATTTAGACCTACTTTTAGCACTCTCACCAGATAACACTGTAGATTCTAGAAATAGCTGCTGGATGGTTCTTTCAGTTGCTGCTGCAGGTGCAGTGTTAATTTTATTTTCAAATAAGAATTCCTGTCTCACACTGCAGTTGTGAGTTCCTGGTAGTGGCTGTTTTCGTACATAAATAATCGTCTGGCTCGAAATATGGCTAAGCTCCAGAGGGTAATCTTTTAAATCCGTCCCTCTTAATCTTCCTAGCTGGGCAGTGAGAAAAGAGAACCGGGGTAACCAGAGGAGCTGAGGCAGCCAGTGGGGAGCCCTGCTCCCACCTTGGTTTCATGTCCGCCACACCAAGATGCCTTCCTTCCTTGGTTTAAAGTGTCTGGGGAAATTGTGCAGCTCTGAGAAAAGCAAAGTTACGTCATCTGAGAGAACGAGCCTCAGGGGGTCACACAGAAGGAGGCTGATCATTGAGGACCTGGGTGGCCCTGAGACCTCTTGCCCTGCTCACCAGGGGCATGGCACAGTCACACACCTGTTCTATTTGTATTCTGCGGGCTGTGGCCCACCTGAGCTCAGGGTTAGCAGCTGTGATCCATCTGGTAAGTAACTGAATCCCCTTTGACGCTGGGTTGTGTTTTGTGATTGACACGGGTAATAAAGCGCCTCCTAGCCCACTGTTCTGGGCTGCGTGCTTCAAAGGAAACACTGTCCTTCATGTATAATGAATGATGCCAGAGCAGGAGAAATGAGGCCCTGGCAGAAAGACAGCCACGGATTTTAGTCTCTGGTTTTACGGTCTTTTTTTTTTTTTTTTTTTTTTTAACAAACAGGTTTCTTTCAAAACATGGTTGGAGTAATTATCAGTAATGAGAAATATGGTAGCAGAGAATGCCTCCCCCAGCGCTGCTCTCTCACACGGATGCAACGCTGAAGTTCAAATTGCGTTGCTGCCTGGGAAAGGTTTGTCTAGTGGAGTGTTTCAAAAGGGAAAAAAGTGTTCTCACAGTGAGAGAGCACGTTGAGACGCTTCTTTCTCAGGTGAATCTCATCATAATGTAACTGTTCGTTCCGGCTGGGAAGGTGCGCAGGGAGATCTCAGGCTGGGCAGAGCGTCACTGATGTGGAGCAGCGTGTGTGTGTGTGTGTGTGTGTGTGTGTGTGTGTGTGTGTGTGTGTGTGTGTGTGCATGCAGGTACACGTGCACCCTCACATGCAAGAGGAGGTCAGGGGTAACTTCCATATTGGTTTAGACATTGTCTCTTGATGCCCTGGAACTCAAAGAGTAGGTTCGGCTGAGTGGCCTGAGGGAGCTAACCTGTCCCAGTCCTTTGTCTCTGGCGTGCATACCCAGACGCCTGGATTTCTAAGTGGGCTCTAGGAACTGGACAGGTCCCCCAGGGGCTGGAGGGCAAGTACTTTCTCAACGGAACTGTTACCCAAGCCTCAGTTGCTGGTTTTGACAAGGCCTCAGCCTTTGACATTGTAATGGTAGCTTTAGTGGCCCGGTGCCGACGCAGGTGCTCACGGCCTGCCTAAACCAGAAGGTAACTAAGGGCAGAGGCTGTTAGACACCATCCCTGAAGACACATGGAGCCGACTCAAGTGAGCATCTGCTTCCTAACTCATGGACAGCCACAGACAAGGACAGGGTTGGAGGCAGTTTGTGGGGAGGGAGGACTCATCTATGCTAAGGTCTTCTGTTTTAATGCAATTAACTTTAACAGCTTTATTGAGCTGTTAAGCATACTGTATAATTTGCCTAAAGTAGGTGATTCAGTATGTTTTACTACGCTTCCAGACACACAACCCATCGCCGCAATGAATTTTTACTGTTTTCATAGTCTAAATAAAATAACATAACTTGATATAGCTAGAACCTCTCCAAGCCAACTTTCCTAGCCCTACGCCTAGCCTCAAGAACTGACAGTCTGTTTTCTACCTCTGTGCATCTCCCATGCTGGACTTGTATGCACATGGTGAGTGATAATCCTCTGGGTCTGGCCTCCTCCACTTAGCAGTGTTCAAGTTGTGGCAACTGTTTCTTTATTCATTACTACAGCTAAAAATTATTTCCCTGTACCCTCCGTGTGTTTGTTGTCCCTTCATTAGTTGATGAATAGTCAGGTTGTTTGAACCTTTTTAGCTAGTGTGACTGTTACTGCTGTGGGAAGTCTTGTACAAGTTTGTAAGGATCATGCATTTTCTGTCTTCTTGGGCATGTGGACTAGGATGGAATTCCAAGGTCACACAGTAACTCCACGTTTTAGTCTTCCAATGAACTCCAACTCCACAAAGTGGCTGCTCCATTCTACACCCCCATCTGCAACACAAGAAGATTCTGTTTTACACTGTGTGTGTGCGTGCATGTGTGCATGTATGTATGTGTGCGTGTGCATGTGTGCATGCATGTGCATGCATGTGCATGCATGTGTGTGTGTGTGTGGTGTGTGTGTGTGTGTGTGTGTGTGTGTGTGTGTGTGCATGTGGAGGCCAGCAGTCAGTCTACAGTGTCTACAGGCAATGTTCAGTTAGCTTTTGAGACAAGGTCTCTCACTGGGACTTAGCTCACTGCTTAGGCTCAGCCAGCTCCAGGGACCTGACTGTTTCCACCTCCCCAGTGCTGGGGTTCCAGGAGCATGCTACCATGCCTGTGTTTTATGTTGATTGCTGGGAACTGAACTCAAGCAGCGAGCACTTTACCAACTGAGCCATCTATTGTCTGATATTTAAGAGCCAGCCACTATCTTGGGGATGAGGTGCTCTCTCATTGTGACCACGCTGAGCTCTGACTGGGACGGAGATAGGCCTGTAGAGAAGAACAGCATTAAGTTAGGACAAGATACAGACTCTCACAGTGCCCAGCCCTCCAACAATCTTAACTTCACTCCTCTGGACTCATCTCTTTTAAGGAGGCAAGATGGAGAAACTATGGCTCCCACCCCTACTTTGTTTACAAGCTATCCTAGAAAGATGGTCCAGAACCCACTGGCCCTGCCTCTTGCAGTAGGCATTGCCCTCAGATATTGGCTTTTCATCTGGTAGATGTCAAAAATCATTGACCACCCAAAAGCTTTATTCTACAAGCGGGGCTGAGAACAGAACACAGATTTCTGCTGGAGTTCATCCTGCATAGCTGATACTTGGTGCTTCTACTGGAAGGTGCTTAGGCTGGGTGCTTTTGGGGTAGCCCGCTGGTGTTCTCCAAGGAGATAAAATCCCTCAGGCAGCGGAGTCAGGGTGTCCCCAGAAAACAAGTGATGAAGCAGCATCAAGCAGCAGCCCGGGTTTGGGTTAGCGGGAGCCTCCTGTTAAGATCCACATCCCAGTAGAGATGGGTGACAAGTTCTGGAGATAACGGGAAGCTGTGGTGTTGGGTTGGGACAGCCCAGAATTTGGTGTCAGCTCTTCTCACTAAATGTGTTACTTCAAGGAGTTAACCCAAGTCAGAGCTTCCCTGTTAGTAAAGTCTGTAGAAGACTGTCATCCTGTGCGACTGTCTCACATGTAACCCTGCACAGGTTTCTTTGTGGGGGTCCCTGTCTCTATAAACAAGCTGAGTCACCCCAAAATATATGTCAGTTGCCCATGAGAAAGGCAAAGCACAGTAGCTTGGGGTGTGATTGCTTACTACGCTTCTCTTCTGGAATAAAGCCATCCCGGGTCCTGCCCGTTCTGAAACCCCACGGGCAGGACTCCTGGACTCTATTCCTCAGGGTCTGGTCAGCCATGCAGAGCACAGAAAAGGTATGAGTGACCACCAGTGACACAGCAAATACAAAGAGGAGGCTGGGATGCTCCACCCAGAGGCACCATCAGCCGGCCCCATCTGGTCCTGGAGCTAGACTGGAGTTAGCTACATCAGAAGCGTCAGGGCAGGGACCCCCTGCCCCAGGTCTAAAGACCAAGTCTGTGAGGACTCAATGATAGCGAGCATGTCAGAGTGTTTGGTTTGGGGGCACACACAGGGATCCAGTAAACTTCGGCTGCAACACCAGTAACAGTTTACCTTAGGAATTATTTTGAGTTGGGACTGGTGGGACAAGCCTGTAACCCCAGTGCTTAGGAGGAGGAGTTAGGAGGACTGTGGGTTTGAGGCCAACTTTGCTGCATAGTGAGTTCAAGGCTAGCCTGAGCTTACGTATGGACATTTGGTTTCAAAACAAAACAAAATAAAAAACCAGAGAAGCCAAAACAGAAGCTATGTTGGTGCCACCTTCTACGGCTGTGCAGCAACAGAAGTGGAAACCTGGCATTGGTTCGTGTTGCTGGGCCGGCACTGTGAGTGAGTCACAGGAAGCGGGGTCCCAGGAAGCCACTGTGTGTTTGGAGCATCCGGGCAGGGACAGGTGCTCTGAGTAGGTCCTTCCTCCAGCACTCCTGTGACTTCCTATGCTAATGAAGCTGAGAGTGCTCAGGAGCAGTTCCTGGCAGGGGACACAGGGACATTTGGTCCTCCTGAAGCTGCCAGAAACAGCTCAAGACACAATACGGCAGCTTCCTATTGCTGCCTGGTGACAGCCCCTGCTTGAGCCCGGAGCTCTGTGCCCCTCATGGTGTCCCCACATGCATCTGTCCAGCCCTCCTTTGTGCTCAGAACAACCCTCGGAGGCTGGCGGGGAAGGGACAGGAAAGAAATGAGTAAGAGGTGAGGACCTGGGGACACAATTGCATAAGCAAGAAGCTTCTGCCTGTGGCTCTGGCTCTGCCCGAGATGGTGCAGGGAGGAACGGAACCTGTTCTGCAGGACCATCTGCTGCTCACTGGGAGGTTATGCTTAGCGCTGCTATAACCGTTGGCTTTTAATTTTCCACTTAGTATGTACAATAAGTTCACAAACCCAGTACTACTACTTTTAAGATATTTGATAATTCTGTGCATGTATACAATGTACGGTGACCACGTCCATCCTTGTTTCCCCTCCAGCTCCTCCCTGGCCCCCCTCACCTGAGTGGAAGAGCCAGGTTTGGACCCTAGTCAGCCTGGCATCTTATTCCGTGTTCTTTCCGTGGTGCTATGTTGCCTCTGGCCTCACAGTATAGTGCAAACAGGTTATTCTCCAGGTCCGCAAGCCACTGGTATACCCGGCGATTGTAAATAACTCATGAAACAGGTACTTATGCCAGAAGAATAAGCAAACATAAAAACTAGGCATTTTTAATGGGGATCCCCCACCCCTATGCTACTGTAGGAAATTTGAGTGTGCTTTTGAATCTGACATTTGTTGTCCTTATGGGCTCTGGGCTCTGGGAAAGCTTAGTTAGGCCAATTACCTTCTTGACAAGCAAACAATCAGAGCCTGGTGATCTTATCCAAAGTCCTAAGGACACTGAGAGAAGGTTTATCCATTGTCCTCAGTTGGGTACAAATCTCAGAGCAGAATGCTCTGGGCTGGAGGCTGGGAACAGTGTAGCCTTGGTCATCTTCTCCTCAAGGCCACTGAGATAGAAAGGGAGACTCTCCCACTGAGAGCCCTGCGGGGGGCCTTGCTATGCTTAGCACCCCCCAGGGGTGTCCTCTCCTAGTACTCGGATGCCACATAACTGTGAGAACCTCCTGTGTGTGTGTATGCATGTGCACGTGTGTGTACATGTATGTTTGTGCATATGTTTATGTGTGTGTGCAGGTATGTATGTATGTGTATGCCTATGTGCACATATGTGAGTGTATGTGTGTTCATGTGTATGAGCATGTGTGTGTGTGTTTCTAAAAATAACATCAAGCTGTTCTCAAAATAAACAAATATGCAATGTTTCATATTTTTATTTTTCATACCAGTTCTGATCCTGTTCAGTAATGCTGATCTACAGCCACAATCAGGAATGTCATGGTGCCCTGGGGAGGTCTCAGGAACTGTGGAACAAAGGTCAAAGGTCAGAGAAGCTCTGTGTCCCAGGGTGCTCTGGGGCCTCTTCCTGGTCCTGATGAGAGGCTGCACTGGAAAGAGAGTTTAAGTCTTTGCAACTTTAGACTCAAGTGTGAAGAGCTTTCCTTAAATCTGTGAGGGAGGCTGTGAAAACGTGTCCTCCTTGGTCCCACGTTTCTGACTTGTGGCTTTTCTGATATACAAAGTAGTGACGGGCACCTGCTGCTCAGTGGGGGCTGGGGTGGACAGTCACTATGTTGTGACCTCTGCTTTCTCACACACTGGTCTTCACAGACACATAAAGCATCTGTGGATTCCCTCAAGGGAACAGTCTCTCTAACTTTTACTCTGCTCAGGATGGAGATGACAAGTGGTGCCTTGGTTTCTTTCATTCCTTTTTTCTTTTCTTCCTTCTTTCTCTTTGTTTTGCAATAGCGGAGACTGAATTTAGGGCCGTGTGCAAGCTCTCCATCACTCAGCTACCTTCCTGTCTTTTGAAAAAATGAGTTGGGCTCTCACTAAATTTCCTTGAACTGGCCTTAACTCACACTGTTAACTCAGGCTGGCTTTGAATGTATGGTCTTCTTGCCTCTGCCTTCCAAGTAGCTGTGATTGTAGGCTGGTATCCACAGGCCCAGCCAGAGCCAGTGCTTTCAGTCTTAGAAGACCATGGGTAGAGGGAAACAAGAGCACCAGCCCTTGGGCATCATAGACTGTTCGCCTTCCCTTTTAATTTATAGTTACCAACCCCTGCTGAGGCTCTCCTTCCATTAGTTTAATCATGTTGCTGGAACGGTACCTCAAGTGTAGACTGTCAAGTCCAGACTTCCTGCCACACCCAGCACCAACCACGACCCCGCCCCGAACACCTGCAGCAGACCCTTACAGAGAGTTGAAGGGTCCTGCTGCAGAGGGCGTCTGCCTGCTGCCTGCTCCTTCAGATGCTCTTGTCTCCAGTGACCAGCACGACTCAGACTGAGTCCTTTCTCCTCTTCTGGAGAGACCTGTTTGCTCACTTTCCCTCATGCCGCCTTCTGCCTTCTGAGCATCCTTCTGTTAGGGTGGCCTGTGTGAAGCCCCTCTCTCTCTCTCTCTCCATTTCTTCTGAGGCTCTGGAGGGAGCCATGTTTATATTCTTAGTGCATTATAGTGTCTACCACGGAAAAGGATGTGTGCGTGGACAAATGAATGAGTAAATGCTTGTAGAATTCAGAGGAGAACCATTTCTCTTGCTGCCCTGCTGCCGCCGCCCGGAGAAGCAGCAAAGCACAGACAGTGTCAATGCAAAGCTGTGGGCCCAGCTGCACCACCAACTTCAAAGTCATGCAGACCCGTTCCTTTCAGTTGTTTGGCCCAGAAAAGTTATTTAACATCTCTGATCCTCACTATTGTCATGTGTAAAATGTGGCTAAACCATCTCCACTGCAAATAGATCGTGGTCCTCTAAAAACATATAAAGAAAAATGTATTTCCTTGCTGGGCGGTGGTGGTGCATGCCTTTAATCCCAGGACTTGGGAGGCAGAGGCAGGTGGGTCCCTGTGAGTTAGAGGCCAGCCTAGTCTACAATGTGAGTCCAGGACAGCCAAGGCTACACAGAGAAACCCTGTCTTGAAAAACAAACAAACAAACAAACTGTATGTATGTATGGTATGTATGTATGTATGTATGTATGTATGTATGTATATCTTCCTTTTTTCCCCTTCCCCCAACATATGAGAAGGTAAGTAGTTGTTTAGGTAACCAATGTAGTCATTTTCCAAAGGAAAAAATACCAGAGAGGCCTGGGATGGAAAAGTGAGAACTGACATTTGAGCTGGAAAGTAGATAAAATTAACCTGAAATATTAGCAAAAGAAAATCATCCCAGTGATCTGAATAACAGAACAATTAAAGAAAGGCAGGCTCCACTTCGTTCTACCACCTGCACATGCTTTGCCCTGCCTCGTTTTTATTTATTTTTGATTCATTGATTGTTGTTTTTCATTTCTTTATTTTTCAGGCCCAGGGATGTGGGCAAGTTACTGTGTGTTTTCACAGGAAGCTTTCTCATCTAAATCACCGATCAGAGTATATAATGTGCTAACATGCTTGGTATGTTTTAATTAAAACCTAATCTGGGGCTGGAATTTCATAAAATCAGAACCGCACGTGTAATCTTCTGTGTTTGACTCCTGACGACTAGATTAGTGGGTGTCAACCTTCCCAATGCTGGGTCCTTTATAGTTCCTTGTGTTGTGGTGACCCCAAGCATAAGAGTATTTTTGTTGCTACTTCATAACTGTAATTTTTCTACTGTTATGAGAATGTAATGCAATGTAAGTATCCGTGTTTTCTAATGGTCTTAGGCAACCCCTGGGAAAGGGTAGTCCAACCCCAAATGGGCTGCGACCCACAGCTTGCAAGCATTGAACTAGATATTTCAAGGTTCGTGGTTGTAGCATGTGCCATGTATGACTCTGTTCTCTCTTCACAGATGAGTCATAGTGTACCGCATGGATATGCCACATTCTATAGAGTCCTCTATGAACAAAGCGTGTAGATAGTTTATGGTCATATGCTTGCAGTCCTCTTAAGTTTGTATCTATCAGTGGACTTGCTGTAGCACATGATAGCTCTGCGTTGAATATTTTGAGGACCTTATGGACTATCTTCCAGAGCAGACACGCTAGTCCGATGCGAGGCACCCTACTCTTTAAGGCATCTCATGCCACGACAACATCTCTAATATACTGTAATATACTATGCAGTGGAAGCTGGGGTTGCTTGGTGACATTATTTAGCTAGTTTCTTTTTTTCTGCAAATGCCCTGTAGATTTCTTTGCTTGTTTTTTAGAAATCTTTGCTTATCCAGTTTACTAGTTATAGACGGCAACTGAAACTCAACAGAAAATTATGAGACACAGTGCCAAGAAAAACAAACAAACAAAACAGTCATAAGGGTTTGCATGTAGCTTAAGTGAAGAAGGAGAATTCTCATGACATCACATGAGACCTCATGGGATAAAAAAAGAAGGTCCTAGAGAGAAAGATAAAATTATTGGGTCCACGCAGCGCCCAGCCTTCTCCCTCTCTGTCCGTCCTGACCTGGATAGGCTGTAAGGTCATTTTTTACATCACTAGAACATTACGGCCAATTCTCCGTTGTATTTCATATCAGTCTCTTCTTGATGTGCTAACTTGTGAGTCCAGTGTGCTGCTGGACATGGTCACCTTGTCCTTTTTTCAGGCCTGATCTGTCCTTAAAGGGGACAGGCCCTCTCTGTAATCACATGGTGGGCATCAGTACTGCAGGGACACTGGATGAGTGGCTGCCTGGTTACCAAGGTCACCACTTAGACCCGTGTTATCCTCCATGGAAATGCCATGTGATGCTATGTGTTTAGGAACACTTCAACTGAACTTGACCTATCAGACCACGGTGCAGCTGGCCAGTTTTAATTAGGAGTTTAACAAGGATATGAGCAACTGTTTCTAACACATTTTTTTTTTATTAAATCCCCTAACAAAAGCCCAAACAAACTAACAAAATAAATACATAGCCAGGAGTAATCTAGTTCGATTTCTACGTGTAAGAGCCACTGGCCAAAGATACCAAGAACAAGCCATGTTTGCAGCCCTTCTGTACTTGGACACAATCACCTAGTACCCCTGAAGCAAGTGTTTCTTCTGCAGACCTGCGAGCATGTTCTCAGTGCCTCGGATTCAAATATCTCTCTACATCACTTTAAAAATGAGCTGGGACCTTTGCTGTGTGACCATGAGAAAGTAAGCCCACAGAGAGCTCAGTTTCTGTCTCCTGGGTTTACAGGACATTTTCGGCCTCTTGGAGGAAAGGCTTTGTGCTGTATAGCACTGCAAGATGTAGTGTTTATTAGCATAATGAATGAGTCTTTCAGAGTTGTGTTCCAATTGGCTTTCCATCACAGATTTTGTGGCTTAACGCTGCCTTTGTGGGTTAGTTGATTGTTTTTTCCTGTGCAGAAATTTATATCCAGCAAAGATTCTCAGAGCTCTTAAATTTTATTCAAGAAAGACAAGATGTGTATTTCAGATCTCAATCCAAGAAAAGAAAATTTACATTCTAAAGCATTTCTCTTTCTGTGTGACTTTCTCCAAACCCAAATACAGTCCAACACTGAGGCAAAGCGTTTTCCATCTTCTTGGGGGCTGCAGGAATGAGGGAAAGAAAACTGTCTTCTATGGCAGCTCTTCTAGAAATGCAGAGACGTGGCATACGGCACAGGCAGTAGCAGTCTTTGTCTAAGCTGCAGCAATGTGCAGCTGTTTAAGCATTTAAAAGAGCCCATACATACGTAAGAACGTAGAATATCATTACAAATATCCCTGTAAAGCTTGGTACGTGTCATGAGTCCCAGCCTCTCTCCTAACACATAACCATGTCCTGGGAAGACACTTAGGGACATATTAATTTATCAACCATTGCTTGTTCTGACCCCAATTATCTCAGCCAGCCCAAATGTGCTCATTTACATATATCGAGGAGGTGGTAGTTAAGCCCACTATGCATGCTTGCAATTCCGCTATGTTTGCACAATCAGATGATCCAATAAATCATTGATTTGCTTGAGGTTCTGTTTGGTGAACATATTTGGTCTCTTTGGGGTATTGTCCCATGGATCTATATAATCTCACTTGGGGGAGACTCCTTGAAAGTGATCAGTGGGTCAGCATGATTTTCTCCCTTTTTTGGTATGAAAATATGGATAGTTTAAGCTTCCTTTTCTTCTGGTTGGCTCTAAATCAGCAGTCTGTGACAATGTCCCACTCTTCTTTCCACTGCAGTCCCTCAAACAGCCACCGCTCAGAACCTGGGCACATACTGGGCCCTGTGATGCCTGCCCCTGATAAGATCTAATTCTATGTTTAGTGTAGATCCCTGGCACTGAGCAGGGTGTGTGCACATGTGCATGTGCACATGTGCATGTGTGTGTGAGATGTGTGAGTGTGTATGTGCACATATGTGAGTGTGTGCCCGTGTGTGCACACAGTGTGTTGTGTGTGTGCACGTGTGTGGAGGTACGCATGTGAGTGTGCATGCACATACAGGGGCTCTACCATGGCCTTTATGTCTGAACAGCTTTGGCTGAGTGTCAGGTTCTTCAGAGAAACTCTCTCCTTCAGCCAGGGCTGCTCAGCCTTTGTCCTTCCCACACTGGTACTACAGAGAATCTAAGATTAGGCCATGTGTCTCTCTCGGTACGGTTGGCAAGCTTTATTTTTCATTTTTTTAAAGATTTATTTATTCTGTATACAGTGTTCTGTCTGCATGTACATCTGTGCACCAGAAGAGGGTACCAGATCTCATTATAGATGGTTGTGAGCCACCATGTGGTTGCTGGGAATTGAACTCAGGACTTCTGGAAGAGCAGACAGTGCTCTTAACCTCTGAGCTATCTCTCCAGCCCTATTTTTCGTTTTTTGTTTTTGGCTTCTTGGCTTTTTCCCCCTGCCTGGATATCTGGAGAATAGTAACACCTTTGAAATCCAAAGCTTAGTCTGGAACCTGAATTAGTTTACTATATACAATTTTGCCAAAATATTATATATATATATAGTTTAATTTGCAAGTTCAGATCTGTGTTTACTCAAAGGTGTTGTATTCATCTGCTTTTTGGGTTGTTTTGTTTTGTTTTTTCCTCATAGGATAAGTTTTAAGTTTTATCTCACATTTTATTGGCTTTCTCACAATGTTTTGGACCTGCTCTTCTGTCTTCACTGAAATCATCTCAGACTTTCCTGTGCTCAGAATTTGATATCTTACTGAAGTCTCTTTTGCTTGTTTCTCAATGTTGCTCTTCTCTTGGTCCTTAGTTTTCATTTTTTTAAAACTTTTACTGTCTCTTTCCTTACTCTTGCTATTCTGTGGCAGCTTCTCAGCCTCGAGACCTTTTCTTTGTTTTGTGCCCTGACTCAGTGCCCCACACCTTTGCACTCTTTTTCTCTCTCCGGTCACCGCAGCCAGAGAGGTCCTGTTGCGTGAGACCAGATCAGATCCTGGGCTCTGTGCTCAGAAGCTTCCCTGACTTCCCAGATCAACAGTACAAGCCAAGGGCCAGCCCCAGCCCCTCCCACCTTTCACCTTTGACCCCTGCTCCTGTAGCTCCCGGTGCTGTGACTCCCCAGGTATGCTCTTACCTGGGGCACCTGTGCCCACTCTGTCTGGGGCATCTGTGTCCGCACACACCCACGCGGCTCACTCTTTCCCTCTACACATTTGTTCAAGTGTCATTTTATCAGTGTTCCCTCCAAAGTTCCTCTCCCCAGTGCCACCTTCCAGCCTCTCCTGAAATACTCCCCACTTCCTAGGCACATACATAACACCTACTTACATATTTCATGCCCCCGCCCACTGTCCGCTTTGGCTTAGGTGAACCCATCCTAAAGCAAAAAGATTCTGCGCCACCATTTTCGATGTAAGGGGCCGACTTACCTGGGAAGACAATACATGTAGAAAGGATGCAGCAGGGCTCCCCTGGCCTTCTTTCATCATTCAAGGAAAAGGGTTTGACTGGAGTTTGAGCAGAACCATGGATATGACACACTTTGTCCGCATTAGTGGTGCACACCTTTAGTCCCAGCACCAGGAAGGCAGAGGCACACAGATTTCTGTGAATTTGAGGCCAGCCTGGTCTTCCTAGTGAGTTCTGTACTCTTGAATTCCCACACCCTGAGTTGCCTGGGAGTTCTGTGCTTGTGGGGCATTGCAGACCGGCCGTGGGACAACAGGGATGCGACACACAGACCACACGTTTCTCACCTGGTGGCCCTGTGTGCTCCATTGTCCCTTCCAGCTTCTCTTACAAAGTGTAAGTTAAAAGACTACATATGATTATAGATGCCAGTGTACAGGCCACACACCCCGGAAGCTAGCCTTGTCCTTCCTATGACCTCACTACTAGGATGTGTTACTACCATTCACAGGTATGACAGCTGAATCCCACAGAGGGAAAACAATGTGCCCAAGGCCACTAAGCGTGGAGCACATGGAACTCAAGCCCGCCCGTGTCTGAGCAGGCTTCCTGTCCAGCCAGTGCGGCCTAGCAATGTTGCCGTGGCTGAGAGGCCAGGCAGGAGGGGGGTTCGTCTCTGTGCTCTGTGACTTTCATTTTCCTCCTCATTAATGCCTCTTTAGTCATACAGATTGCAGACTTTCCCAGTGTAGAGTGGGTGGCACAGTCCGGTCTAAACCACCCTTCCCGTGGTCACAGCGGGAGTGATGGCTGTTTGTGCCTCTCATCTGACTTGGCTTGTCCCTTGGGTGATGACTGAAATGTCCCAGGAGAATGAGAAAAGGCTGCCTTCTGGCAAGGTGCCAGGGCATGCTGGGAAAAGCTGGGAGGCCAAGTGAGGGCAAGGGTGGGAAATGCAGCGTTTTTATATCTTGCAAAATTTTGTAACCAACAAAAAAACCTTCATTTATGTAAAGCCCAAAATTCAGTTTCTTCAGAATGATTAGCTAGAGCTATGATTGAACGGTATTATCAAAGACATGTACCTGGGTACCGGCCTCTGCTGTCCAGTGAGGCTGTCCCTGGAAGGGCCAGGCCACGATGCCCTTACCCTAGCAGAGCTCGATGCATGAAGTCTCACATCAGATGAAGCTCACGTTATCAGGAGAGAGATTACTTTACACATACAAGGCAAGATGCAGTAGCATTTCCATCACACCAGGTCCTCCGTAAGAGTACCAAAGAAGTTAACATGTGTGTGCGTGTGCGTGTGCGTGTGCGTGTTTGTGTGTGTGTGTGTGTGTGTGTGTGTGTGTGTGTGTGTGTTGGGGAGTATGCGTGAGCTTGTGACTTGCATAGACATGTGCGCTAGCCTGTTTCTCTGTGGAGAGTGTGTATGTGTTTGGATACTTGCATGGAATGTTTTGGCCTCCGTATGTGCAGTGTGTGTGTATCCATGTATGCCAGTATGTGTGTATATGGGTATGTGTGTTTACTTACATGGACATGTGTTCATAACCTTTGAATATGTGTGTGTGTGTGTGTGTGCACAAGCACTTACATGGATGTGAGTTTGTAAGTGTCATGTATGTGTGTTTGTGTATGTACATGTATTTGAGTAGATGTATGTGTTCCAGCATGTGTGTATATACATGTGTGTGTGTTTACTTGCATGCAACATGTATAAATGCCTCTGTGAGTACATGTGTGAGTATGCACAAGTACTTACATGTGGGATGTGTGTGTGTGTGTGTGTGTGTGTGTGTGTGTGTCTTGTGTAGTCTGGAAATAAGAAGGAGGGGCTGGCACAACCTCCATAGTACAGAAGACCCAGCTACCCAAAGACAGCGTCTGTGACTCTGAACTTGGACCAACCTGACTCTTAGCTCATGCGCCGTGTCCTACCCTGTACCTCATCCAGTTGTGCTGGGGCTAAAGGATGAGGTGATGGTAACCAGGCTGGGATGGTGGCTGACAGGCTTGGCACTCAAGTGGTAGTGAGGGAGAGCGCTGAGGGGGCTTTACAGCGTGACTTAGCGATCACGCCCTCTGCAGTGGCCTCTCTTCAAGGCAGTCTCTGTTGGATCTTGTCACACACACTCAAGTAATTGTTAAACTTACTTTTTATCTAAGAACCTGAATTTCCTTTGGGCTTTTCAGCCAGTCAATTTTGCTTTGACACCTGATATGGTAAATTGTCAACATTCAGCCCTTAGTGTTGTCCTTGGATCTGGGGTGTATCTGAGGTCCCTGTGTTCAAGGCTCCAGGGTGAAGGGGCAGAAACAGTAAAGGGGGTCCCAGAGGGAGGGCGCCTGGTCATGGAGGGTGTACCCTGCAGAGAATACATCTCCTCGGAATTCACAGCCCTGAGATGCCACGCATTCCCCACCACAGGTCTAAAAGCGATGCGGCCAACTGCCTGTGGACTACAACCCGCTGAAGACAAACCTTCCCTCGCAGGGGGCACTGACGTCCAGGCATTTATGATACTAAGGGGCCATTGACTAAAGTACTTAGTGTCCATCAGATATTGCATGACTACAGATGCCATAACATGTGAACTCCTTCCCAAGAGAGCTCATAATCTTTTGCAGAACTCAGTACTAGAGTCAGTGTGCCCGAGTCAAGTCGGAGTCTTGGTGGCACTAATTAACAGAGGAAGGAAAGCTTTGCTGTGAAGGCGCTGCAACCCTGAGGGAGGGAGGGAGGGAGGGAGGGAGGGAGGGAGGGAGGGAGAGAGAGAGAGAGAGAGAGAGAGAGAGTGTGCTGAGAGCAGCTTGTTTTTCAGAATGCCTTTGAGTAAGTGAGACAGCTGTTTTGGTTTGTGTGAATGTCTCTCGTGCCTGAAATAAGGCTGGAG